>NC_133935.1:15371301-15688123 GCF_031877795.1 Strix aluco | reverse complement strand
CTATATGCTCTTGTCCCATTAATATGTGGAAAAAGGACCCTAGGGTGGGCATCTTCTCTCAGGTATGCCAGCATCCTGACTAGAAGTAATGAAATGTCATCAGGAGTAGAGAGAAAGAAAAATGTTGTGCTGCTTGACCAGTAACTACATGAATGCACCGTATTGCACCAAAACAGAATTGGTATCACACCAGGACTGTGTTCTCATAGTTCTAAAATCTGTAAGATATGCACCGTGCAGCTCTTTGGATGTTCCCCTGAGTTGTGTATAACCTAGAGGCGTAGTAAGTAAATTTCTGTGTTACTACTTTTCCAAGAGCTTTTATGAGTATCCAAGGGCTTTTGTCAGTCTTCATGAAGATAGTTGACTATAGGGGGGATCATATAGCGTAAAAGTAGTTGTGACCAGTGTGCCAGATAATTTCATGGTCATGTTTAGTAATTTCTACACCCAGGAAACAGCTGTAACATGGCCTTTGTGTCATGCTTGGAGACCTACAAGATTTTTTTCAGAATTGTTTGTTGTGTGTACAATTACACAAAGTCCTCAATCCCAGTTATACAAGAGTGTCACATCCTTCGCAAGTGCATAGATTCTCTTCTCTGGTGTCCACCGTGAACAGGGAAATGAAGACTTTATCTCTCAGAATGTGGAATATCTCACTACATTTGAATTATGCTGATTATCCTGAGTTTATGTTGATAAAATCTTTAAATTTCACTGTCTTATCTGTATGGGTACATAACTCTGTAAGGTTAAAAGAGGTTTAGAGAATTTAAAAGATAGCTAGTCAAACAGAGGTCTGATTTTTGTGTTTGTCTTTCTAAAAGATAATCTGAGTTATGTGGTTCCTATGATAAAAACACTCAGTAGTGATCTGAAAGGGGTTTCGTATGGGCTCCTATACCATGATTTTAAACAATAGTTTCTCAAGACATTCCAGAGCTGGACACAAATGGGGACACTCTCTTTCTCCCAATGACATAAAGCTCCCAGGATACCAGGGTTGCAAGAGATCCATGTTTAAACTCAGCAGAGAATCTGGTCTACCCTGAACCCCTGGCAAGTGCCAGTTTGGAGTGTCACAAAGAGGCCATGGCAAGGTCTCACATCCAGACTATTTGACAGCCCCTAGTGATGCCATAAAAACATTTTTTTATATGACTTAGTTAACCCTGGTTCTGAAAGACAAAAGATTCTTGATCATAAGAGTCATTTGAAAAATATGTTTCAGATTCAGGCATAATGTTTTCAGAATCAGTTATTGTACAGTTTGTGTTTCCAAAATTCCATTTCACTCTTGGATTCTGCCTCTAAATATAAATCTCTTCCTCCTTCCTTGTCCTGTTCTATATATATAGCACACCCACATGTGATAAAGCCTTCTGCCATAGCAGTAAGGCAAGGGAGGGGAGGGAGGGGAAGGCTGTAGCTAACCTGTGGGAGCACTGAATGCACTTGGCTGCTGCTCATAATGCTCCAAAGATATAATTATCACATGCATGATGAGTACTACACCTGCCACATCTCTTTTGCTTAAATAAATAAAAGATTCCTTAAATGCCACACAGCTCCCTTACTGGGAAAGCATTAGCTAGAGAGGTCACCAGAGGACTTTACACTGCCTGTCCTTCACCTTCCACCAGGTTCCCCATGACATCTCTCTTGCTCTCTTTTCCTCCTCCCCCACAACCTTTTCCTATGAAAGTCCTCACTATCTCTTTTTCAGTGTCCAGCTCTCTCCTTCATTGTGACTTTTTTCTTCATTTTCTTTCCCCTATCTTTGGCTGAGCCTTCTTTCCTGTTGCCTGTAAATCTGATCCATTAGTTTGTAGGTAGCACTTATCAAGCAAGAATTCTCAGTGAGAAGTTGGGATAGCTTTAACATTAAGGATGTGCTTTGCAGGTGCTTCACTCATCATCCTTGTTAAAGCTCGCTTTGTCTCTGCAGCATAATTTAGCATTCTGTTCAGCCAGTGCATTATTTCTTCTTTATCAGAAGAGTTCTTGCATGCGTCTGTAACCACACTGCTGCCTAGTATGTGGCCTAGACAAGCTGCCTGTGACACAGCAGGAATGATGTATTCAGTACAAGGCTTTTTTTTTTTTTTTTTTGCTTGGACCATCTGCTGGTGAAATGTTCTTATCACTAAAATCTCTTCCACATAAGGAAACTGACCCATCACTGATTACTTGTCAGTGACTGATGTCCTCAAACAGGAACATGATCATTTTGAAGACTGCTAGGAAAGTAGTGTTAGATGCTTTGAGAATTATTTTGTCCCATGTCTCCTAACAGCGAATTCATTTTTAAGTCAGTACAGTAAGACCTTTGCTGACTGTTGTCAACAATGAATCACTTCCCTATCATAGAGGGAACCTTAAGAAATGCTTCAACCCAGCAGAAATATCTTGTTCATAGTCACTCCCCAGACTCTCATTTCTTCTGTTATTGGTAGTAGATTTTGCAGCCTCCTAAATCACCTCTGACTCATGTCGTAGCATTCACATACCTTTCTCTCTGTGCACCATTATGTATGTACCAAGAGACAGTCAAAGAGTTCAAAGGCCTTACAGGACATGTGTCAAGCAGAGCAAGGTAGTGGTTAGAGAATTGGGGAATCTCTAGCTTTGCCTGTGACTTCTCATAAAAGGCTAATTAGATTATTTAGGTAAATAAATCCAAGTGCATGGAAATAGATATTTAAACACATATATAGTGGAAACATGGCTGAATTTTTAGGAATGCTTAATTCCCAAAATTTCATTCATAGTAACAGAATCTCTTATTGTTCAGACCCTTTTGAATTCAAACCCATTTGCATAGATAACAAAGACAGATAAGTGTTAGTATCTAACTTTGAAAATATCCACCATGCACTGGTTTTCCTTCAATTGCTGAAAAAAAAGAAAGCATTATTTTCCCCATGGTTTCATAATATGCTTATGTATCCTGAAGTGACAGGTGATGTGTGAAAGCAACAAGTCTGTCTGTATAAAGTCATACATATTTTAATATAAGAAAAAAACCTAGTGACTAAAAAAGAGTCATAGTTGAAAAATAAATTTGGTAGCAGATGTAGAGTGCCCCTAGTATTAGGCCAGCCTTCTACCCATGAGAAAAGATAGTTTACTGATGTTTGTAGGTGGTAGAATCCCATCATGGCATGACTCCTGCTTCATGACTCCCACCAAAAAAACAAGATTTTTTTATATCAGGGAATTCTAGCCATGCCCGGTGCCTACATTGACTTACATGGGATTCAAGAGGAAAACAGCATCCATTAAAAAAATTAACTGAACTTAACTTTATTTGTATTGCTATTTTCATAAAAACCTGGAAGGTGTGGGACAGCTTCAGAGATTTTAATGGCAATTCTTATCTTTCAGGCATCGGATCTCAAAATCAAAGTTTAGGTAAGTAAAACTGACTTTTGCTTTTCCTCCTTTCCACTGGTTTTGCTCCTTACTTTGTGAAGTGGTTTACTCCTGCATCTGTGGGAGACCATGGTGATTCTAGGAGATATTGCCAAACTTGTCAGATTTTAATCACTCAACCACCAAAAATCAAGATCCTTTTTCTTAGTTTCGTACTGAAATAAGGCACAGTGACTACTGACAGTATTTCGCTCAGAAGTACCTATCTGATTGCTACCTACATACCTCAAGCCATAAAATATAGAAGCAGAAGAAAAAAAAGTTCAACCACATAATTATACTACATCTATCAATGTCAACCCTGTCAGCTCAAGGTTCTCTTTCCTGCACTTTGTTGTACTACTCCGCTTTGCTTGATTGTAAATCTTTCAACTGATGAGGCTTGCATTTATTTGTGAAATTCTCCCTTTCACCATGGGATGTGTGGAGTTCTTCTGGTGGTATTTGTTCTTCTGTTGACTTGAAGCTTTTGCAAATGTGAAGCAGTCCCCAGGTGGTCATCTGTGGGTTTCCATTGGAAAGGCTGACTGAACTCATGTAGCTTGGTTGTTGAGGTCCCAGTCTGTTTCTACCCTTTCAGTAGGGCCCGACTACATCCATAAGACTGAATTCAAAGCCAATTTTATAAAAAAAAAAAAAACAAAATAATTTTCAAAATAACTGGAACAAGTGAGCAATTCTGTCCTTCAGCTTACCTAAATAATGAACAGTAATGTAAATTCAGGAATGCACATATGCGTACGTATTGCCTATATGCATCTCTCTGCAAAGTGTTGCATATGTGATCACATTCCTACAATTTGTGGATTTACTTGTATATAGGTGTAAGCACAAAAAAAGACTTGTATCATCACATGGCCATGTGCATGCACGTTTGCGCATGGATACACACAAGTGTGAGGGATTGCTAATGATTTAATGGCAACATGAATGTCTAAGTGTTGCACCCATTTTGAAATTTGGGAAGATCATTTCTTGTCTCAAGTCCACTGCAAAACACACAACCCTTATTAAAAGTTTGTGCTAGGTAGACTGGGTGCCTTTATATATTGCATAGCTAAAGCAGCCTGGATTTGATTACCTGTTAAAATGTTGCAAAATTCTTGGCTGGTGTGCAGTGTTCACATTGCCTGGCTTTAGTTCATATAGATGCTGAACCCTGACCTCAAGCATGGCTATAGTTTATCACTGGAAATAACACTAAGAGAAGACTAGCCAAGAAAAGTTCTCTCATCCTGTAATGTTGTGTATGTGTGTGTCTCCTTAGAGACACACACATGCATCCATAGACACACGTATATGTATATAATATCTATATAAAACTATTAGATTTATTATACAGTGGCAAGTGTTGCCTGGAAACTGGTTGCTATGCAAGTTAAATTCTGAAGAGTAGGAGGTGTGTAATTAGCTTTAAATATCTTCTGTGGTTAGTAATTACCCTCAGAAATCAGTGACACAAGGGGATGTGTTCATGGAAGGAAAACTTTAAAAGGTCTGTTGATTAGCAAATGGTATCCTTAGTTCCAGGCTTGAAGGTGAGATGCTGAGGTCCCCTAAGTTTGTTTTTTTCTGTTCAGAGTTAGCCCTCTTATTGGGCTTACTCCTGAACATTGCTGAATGTTGGAAATATTCCATGGGTTTTATTTGGCCTTACCTCTCCAAGGACTTAATCTAAAGGTCCATGGTATATAGGGGGTATCTTTTCATTGACTATCCTGAGGCTGGGGAAGGTCCCATTGCAGGCCACAAGAATTAAATACAAGAAGAATAATTATTTTTGTGGAAACTGGGCTAAAAAACTCTTATGGTAGCTGTGATGGATTTCTTAATCAGATTAAGACATTGCTTGAAGAGGTATATTCACCTCTAAATGTTGCAAATTGGTTTAGGATTAACTTTATTCCTATAGCTAAAGGAAGAATGATCACAACTGGTGATTCAGATGAGAATGAGAGAACATTTCTCAGGGTGAACTTTATTCTCTACTACTCTTGAACAATAAATCAACACTAGAGTCTCTCTTGACAGAGATTTGCAATAGCCCAAAGATCCCTATCTGAAAAGAACTTTTCCTTTTCCAATTTTTCAAGTCGCTACTGGCGCCGATGGAATCGATTCTGCAGAAGAAAGTGCCGCGCCGCTGTCAAGTCCAATGTTTTCTACTGGTTGGTGATCTTCCTTGTGTTTCTCAACACCCTTACCATTGCTTCTGAACACTACAACCAGCCAGACTGGCTGACAGAGGTCCAAGGTGAGCAGAGGCTGATGGTTCTGTTTACTGTGGTCAGTGTCAAAAAAGGGGGCTGAGGGAGGAGGTGATGCGTTAGCTCACACAATGTAAAACAGGCATACACAGCTCCAAATTGTCTATGGAGGATCTTAAATAATACAACAAAATATCTGCGTACAATGGGAGAAATTTCAGGGAAAACATAAGTTCCTCATTTCCAACCAAAGCAGTGTTCCACTGGGTGTAGATGAAATCAAGAGCTTATGCTAAATATATATTCGCAGCAACTGGATTTCCAATTTATGGGTAGCTACTGGGAGCCACAGGTTCTCCAAGGTTTTCCCTGAAATGGCATTTATGATAAATTCTAGATACCAAGGAGGTGAGGAAGAGTGATTTGTAAAGTTCTTCTGTCTGCAGAACAGTTGAATCCTCACTGGAGGTGAGAGCAGCTGAAAGGCTTAATTAAGCAACAGTAGGTAGCACAGCAGCTCTTCTATTCCCACTCTCATCTGCAGATGACAAGTGTGATGGGAGGTTGTGCACAGGAAGGCATGTCCCTGCCATGGAGGTTGTGTGGTTGTGTAATACATCGCAGCTGTATGTACAATACATAAGAATTGCTGTAAGCATCTTGTAAAACACTTCCGTGAATGAGATGCTCACGCTTTTGAAGTTTATTCTTTGACCTAAGCTTACATGAAGTTAACCTTTCAGACTCATCTCAGAAATGGTTTCTTATAGGCGAGGACCGATGGTTAGCTGTGATGATCTTTTGACTAAGTTTCATTAATCTGTTTCTCTTTGTTTTTCATGAGACACTGCCAATAAGGTGCTGCTAGCTCTTTTCACGGCAGAGATGCTGCTGAAGATGTACAGCCTTGGTCTCCAGGCCTATTTTGTGTCCCTCTTCAACCGCTTTGACTGTTTCATTGTGTGTGGAGGAATCCTGGAAACAATTCTGGTTGAGACAAAGATCATGTCACCACTGGGCATTTCGGTGTTGAGATGTGTTCGACTCCTAAGAATATTTAAAATCACAAGGTACTTTTGTGCTTCTTTGGGAATGAAGGAGGGCTACTGCTCAATGCACAACATATATAGGTACAAGTCACATCCCTTTTTTTTCACTTTTTCTACCACTACTTTGGTAGTGAGAGTGCTAAGTTGACAGTCCTCATCTTCTGCCATCAGTGGCAGGGTGGGGAGGGCTATGCAGACTGGATATCCCTGATGTGAGAGGTAAGGATGGGTGAGGAGTCTGGCATAGGGGGCCAGAGACCCCTGCTACCATGCAGATTGTTGAACTGAAATCTGGAGGGATAATGTGAGCTGAGCTTGGGCTCTTACAGTTCCCTTCAAAAGACAAACTGAAAACAAAACAGCAGATAGCCTTGTGATCTTTTCTGGTGCTTTATGGTGACAGAGAGGAGCCTGAAAGACTGCTTTGAGCCAAAACAACATTTGGCTGAGGTGCCCATGCCAGCTCCAGTAGACTCAAAAGTGGCCTGAGTGGGAGACAAGGTCAACACTGATAGCTATAGGCAAAGAATGTTGCCAGGCCTTCTCCTTCAGAGGAGTCCAGCATGAAGCAGCAGCTTTACGAAGAAACCAGACTTTTCCAGACTCCAGACCCCCCTCTTTTTCCTTTTCCTTCTTTCTCCTCTCCTTCTGTATAAAGGTACAATGGTGCCTATTAAACAGTCACTGATTCCTGCAGTCAGGTACCTGCAAAACACCAGCTTAGTTTGGCAGAAGTTTTTCAGTTTGAGGGGAGGTTGTAAGAGAGATCAGCTCCCAATTTGCCCAGATGGGAGCTCTTGGAACAAATCTATCCAAGTGCTCACCCAAAGCAGCCCAGGATCTGCCTTTTCCCATGTGGGCACCAGTCAGCACCTTATAAAAAGCTTGACTGAGGCGATGAAAGAGTACGTTTTCTGCAAGCTCAGCTATGAAGACATCACTAGAATTGCTATAAACTCCCCCAAAGGAAATTTCTGACAAATTTGAGATAAAAAACACAGCGCGTGAGAAAAACAAGACCAAAACTGGAAGACAGTCAAGATGGCAGAGCTGAAAAGCAGAAAAAACAACAGACTTGGACTTTTGCATCATACAAGATTTACCCTTAAAGCTTCTGAGCCTCAACTTTCTGGCAGGGTGGATGGTTTTCAGGGTCAGATGGCAGAGACAGAAAATCGGTTTACAGTCTCAGAGAGAGAGGCCAAAGAAAGCCTACAACTATTAAAAAGAAAAAAAGGTGGTCTGTTTAAACTTGTGATCATAGAAGAGGGAAAAATGTTCCAGCTAACAAGAGTTTCCAGTAAGAAAGGCATCTTTGCCCTTTCAGAAATAGTGGGGATCTCTGGTCTGGTGACTGTTTTTCCTGGATCTTTGGGTCTGAAAGCTATCATCACTGAGTCCCAGGCCTGGTTTCTGAGGAAACCAGTAGCTGTTTCAGGCATTGGGTAATCAGATACACCCAGGGCAACATACCAATAGCTATAAAAGCATAAGCTTCAACATAGCATCCTGGAGAGGTCATTGTTTTTTCAAGACATTTCTCCACTCCTACACAAAATATATAATACAGCTGAGAGAATTCTCTAATAGAAGGGCAAATGCTGAGAGAATATCACTAATACTTTAGGAAGTTTGGGCTATTGGAGCACTCAAATATTCCTAAAGCTTCTAGCAGAGATGTAATGTTGGAACCAACCAGCAGTAGGACTAGTTATACTTACCTTCGTTCTCCAGCAGAAAATACAATTTTGCATGGAAACAAATGTTACCTGGAATACATCTCCTGCAATTTGTACATGGGTTTATGTGTAAAGCACAGAGCTGAGGAATAACTCATTATGAACAATGTATTAATCGGGTTTTGCCTTCTTTCCTGTTCCTAAAATATTGACAAGTAGGTTGCAGTAGTCTTGGATTTATCCATGTTTTTTAATTATTCATAATTTTCTTCATGATTTTTCCCCTCTGTGGGTGAAGTTCACCCTCATGTGGAAGGCCCTAGCACAGGCCTCCAAAGCAATATTTTAGGCCCATTCATGTCTTACTGCAGGAGAAAATATTCTGGCATTAAAGCAAAACTTTTACCTCTGATGTTCTCCAGTAAAATACAAATTTTTCCATTATTCACTCAGCTCTAAATACAATGATGATTTATTGATGACATTATCAGTAGTGGTGGAATACACCACCTGAGTGCGATGATAATACAGAAAGAAACAATCCTAGAAAGCTGGGAAGGGTAGGAGGGATGACAGTGTAATGTTTTATGTCTTTTAATATATATTCATGAACAGTGACATAGGGACATACAGGTGAGATGGAAATAGTGATAATCAAGGGTATTAAAAAACACAAAGCAGGAAGATTACTCTGTTGAGAGTATATGAGTAGGTAGCCTAATCTTTATACATTTGTATGGATTTTCCATGGTAAACACCAAGCACAAACAAATTCTGGGTACGTCAAGATGATACCCTTCTAGGAAAAACACAAATACAGCTCCCTAATATAATAGAAACAAATAAAGACACCATCAGATGAACAATGCATCATTTTAGAAACCACATTTAGAATTTCAAGAGCAAACATTTCTTCCAAAATTATAAATATTCTTCAGAATCATTTAGCTTTGTACATTAGACAAGCAGACAATATAATCTGTTTGCTTTATTCTCCCTAATTTTTACAAGGCTGTGCAGAAAATCTCCCTTTGCTATAAGAAGACAAATTATTTTCTCTTTATAAATGGTCCTTTACTGCTTTGTAAATCGCTATATTTAGTCCTTACAAAATAAATCAATTTATTTGCAACAGCATACTGAAATTTGATATTTTATACCTAATCCTGCCACTAGATATGTCACTGTTAACTGTAGGGAGGAGAGACAGGACACCTTTTTTTTTTTTGTACCTGCTTTCCAAATGGTTTCATATTGAATGAACAGTGTGGGAAGCTTTCATACAATGAGACTGCCAGCTGTTGCTACTGTTTTAAGCTCTGCATCTGTGATTGCCATTATCATAAAGACATAGTGCAAGGCAGTGGAGAGGAGAGGGAAGAGGATAAAAGAACACATTAAGTTGAAATCCAGTTCTGCAATTGATTTTTGTATGAGATGTTGAACAAACCATTTAACTTCTTTGCATCATTCCTCTATTTTGAAACAGGGATCATAATCACGTCCTACTTGCTGGATTTTTGCAGTGCCTCATTCACCGGCATCCTCAAGGGTCTGAGATCTGCAAGTGGGAGATAAAACCACATTCATTTCCCTATAAGTCTGAGGCAGCAGCAGTGCTTTCTCTTGTACCTCCCATTTTAGGTTGCATGGTCCAAAACCTCTGATTTCATCCAGCAGTGCCATGAGATTTATTGTAACTGGTTTTAGTTTTTAGTATATTAACCAAAGAGGATGAAGCAGTGAGAGACTTTTTCTTTGCCTGGGCTTCAACTGTTCCTGACTTAAAATCCTTGTGTTTCATTGAGTAACCCCAGATCCCACTTTGAGGGGGTGTTCATGTTACTTCTGCAACCACCTAATGTGACAGACTGTAACCTCAGGTCAGGCTTCTAGAACACTAAGATAAGACAATTGTTATTTTCACATCCTGGTCAAGTCAAGCATTCCTTATCCTCTCCTTTTTCCTTTTCTCTTCCCCCCCCCACCCCGCCACACACACACACTCCCCCCCACCCCAGCCCCCCACCCCACCCATTGGCTTGTTTACTTTTCTAATGGTGCTGTATTTCTAGCTAGCACTCAGTACACAGATAAACCAGCACTAATCTTATCACCAGGTCATCTCAGTTAATTGCTTTAAGTTTGAGAGGTACATAAACTGAATCTCAGGTATTGAGCCATTTGTAAGAAATGCAGAGCTGCTGAAAGTCTGTTCAGTTGCACTCTGAGATAGCAAGATGTTTAAGCTTAAAGTGAGTCACTGAGATTATTCAGATGTGTAACAGCTTTACTGTATGCCTCTTAAGGGCACTGCTAGAAAGACCTAGAAAATGTGTGTCCTGGCTGACATTGGAGGACTTGGAGAGATATTTTGGACACCATCAATTTCTGTTTAAAGGATGCTAAAGTCAGTCGAGTTTCATCAGAAATTAATTTTTCCCTTTCCCTGTGTCACTTTCCCTTTCTCCTAAAGTGTCAAAGTATGTGAGCTGTAAGCATAAATGCAAATACAGTGGGCTGTTACATTGCACATTCAGTGTGGATATTTGGTGTCACTGAGCCCACAGCTTCCATGCCCTTACCTTTGCTCTGTAATTTTTGTGGCTCATTTCTTTAATTGCAGTTAAACCTTAAAGCATTCTAGCTGAAGCTGGGCTGGAGGGAAAACATCAGAGTTCTCTTTGAACCAGTTGCTGAACTTCAGAGGACATGGCGATGTCCCTCTGCAGATCAGATGGTTAACCTTCACAAAGTGACTAGGCTGCTCAAGCATTTCTGTCTTCCATGGGACAAGAAAAGTATTCTTTTTACACTGACATTTTAAAAATATTAATTTAAGTGGGATTTTAAGAACCCTTGTCTCTAATGACTACACTACCTTCAGAAATAATTTGTATGTTGAAGGATCAGGCATGTCTGCCATCCTTCTCAAGTGGAACTTTTGTCTCCAAGGAAAATATGGCTAGAAATTCAGAGTCCTCTAAGGAAAGAAAGGTTCAGTGTTACGGGCTTTGGGAGAAGGGAGTGGAGGACACTGGCCATGGTGGGATCTCAGAGCATGGTGGTAGGCCACAGGAGATGGTGATAGAAGGAAGACTTAGAGATCACAGGCAAACATTACTGGCTTGCTGACCTGTGAAAGCTGATGAAGCTTGCTAGTAATGTGCATTCAAAATGAGGTGACTGGAAGATGACAGCTTCAGCCCAGTCTGAAAGCTCTGTCAGACTCAAAACTGCATAAAAGAGAAGTCATTATGACCAGCTAAGCAGTAGAGTAAGAGTGGTTGAGCAGATGCAAGACAGAAGTGGAAGTTGCTTCATGGGTGATGTGGTGGATTCTTTAGCCATTTCTTCTAAAGCCTTTTTCCAACACATGGCTACCCTGCAGGCTGGCAAAGAATGCAAGCAGACTGACATGCTGCAGCAGAGCATGCTGCTGGCATCTCTTTGAACCCTAAAGTGGGTCCACAAGGGCAAAAAGATCCTTTCTCTGCATCATACATAGTCTGATCTGGGCACAAGCCTGAATACACTGGGGGAACAGGTCTTAGCCATGCTCTCTCGTGAATGAAGCTCTTCTAAAATGTTCTGCACCATGTTTGAGGAAGTATAGTGGATTTGATACCCAAAAAGGCAGTGATGGTATGGCCTTTCAAGAGCAAAAGAAACTCTGGACTTTATGGAGGTAGATCTGGAGTCTCTTTTAGGGTTCGTGTAAAAAGACCTTTAATATCTTTCTCAGTCCCAGAAAGCTTAGCAGCCTCTATCTGTGAGTGAGTGAGCACATACTCACACACCAGATTTTGGACAAGTTTGTATTTGCATCCAAACTGTCTCCTCATCTGCTCTTGTTAGTTATTACAGGCCATTCTCTGGAGTGAGGTATTCTGGCTGCCATAACATCTGTGAGTGTTGTAATGAGGTCGGTTAGAATGTAACTCACTGAAGCAGCAACAACTAATCACCATATATTGATATAAGATTTGCAGAGCCTTAGATGGAGAGTGCTGCAATAATCTTCTGGGTGTGTGTATGGGGTGGCGGGTGGAGGGAATTGTGTATGTACACGTGTGGTAGTAAAATTACTCATTAGCTGCAGTAGGTCTCATTATCTTAGGGAAGCACATCAATGATTCACTGCTTAACAGGGTGTTTGAAAATGCCTGGTTATATGCAGAAGGCAGCCTGAACCAATATCCTGTGCAGTCCATGAGCACCTGTCTTGGATTGAAGGAATTTTAACTGCCTCTATTTTCTCTCCCAGATACTGGAACTCCCTGAGTAACCTTGTGGCTTCACTGCTGAATTCAGTCCGCTCCATTGCCTCCCTTTTGCTGCTTCTTTTCCTCTTCATTATCATCTTCTCACTTCTGGGGATGCAGCTCTTTGGAGGCAAGTTTAACTTTGATGAGATGCAGACCAGGAGGAGTACATTCGACAACTTCCCTCAGTCCCTCCTCACTGTGTTTCAGGTAAGGGCAAGAGTGGTCCCAATGGGGCCAACACATTGTGTTTACATGAGACAGAGAGCAGGTCCTGCACCCTTCCCTGCAGACTGACAGTCCCCAAGACTGGATTCAGACTAACAGCTCCAGGAGCAAGGTGACACACTGTGCTGCCAGCACAGGGGTATTCCCTCACGAAGTGGGGAACCAAAGCTAAACCCCTGTGTGTGGCAAGGCCATCAGATCTTAGCAGGATAGGACAAGAGAATGGTCGTTGCCACATCCCAGGGCAGCACCTGCATGCCAAAGCCCAACCCTGCAGCTGTCCTCCTGCCTCCTGCAGTACTGGGGAACAAATACTAACTCACAGCACCAGAGAAGTAATCAAATGGCCTTTAAGCAACTGCAGTTTTAGGAATTATTGACCAAGAGCATCAGGATCATGATTTCACATGCAAGGTGAAGGAAGGTGGCAGGGAGGGCTGTGCTGAGGGCTGTCTTCAGTGCTATAGGTTGTGCAGCCTGTCTGAAACAAGAGACATGTGGGAGGCAAATGCCTGGGAGAGGCAGGGAGACGAACAGAGTTCTCTGGGAGAGCCGTTTGGCTTCAACCATCATTTTCAAGGGGACACCTGGTGGTTTTTTACACTTTGAGCACGGGCCCTCTTTGCGTTCTTCTTCTGTTTTGTTTTGGGGTTTTTTTCATTTTCTAGATGGACACAGCTAGAGTCTCTAACCATCCTGAGGGAGGGGGTATTCTCTAGGATAGTAGGTATCTTTGTGTTAATGGGGTTTTCAAATTATCTGTGTGGTCTAACACTGTATCCCTTATTGGTGGGAATGTGTCATTTAGATCCTGACTGGGGAGGACTGGAATTCGGTGATGTATGATGGGATCATGGCTTATGGCGGCCCCTCTTTTCCAGGAATGTTGGTCTGTATTTACTTCATCATCCTCTTCATCTGTGGAAACTGTATCCTTTGATGCTACTCTTTTCTCCAAGTGGGGCTGAATTTAAAGCCACCCTTTACTATTTTTGTTATGTCAGAAAATAATGAATTTCATACCTTACATTTTTACCTTTTCCCTAGGTCTGAATTTTGGCTTTGTACTGCCAAAAGTTAAACAAGTTTGTTTAATTTTAGCTAGTGCTAAGGCATATAAACATTTCTAAGAGCCGGCTACATGCCAATTCTGCATGCAAGCTTTTATTTAGTGTCTTTACATGTTTAGTGTTTTTATTTTTCATTCTTCTTAATTGTCTCATAGGGTTTTTTTTTTCCTGTCTTCTACAGAAACTAATCTCTGTGTGCATCTACTGTGCTTATTGCATATT
Source organism: Strix aluco (assembly GCF_031877795.1). NCBI lineage: Eukaryota > Metazoa > Chordata > Aves > Strigiformes > Strigidae > Strix > Strix aluco. Next base: position 15,673,965 of record NC_133935.1, on the reverse strand, counting down.
TCTGTTTTAATTGCCTTTTCAGTAATATATTCCAAGTGCTTTCATCCCAGCCTTATGTGGAATAAAAATATGTATAATCTACAATATGCCATATACAAATGCTGTAATAGAAGTAACATATGTTTGACATAATTGATTTATGTGAGATCATATATTAATTCATGTATAAACTAACAGGAACCATGTTCCATTTCAGTTACTGCAATCTGTGTGTTCTTCAAACAGAAAATCGTGTGCTCTGTTATCTTCCAGCCTGCACTGGTGTTAAATAACTTCAGTTCTCTCTGGCTTCAAGGTGAAGTGAGGGCACTGTACATATCCCAGGAGGTACAAACCACATTGCATGATCAGGCTGTGAGTGTCTTTTCACAGGAATTTGCATTTGCATATAACATAGTACTATGGTTCTGTTCCATATCTCAGTTTGCTCCAAATTTGTTCATGTTTAGTTTCTGCTTCCCTAATAAATGGCCCTCCTATGTCAGAGGTGACATTTCTTTTTATACAGATTCTTCTGTAAAGCCACCTTGTAGTGTCAGCCTAGCTCTTCTGGCCTTTCCTCATAATTCAGATCTCTCAAACCCTCTTATTTGACATTTCAGTTGACCTGCATGCCCTCTCTTCAAAGTGAGATGGTGCAATTCCACTTATCTGAAGGTCGAGGTAGGTAGTCTGCCTGACAACTTAAAAAAACTATAATTTGGATCTCCTTGTGAACTGCAGAGGAAATTGTGAGCCAGCTCTACGTGCTGGCTGACTTTGGAGCCATTAGACCTTGGAGCGCAGGGAGGTGGGTGGCTGTATTTCCAGACTAAGCCTTGAACTGAGGTTTACTTAAAAGTTATCATGGTGTGATAAGACCCGTTCTCAAGAAATTTATAAGAGACGCAGATGTTCAGATTTGTAACACAAGATCTGAACACTGCCAAGACAAGAAAACAGTTGTGGTTGCTTGCCCTTCAGCTACATGGGCACGACTGGCCATGCATGGACTCTCCACTAGGAGATAGCAGAGTTGTCAGCTCAACCCTACAATGCCCAGACTAAATGAATTTCCTTTTGGTTGCCTCATTAGTGCTAATGAGACTGCTATGCTTGCTGTCCATAAAATCCACTCATGTCTGTGGGAATACCTATAATGAGGTTGTTCAACTCAAGTACATAGGCCAAAACTGGAAAGCCCAGGTGCCTTATGGTATGAGTCTCTTGAATAGGAGTGCTTTAATAAAAGTGACCTAAGCTGTCAAAGATGCAAAGCATTCAGGGCTCCCCTTATCTTCAGTGGGATTTGTTGCACAAAACAAGACTCTTTTGGGAAATCAGAAGCTAAAATATAAGTCTGGACTTACATGTTTTGTATCAGTCATTCTGTTGTGAAATTTTGGAAACCCCACACTGTGTTAACCATTTGGATGGAAAGTGTAGGTTTGTGCATGCCGGATGTGCACATCCTGAACATTTGTGTGAAATGGAAGTTTGGAAAATCCAAGAGATCTGATGACAGGTTGCTAAAAATTTTCAATTAAGAAACCTTTGGTATAATGTTGTTCTGCAGTTTTCAAAGCCCATTTTCTTTAAGTAGCACATGAACAGATATCCTCCTAAATGTATTTTTGGCCATTGCTGTGGACAACCTTGCTGATGCTGAGAGTTTAACATCTGCACAGAAAGAGGAGGAAGAGGAAAAAGAAAGGAAAAAGCTAGCTAGGTAAATCCATTTGCATACATCTATCTACAGTCGTATGCATGCATTCCTGTGAGTATAATTACACACATTATGCACATATATGTATGCAAGTAAGCATGTGAGTATATGTAATATATATGTATAACTTCTCGGTGGGTGTGTATAGATTATATATATGTGATTAATGTAATTATATATGGAATTATGTATATAGAAATTTTTATGTAAAAGAATTCAAACTAAAGGACAAGAAGGTGTCATGAGCTGGGAGTCCCCACAGTTGCAGTGATGTGAGCAGAGGAAAGGAAGTCTAAGTGACTGATGAGCTTTCAGGGCATCAGCAGAGAGTGAGTGTGAAATGGTGTCAATGTTACAATCTCACCTGAAGCTCTCTATTACCTTCTGATTGCTTTGGATCACAGGGCGTATTCTCAGACTGTCATTTCCACCACAAGATTCAGCAACTTCCTTCTCTTTTGATGCCACATGCTGTTCTTCTCTTGCCAGTTCTTTTAGTGTTCCTGCAGACTCTTAGGAGGTACGAGCTGGATGTAGAGCTCCTCTGTCATTCCCAGCTGCCAACAGCAGGGAAGCCTTACCTTACTGGGTACTTCTATTCACTGCCTTCCAGGCTGCTTGGAGGGGATCTCTCGTGCAGATCTTTCTGCTTCATCCTGCATGCTAGTCAGCAGGTTTCCCTGGCTCTGGGAGTGCAGTGAGGGGCAAAACTTCATAGGCAACCTAGTGGAAATCCAAAAGATATGGGTTGAAAATGGTTCATGCCTTTCTCATTGAGTGAACAAAGAGATCCCTACTGACAGACTAGAATACACATGTGCACAAACACACAGGCACATACTTCCCCCGCATGTGCATGCACACTCACACGCACACAAACACATGCCATTGAGAAAGCTATAAAATAAAAAGGATGCTGTACAGAACTAGAGGAAAGTCTCTGCCTTTGTCTGTAGATGAGGACAAGGTGGATCTGCTGATATGTAAGCTGGACTCAGAATGGAAGTGCCAGTCAGCTGATTGTTCTCATGATGTGTGCTGTACTACATGAAGTTCCTGAAAGGGAAACAGCTTTTCACCTTTGTAACTCTTTGCTTTTTATCTTGTGAAATTGTTAGGACTGCTAGTCCCGAAAAGAAACAAGAGATAGAAAAAACAGCTGTGGAGGAGGAGACAAAGGAGGAGAAAATCGAGCTGAAATCAATCACTGCTGATGGAGAATCCCCGCCTGCTACCAAGGTAAGATCTGCTGCCAGCAGGCACTCTCTGTGCAGTGATGGCATGAACAGCTTGGGTTTCTGAGGGAATGAAAACCCTCTGCCTTGTCTGATAAAGGCTTTGCTGCTTCTCCTTCCATTTCTGTCAGATCAATGTGGATGATTATCAGCCCAATGAAAACGAAGAAAAGAGCCCATATCCCACAACAGAAGCGCCAGGTATACATCTTCTTCCTTTTATCCCTGATTCAACAAAGAGAAGCTCCAGTTGCTAATGCACATAAAGCCAAATTGTGGTAGCAGGTATGCTGAACATGTAATGCTTTCACGACGGGACAGGATGATGTGCTTGCCTGTGTTTGCACAGGTGTGGACTTGGTCCTTTGCAATCCCTATACTGCAAATTAGTCATGTTTGATTTGGCTCTCTGTAAAGCTCTGTATTTTCAAATACAGAGCTTTACAGACAACCAAATCAAATCATGTACCAATCCTTGTATATGAAAATATACATATGACTTTGTTTTCAGTCTGTTTTTTCAGTACTCAGCGGTCAGGGTAAACTCACAACAGGTACTCATGAAAGACAAAGTGCTGAAAGCCTTTTTGCCCTTTTTTTTTCTAATCAAAAAAGACAGTATGACTTATTAACATAATCCCAAAGGTATAAGATCTCAGCCTAGAACCAGAAAAAAAACAAGCTAGAGCATTAGTTAGTCTAGTTTTCAAGTCAGTCAGACTTAATTAACTTCATCCTCAGGTGCTTAAAAGATTGGTTGAAGAAATCTCAGAACTTCGAGCAGTTTTTTTTCCGAGAGATCCTGAATGGGGGGTGGGGTTGTAGCATAAGAATTATAAGCAAGTCAGTTCAACTTCCATTCTTGGAAAAGTGCTGGAACAAATGATTAAACAAACTATATGACTGCAAGATAAGGAGATGACTAGCAGCCAACATAGATTTGCCAAGAACAAATCACGCCAAACCACCCTTATTTTCTTCTAAAAGGGGCTGACAACTTTTAGACAGGAGAAAAGAGTAGATGTCATATTCATTAGCTTTGCTAAGGCTTCTGGATGTCTCTTGTAACATTCTCATAAGTCAGCTAGAAAAACATGGTCTAGATGATTGGGAGAGAAATTGGTCAGACTGTTTACGTGGAGAGTAGTGATGGACCAGCTGAGGTTCTACAACCCAGGGGCCTGTCCTGAGTTCAGTTAATTGTTAATGACCTGAATGATGGAAGAGGAAGTATGCTTATTACATTTGCAGATGACATGAAGCTAGGAAGGACAGGAAGCATGCTGGAAGGGCAGCATTAGAATTCAAAGACCTCTTGAGGAACTGGATAAATAGTCTAAATAAAATTGAAAGTGCCAGGCTCTATATGTAGACAGGAATAAACAACTCACAAATAAAGGATCTAGGTGACAGCTAGTTAGGTAACAGTTGTTGAGAAAATAATTTGAATCTTGTAATCACAAACTCAACAGGTATCAACAACATTTTGCTGTCTTTCAAAAGGCAAGCAAGTGAGATTTATGAACAGTGAAAACGTGACCCTTTAGTCCAGTTATGGGTTTCTTCTAACTGGCCAGTGAAAGCTAAACAGAGCAAAGCAATTGTTTTATTTTGTTCACCATTGATAAGATCTCAGCTGGGGTATCGTATCTCATTTTGGCTGCTCTGCTTAGGAGAAATGAGGCTGGATTGAAAGGAGTGTAGAAGAGCATGGTGAAGACAATGCTAGTAGATTGAAAGAATTGTGGTCGTTTGAGCTAGGAAAGGCAGGAGAAACATCTTCAAATGCATAAAAGTCTGTTACAGGCAGGTGGGGAATTATCTCCATTATGAAGAAGTGACATATTTAAGATTCCCACCAGGGGGGAATTTTATAATGGTGAAGCTAGAAAAGATCATGAAGATGGTTGTGGAAACCCAGCATCACTGAATGTTGCTAAGAACGGGTCAGAAAAATATCTGCCAGAAAAGGTTTAGATATAATAATTAGTTGATCCTCGCTTAGCAGAGTCATGAAGCAGAGTCAAGACCAGAGGGCCTTTTGTGATCCTTTCCTGCTCTGCTCTTCTGCATTTCTATGATTATGTAACATTAAATATAAATAAAACACATTCCTTTCTATTCCATGATTCCTAATAAATGTCTGATAATAGGTTGATGTGATAGGGTAAAGAAAGACACAATAGTTCATTTTAAATAGATACACAAGGGTTTCAGAGAAGCAAAAAGGAAAACTGTTGATTGCATTTGATTTTCAGTATAAAAATCTCTGCATTTGCTATACTTTTATTCATCCATATTATAGCCCATCTATCAGGAGTAGAGTGTGGTTCTGACACCATGCAATACTGTTTTAACACTGCCCGGGGCAGATCACTCTGGCTTTAATTTTCCCAGCACCTCTATAAGCACAGGCACTTAGTGGACACACATGCCCAATAGCTAAGGGATTTGTGGGAGTCCTTAGCCAGAAGCACAAATTAAAACAGCTTGATACAGTTCTGTTTCTCAGCTGGCTTGGATTTGCAGACCATTACATTTTTTTTAAGTGAAGGTACGGTCACCTGTATATCAAATTTAAGCCTACTGATAATAGAATTGTGGTTTAGTTACCTTCTGTGGATAGCTTAGAAACAGTTCAGCATGTGGACTATATGACAAAAACTGCATCTATAATTTGTGTTACGGACATTTTATCTGCAGTTGTGCATAGGATTAGAGTGCAGAAAATTAAGTAAAAACACTTCTAACTACTGCCTTGGGGTGCCAATCCCTGGCTTGGCATACTTGTGAACAGAATCTAAAATTTGAATGGGTGGTCAGGTTTTCTCCCATCTCCTATTAGAAATGCAAATGGACAGCATCTTGGTTATTTGTCATTGTGTGATGCCATTTCTAAACAAGTCTATTCCCTGAATTGTTTATCAATTCTTTGTGAAGAGTGAAGTTGATTGCTAACAGCTCACAAAATTACCTGACCACTTCTTTCAGAGTTCATGGAAGTCAACCATAAGGCTCAGATGCAGTAGTTTTGTAAATCCCTTGTTAGATCAGATTTACCATAGTCATCTATTCCATTTTGCTGTATAAAGCTCGGAAACACCAAGGCCCTCTCAGAGCTGATGTGGCATGTCACATCTGCCTTGTGTAGTCATCATGGGGAACAAGGCTCCAAGGCTTTCCCTGGCTTTAGCAAGCAAAAATTTCTCAATGCCCACATGTACCCCTGTCCAGTTCCCTTGTGGCCATCTGACCAGTCCAGAAGCCTTCTGCTGATTGCAGATCAGTCCAACTGTGGTACAGGAGATGCTGTACATCCACATACAGCCCATCAGGGAACACACCTTTTCTTGCCACTTGCATGTGGATCTATTTCAGCTGTGCTTTGAGTGAAGCATTGCTTCTTAGATGCAGTCAGCTCATTCTACCTATTTTCTGTTTATGATTTAAGCCATTAATGCCTGTGACCTTTCCATGCCTGTGTACCATTCCATCCTCTGAAAACATCCTTCACCCTAACCCAGTGTTCAGAAACAATTTGAAACGGTCACTTCATTTGTTTTCCATTTATTCTTTCAATGTACCTCACTCAGTCTCCTATTTGTTTCTGCTGCCTCAACCAGTTTTCTCAATAGCCTCTTCCAACTCCATTTGCTACACAGTGTTCCTCTTATCCCCCAGAATACTCTGTGTACTTGCGGCTCATCAGATCACTTATCCTCTTTGTTGGAAGGAGAGACTAGTTCTTCCAGAAATGTGTGTACACTAGAAGGATTATTATGATGAGATGTTTATTATAGTAAGACAGGGCGCTAGTCTTGCAGTCTAGTACAGAAACAGAAAGAATTCAGATCGTCAGATGAAGGTAAAATCTTAGGATCATTCATGGGAGCTTGAAGCAAAGCAGTGTCCTTACACAAGAGTTCCGATCTTTGTACACTAAAAAAATTCTTCATCATTGAATTTCTCACTGATGCTGCACTGAAGCCTATGTGAGCTTATGGCTTCACACCCAGAGGACATCACCATTCTAATGAAGCATAATTCAAGGTGACAGTCCCAGATTTTAATTTCCTTGAACTTTAGGACACTTCAAACCTAGATCTGAACTTGGCAGCTCTGAGTCATGATTCTTTATGATTTTGTGGCAAACGTGACTAGAAGGGTTCACTTTTTAAAAACAAATATACCTTAGGTATAGAAAACAGGACTGCAGCTGATGTTCTGCCCAGCCCATCTGTGAACACCATGTTGACCTTTGCTTCTGCGAATGCTGGCAACTGTGCAAGATACTGTTTCTATATGCAGATAGGTGACTTAGGTAGTGAGCTGAGCTGAGCCTGCAATCATGTTGTTCCATGTGTATTTGGGCCTGTTTCCCTTCTTCTGTGCCCTAGAGTCTACTTTAAATGAAAAATATTTAGAACATTATTCTTTCTCTATGGCTGAGGAACTGAACATGTTTTCCAGTCTGAAGGTATGTGGTTGCTGGAATCATTAATAAATTTCTTGCTGTGTGGCAGACACAAGAAAAAGAGGAGAGGAACAATGTTCTTTACAGGCTTCATTGGGCTGATCTTTCTGCTAAGAGTCCACTTACCTGAGGTGTTGTTCCATGCCCATTTAATAGTGCGTTTTTAAGCATTTCTCTGAGTAAAAGAAAAAGAATGATCTAATAGTGAAGACACAGAACAGGGACTCAGAATACTAGTCTTTTTAAGTAAGAGTCTCAAATATCCTATGTGATCATGGGCCTTGGTATTCTGGACTGTTAAAAAAAAAAATTTGCTTACCTTGCTCATGGTAAGCCAACTCTGAAACCTGTAGATAAAAGGTGCAAGTGCAAAGTATTGTAATATTATGTAAATACAAACATTAACATCAATACCAATTTTACAAGTACTATGCACAAAAGTACTTCTGAAAGAATGTTTCTTTAATAAAACCTGTAGAAAGTGTATCATAAAGTATATTACAACCTAAAATTGAGCTGTTAAAAAATAGACCGGCTTAAAAAGTACAAACTCTATGTACGAGCTCAAACATTTATGCAAGTGAATTTGAGCTGAACTTTTGCTACTGGAAATGTAAAGAAAGAATCCTATTTGCATGTAATAATGGCATGCTTTGAAAAAACCACTTTTCTCCTGTCTCTGACATCTAGATTAGCATCTGTGCTGATTCATCTGTTCTTTCTGATGTGTACATTACCTGATCAAGTATAGTACCTGACCCTAAAGAAACAGGCTCTTCCTGGAGTTTATCTCACTTTATGGACTCAAGATAAACCTTTTAACTAGAGTTTCCTCCTTTGCATTGTCTGGAAGATTAATCTGTTGCATCTAACCTGTCAGGCTCCTTTCTTAAAATATTTTTTCCTGTCTTGGTGATTAAGTGAGAGGATTGGGATCTTTAAAATAGCAAAATCCTATCATGTCATTTACAAAACAGCATCTGACTTCAGCAGGTAAAAGTCCTCAAAAGTGGAAGGTTCTCTTTCACATACCACTTAGCCCCCATTTCTGCATTTTTTTCCTTGAGTGTGCTCACTGATCTGCGCAGTGCCTGGACATCTGCTCCATAGGCATCAGGTTCAAGAATCTCAGCCTTGTTCCCACCTTTTCGATCTTCCCCCCACTGAATTATGAAAGGGGACGATTCTAAGAATTTCTGATTGGTGTAAATCAAAGTGCTCATGCTTCATGTTCACTATGTGGCATACATGCTCTCATCCAGACACAATCCCATGTGGCAGTGGCTCCATGGAGAGTCTTCCAAAGAGGAGAAAAACAAATCTTGATAAACTGGAGGAATGGTCTGAAGAAAAGAAGATGCAGTTCAATAAAGATGAGTTCAAAGTCCCACTCTTGGGAATAGTCAGCAGCACAAATGCAGAGGGGGAAGTGACGGGCTAAGAAATAATAATCTGTGCTTTGTGCAAATCAGAAACTGTTGGAAAATTAAGGCCAGAGTGTAATGAAAATAAGTGCCCATGAAAGCCATTTAAACAAGAAGATAGTATTATAAGATACAACAAGTAATCCAGCTCTCCTCTGCACCAGTCAAACCTCAGCTGCAGGTTAATCCTGCAGATAATCTGGAGGAAAGTAGCAAGAATGATCGGAGACCTAGGGAACACAGCCCCTCAGGAATGACTGTTGTTTTGCTCTAGGAACCAGAAATCCTTGCAGTGGCATAATAATGGTCCTCAAGTATATAAATAAAAGCCTTCTGCAAGAGGAAGGGAATTCTCTGTTTTGTGTGTCCATGGAAAATAAGAAAATAGATAATGGATTTAGACTATAGCAAGAAAGATTCAAGTCAGTCATTAGAAGGAAGTTTTTTTAGCAAAAGGGACAGTGAAACATCTGAGGAGACTGTTGTGAGGATTATGGGTTTAGCAGCACTAATGGCCTTACAGAGAGACTAGATCAGTGTCTGCCAGGGCAAGCACTGGGCAGCCTTGGAGAAAGAAAGTGAACAAGTTTTCATCATCCTATTTCAATGATTCTTAGATTTTAGTTCCAGATATGACAGAGACAAATGCCCCAGCAGTCCAGAATGGGTTGTATTTTGCATTAAAAAACAAAAATGCTTCTTGCAGCAGAGGAAGATGAAGAAGAACCTGAGATGCCTGTCGGCCCTCGGCCTCGGCCAATGTCTGAGCTGCACCTCAAGGAAAAGGCTGTGCCCATGCCTGATGCCAGTGCTTTTTTCATCTTCAGTCCTAACAACAGGTATTTAAGAGACTGCTTAGCTGGAACAAGGAGGCAAAAAGCAGGTACCCCTTTCACTCTGGGCCCCAAAGGTTATGTGGTGCAGGGCTTCCTTCCAGCAGTTCATATCAGAGACCTCCTTTGCCCACTCTCTACTTTAAAGGCCCTGGCATGAAATCCTCATAAAAGCACAACTGTAGGGAGCCCCATGACAGTATTCAGTGGGAGTTCATGGCACCTTCAAGGCTGATTGAAGACACAAATCATAAAAGCTTTGGAAATAAGGGACTTGGAGGCAAGTCAGTAAATGGAATTCCCCAACATATTCAGATTGTAAGCAAGCCATCATGCAATCAGTCAAGCATGAGGTAGGAGCCTCCTGCCCTAATGGCTGCTCAAAATCCACTCCCAGTAGGGAGCTCATGTGTCTCTGCTCATTCCTACATGTCAAGAACAAGCATAGAAGAAAAGTGAATGAGGAGGAGGATGAGAGTCCATAGCGCTGAGGGGAAGCTGAGGAGAATAATTCTTCTCTTACACTCTTCCCTTGGGCTTCTGCAGTGTGGCTTCACGTTGTCCCACCTATCTTTCCAACACAGATGGGTGAAACCAGTACTGTGAGTGGAGGGATGAGCTATGACACAGGGGAATATATCTTTCCAAGGGTGCAGAAATGAGCTCACTGCCCAGTGTTCTGTGCAGTACCATGTATCCCAACATCTCCCTTGGGGACCTGACCTCCAAACACAGCCCCAGAGTAAGGCAGGGCTGTAGAAGAACAGCTGAATTCAGAGCCAGTCTTTTCACAGCAGGGCTTGTGTCATTCCTCCTTGGGTATGTGCAACAGGGAGGGACTGATGATGATTGGGACTCATGGACTCTAATGCCAGCTTTGCCACCCACCCACTGTAGTTTGTTGAAGAAGTAAATTAACCTCTACAATCATCTGTAAAATTGCTATAATAGGGGCTTGAGGCTTAAGAGCCAAAAGCAGAGCTAAATAGATTAATGAAGTGTCTATAGAATTATGCATAGGACTGTTACGAGTTTTAACTCCTCATATCCTGATACCAATGTATGGAAGGTGCTGTAATGGTCTCCAGTAAGCATGCTGCTCTCTGATGGGCGACTGCTACTTCTTTACCTGCTAGTTTCCCACTAAGAGCGCCAAGCATTTTATATTGGGCTAATGTTTGGCTGACACCCTGTATGGCATGATGTCCTCCCAGAAGCCCTTTGCAAATGCCAGCCTGCCCTATATCCATTTGGCCAGGTCTGTGTCCTATTAGCAAGGTAAATCCCCCACAGCTCCTGCTCAGTGACACTCCAGCCCCAGCTCAGAAAGACAGTGGCCAACCTGAAGCCCGTTTATGCTGCTTTTCCCCTAAATGAATGGGGAATGGTTCTGTGAATGAAAACAAGGGATATAATTTTGGGTTGGCAGGTTTCAGACCACATCTAAATCACAAAAGGCTCTGTCAGGAGGGAGTGACTGTCTCCATTCACGCACCGAGCGTGAGTCCTGCAGGCAGTCGATCACTCAATCACTCGGTGTGCATTACTGCACGACATGGAGAGCCAAGGCTGCCCAGCACCCAGCAGGGCTAGGCATGGATGCCTGGGCCCATCATTCTCCCTGCCGCTGGGGCAGAGGGAAGCTGCTCTGCAGAACGATCCTCCAGGACCAGTCCTGCTGGCAAAAGAGAAAGGGGGAATGTTTCCCAGGTCCTCCAGTTCTCTGGGAGATAAAGTTGTGCCTCTCTCTCTCTTGCAGGTTTCGTGTCCACTGCCATCGAATCGTTAATGATAACATTTTCACCAACCTGATCCTATTTTTCATCTTGCTCAGCAGCATCTCCCTGGCAGCTGAGGACCCTGTCCGACACCTCTCCTTTAGGAACCAAGTATGCTTCCCATCCTCCTTCCCTCACTGTGTATTTAAAGTGTGGTACAAGCAGATCGTGAGTTGAAGCCAGGAAAGACAGAAAAGACTGCATCAGAGGCTTTGGGAGTGACTCTCTTCCCTGATTTGTGCCTTTTGTAGGCTGCGTGTGAAATCATTGAGTTTTGCAGATAACATGAGTCAGTGCAGAATTTGGCCTCTACTTCATTTCAGAAGCATGTGTAGGGGAAGGAAGGACAGGAGGATGAAGCAAAATTATTGTTCCCTGGGATTAAGGCATTAGAAAGGGGCTGTAGAAACATTGATTGGGATACAGCTAATTCTTATTTTGGGGGGTTGCAAGGTCCCTTTGGAACATTTGATCTCCTGCCACATCCTTTCTTTTTGAACTAAAAAGCCCGGAGCCTGATTTTCACTTTATTCACACTGGTGTAAATCAGGAGTAACATTGCTGAGTTTGATGCAGTCACTCTGGGGGAAATTGGTGTCATCAAGGTTAGAATCAGACTATTTGAACACAAGCTGCAAAGCTATCATTAAATTTGAGATAATCTTCAGAAAATATGCTGTGCTCTTCTCCTCACCAGCCTGGGGGAAGGAGAGGCAGGCATTTAGCATGGAGATACATTCTCACCTTCTTTCCTGACCATTCTTATTAGCCTTTTGAAACATTCAGTGCTCCCTTAACTTTACCAGTGGTTGTTTCCATTAATCTGGGGTCACTGTAGAAATCAGAAGTCAGCAGTCATATGTGAGACTTCTGATCTCTGCTGCCTGCAGTGGCATTTTGGTGCCTTTATGCTGCAAGAGCTTTCTAGGCTTAGAGAGCAGGACAATATTTTTTGCTGTTTAATAATGAAACCTTAATTTAACACTCATTGTTCTACCTCCCTGAATTATCCTGGCCTCAGCATGCATTTAAACACATATGTGCATGCAGAGAAGGTGTTAATGGAGGTTTATTCCTGAGCTTATTTTAGAGCCACTTTGGATTTTGTCCTGAAGGAGGGTACTAAATAATACAGTCAAACCTGTGCCACCAGTGACCCACTCGTGCACAGCTGAGTGTGCCCACCATGTAGGGATAAATGTATGTCAATATGTATTAGTGCTGCAGCATGATGTCAGTTGGCATATGGGCTTCTGACATGCCACAGAAAGCTGCCGCAGAATCTGTAGCAGAGAGATTTAAGTGAGAAAAAAAGTAGTCAAAGCTGATTGCCGTGGATAAAAGAGCTGAAGGTTTGGAGCCAAGTGTTGTCTTGTGTATTTGAAGCCATTGATGTTGCATGAAAATCTGTGTTTAATTTTTCCAGGTACAGATGTTTAAAATGTATCATACAAGGGGACACTGACAAGGTGTTTGGGTTGCAAATGTGGTCTGCCTTTCCGCTTTGACAGTAGAACAGTAAGATTGTGTCCTGCCCTGTGCCCACACAGAGGCCTGGGAGGGAAAGCAAGCAAGCAAGCTGAAAGTCAACTAACTGCCTCTGCCTTCACTCTGGGACAACATAATCAGGCATTAGCCTGTGCACAATGACTCATGCAGACTAGTGCTGCTGTTGACACAAACTGTCCCAGAGCAGGGAGACAGGAACAGAGAACCCAGCAAAGGCTAGCGAAAGGCTTGGACACTGCTTCCATCCTGGGGTGGGCTAGTGGCTGCATCTTTCTTGTGTAACACAGGGCTCAGACAGCAAGTTTTTGGAAGTGCCTCCCCAGTCTGATCAGCCTTTAAAGCTCAAGCAAGTCCTAAGACTTTGTGTGCTCACAATATTCTCCTATTTGCACCTTGGAAAGGTGCTCATTCATTTTAATATATTCTAAAGTAAATTCATATTTAGATATTAATAAATATGCCTGCTGATAAATGGCACTGCCTGCATGGGTGGAGCAGTGATCATTTTCATTAGGCATGATTTCATCTGTAAGGGACATCTTTACTAGCTGCTTTGGGGCCAGGTTCTAGCTGCTTTGCAGTGCTCTGGTGATGTAAAGCAGCTGCAGGTACAGCTTAATCATTCACTTTAATCAAGTTTATGGCTGCTTTACATTGGTGGAGTCATGCAAAGCAACCTGAGATTACCCATGAATCTGGCCCATTGATTATAAAATTTTTCTATTGATATAATAACCAAATGTCAGGACCTACAAGGCAGCAAGGCAAGTGGACATTTCCAGTTATAATGTGTGTAAATTAATATAGGGTGCAATTGAGATCTGTCCATCCTTGAAATGGCCCTTTTAAAATTCTCTAAGTTACAAAAATTGATAGAGCCCAAGACAGCCTTGAAGAAGTGAGAACAACTTGGGGTCAAAAATTGAGCAGTGACCTGAAGAATTTTAAGTTATACAGTAGTAGTAAGTGATACATCCCCTCATTTGACATTTAGTGTCTGCAAATTAGTCCAGATTCAGATCATGCTTAAATAGTGCAATCTAAAATAACCCTGTAATTTGCAGTAGCTACCCCACTTCCCATGGCATACCAAGCTGTAAGAATCTAGCCACTTATAAATCTGAGTTAGGGTACAGGCATTGAGATACAATAAACACCTGTGGGATGGGAAAAGGCAGTTTACTGCTGTATGTGTATTAGTGTTTCAGTAGTAAAGGTTTAAATTTCACAAATTATCAGTTTTCTACAGCTTCCATATATTGGCCTTCTGGTTTAGAACTTGGTTATGGTAAAACAACAGTAATCCAAGGGCATGATACTTTAGAGTTTCACCATTTGTAGTGTGGATAACACTGAAATGGCTTGAGATATTGGAATACATTTGAAACAGAGTTTCATTCTGGTCCCATTAGTCAATGAGAAAGTTCCCATTTGCATTTGTGGGATGTCAATTGATCAGCAGTGAAAGACATTTCTGTCCTTGATGCTGTTACTTTGAAAATCACTTTACACTTCCAGACTTGCTGTTGCCTTCTGTGACACCCTAGGGCCACTTTTTATGGTCTGCTATGCATGCCACCAGTATCCCCATCACCAGGTCTAAGTTCATGGGAATGATGAGTGTTTAGCTTGCCCATTATCCAGGATGCCAATAGAAAGATGCAAGATCTAAGCTAGGCACCTGTAGCACACGACCAGATTATGGTTGCAATACAAGAGCTGGGATTCTGTTCAATTGGCAGAGGCTTTGTTATTCATCCTAATACAGGGCAAATCAGGATAGAGGGGGAAAAATAGCTGGAGCATGAATTTGCAGTTTGCTTTTCTTCTTTGTGAGAGTCACAGAACAAGCCTGAATGGAAGTTAATAAGAAGGAATCTCATGTTTTCCACTGAGAGACCAGACATCCTTGTATTCTCGGTTTGGAAGTCTATTTGGGAAAACCCTTGAATCGTCTGTTCCTTATCAGATTTTAAAAAGAAAAAAAATTCATACAACAACAACCAAAAAGTTATTTTGTCTCTAGAGCCCTCATGGGATTGTAACTCAGATTTCATGTAATGTGCTTTTTGTCCACTGTGCCAGGACCTTCACTGCATTCAACAGGACGTTGTTACAGAACCGTTTCCTATATAGTCCTCCTTGTTCCCTTGTTAAAAGGCATATGTATTTGATTTTGAACTGTGATTTCCCATTCAAGTGATCAGTCACTGATCTACCCTTCCCACTCCTATTCCCTTTTGTTTTTACAGATTCTCTTTTATTTTGATATAGTTTTTACTGTCATTTTCACCATTGAAATTGCTCTGAAGGTAAAGTGCCCATCTTCTCTGCCATTACTTGTTCACAATCTTACTAGTTTTCTGCCACTATCTGTTGCTAACACACACGCCTGTTTGTTCCTGGGTCACGCTCAGTACCACTAACCCGATTGTGCTTATTTTTCAGATCCTAGGCAATGCAGACTATGTCTTCACTAGTATCTTTACATTAGAAATTATTCTTAAGGTAACCAATCTGAGAAATACTCCCTCCCTCCCTTCCTTCCTTCCTTCCTTCCTTCCTTCCTTCCTTCCTTCCTTCCTTCCTTCCTTCCTTCCTTCCTTCCTTCCTTCCTTCCTTCCTTCCTTCCTTCCTTCCTTCCTTCCTTCCTTCCTTCCTTCCTTCCTCCCTCCCTTCCCTCCCTCCCTCCCTCCCTCCCTCCCTCCCTCCCTCCCTCCCTCCCTCCCTCCCTCCCTCCCTTCTCTCTTTCTTTCTTTCTTTCTATTGCTCTCTTTTTCTTCTTTTTTTTTTAACCCCATTATTATCTCTACACAAAGGATTGTTTATCTTTTGATTTTAATGTTTGGTAGTTGCTTAAAAAGTCTTCTGTGAAATTTTGATATTCAAACTTGTAATGTAGGGCCTATATCAAAATAATGCTTTTTAGGGGAATCACAGTGAAAGGATAGTCCTGTTGTGAAAAGTAAGAGGGGCCAAGAAAAAGGCCATCACCCCATAAATTTCTCTCTCTACCCTGGCCAGTCTTTCAAAACCAGGATTTGTTTCCTTGTTGTGCAAGGAACCCTGAGCACATACGCCTCCTCTTACATATGCTACAACCCAAAGAGAAGGTCTTCAATCTGCACAAGTCATGAGGCCGAGCCAGAGGGCAGCCGATGACTTCTGTAAGGTTACAGGCTGCACAGTCAAGCAGGAGACAGGGAGTGCAGTGCAGAAGCTCACTTTTTAGGTGTGGAGAGGTAACCAAGAGTACAAATCACTGAAACACCAAGGACTGTAGCTGCAAATAAAAATTGCTGCATCTCCTGTTTGAAACCTGGCTTCCCATTTCCCAGGAACATGATCTATACCAAGGGAAACATGCAGGAGACTAGTTTAGCTTGGAAGAAAATAAAAATAAGCTGCCTTGTTCTTAACTCTAATTTTCCCAAATTGGTAAGCTAATAATTTAAATAACAGTAATTGAGCAAAGTTCTGGCTTTCTAAATGCTAGGTTCACTTGGCAGCTGGTTTTTTTCCTCAGCAAGCTAGTTCTGAGTGCTGGCAGGCACTTAGAGTTGCTCAAATCTTGTAGCTCAGGACCCTAATAACAGTATCCATACTGAAAGCTGGCAAGCAGGGTAGCCCCTGCATATTTTTGTAGAGAAATGTGCTTTTTGATATGACTTAAAATCACCAAAGCCATAATGTTCTCCAAGGAGATTCACATATTATGCTTTTGTGCATCTGTGTTTACACAATAAATCTGAACATGCACATACCAAATGGCTGATCAAAAAGGCCTGTCAAAAAAGGAAAACTTTTCAACAGCAACATTTAAAAATAAAACGATAGTTCAAGGCACCTGTTTGAACTTACAGTTACTAATTCTGCCCCCACTGAAGCAAACGGTAACAGTCCTAATGACTTCAGTGGAAGCAGAACTTAACCCATTGGTGTTATTGCTCTGCTTTCACCAGGGGAGTGTGCTGCATAGTGCCTGAGCCTTCCCAATGTCCTCCTGTTAACTTCAGTGGATTTGTGTCAACACCCCTGGATATTTTCTGGGTTCAAGTGGGAGAGGAGAGCAAGGACTACAAATGTTTAAGAAAATCTTCTGTTCTTATGTTAGTTCATGCCTCACAAGTTGCTTGGTTTCTCAGTACATGTTTCTCTGCTGTCTTGCACTGAGCACAATGTTTTGCACAACAGCAAAGTTAGTGTAAATGGTAAGAAACAGAAGACTAAATGGCCATAGGATGTTCAAGGCTGCAGAGAAACAAGCTTCATCTGCCCTTATGTTGCTGATGACACCTGCAAGCCTCACACTGCCATGGTGGAGTCTGGTGAATGTCAGCAAGGTGACCACCAAGTTTTTTTTAATTGGCATCCTAAAGGCTTGTTCAATGCCCTAGATGGAAGACAGACATAGATTATATGCTCTTTGAGAGTCTCTTCTGAGATAACAAAATCTCCCAGCAGACTTGAGAGAACAGTTTGTATAGAACTTAAACTCAGCAGAGCTTCCCCTACTGATTTCAATGGTGTCTACTTACTTTCAAGATTGCCATACAAAATCGAACCAGTAAAGGGCATCTTTACCACCTTTGTTATGGCAAGAATCCCTCCCCACTTCCCCAGTTTAATGTGTCTATAAGTATAAATTCTAAGCCAAGATAAGAGTTTATACTTCCTCCCCTTCTAAGTTCTGTCTGACTGATTGATAGTCAGTTCCCTGATGTCATGGATGTTTGGTGAAAACATAATCTGATATACCATGTGCCCTTCTATCCTCCTATGAATAAAGTTGCCACAGGTAGGCATGGCTGGAAACCACTAGCAGGTATACCATCCTGAGCTATTAGCAGGAGCCAGAAAACTCCAGTTTGAATTTCTAGTTCACATTTCTCAGCTGGGAGTCTGGCTAGAGCTCATAATTGAGGAACAGTCTCATGGTGTCTGCTTCAAGTTACTTTAGACATCTTAGATGAGATACAGAGGACCAGATTTAGAAGCCTGTGTTCCTAACCCAGGTAATGGAGGGACATTAGCAGTTGTGGGGATGGGGTTTCTTCAAAGCAGCTCCGTTAGACTGCTCACTGAGTTTAAGGTAGGTGGTACAAATACCTCCATCACCTCACCCTCTTTAATCGTGCCAGACTCATTTAGTCCTATTCCATAACTGAGCTCAGTCTAGAATTCAAATTCTGAGCTCAGAAGTGTTTAGGTCTGACATGGTGGCTGAGACTCATTTCTGTTTACACTGTAAATCCAGTTCTGGAGCTGTGCCATCCTCCTCAAAGCCAGCAGGTATTCAATATCCCTTCATACCCAGACAGGGCAGAGAGTCCCTTGTAAAATATGTGCATTTTTTCCCTTCCTCTGCTGGGTGATGTTCGTAATGATTACCTCCACAAAGAAACCACTCTGTCTCAAGGAATCTTGCCTTGGGCTTTGTGAGGAAAACCAAGGGGAAAATGCAATTGTTTCTAGAACAAAAATGGAGGAGGCTGGATAGGGATGGGAAAAGGGATACAGGATTGAGCTGAACAGAAGGAGCAAATTGAAGAGAGCAGGAATTCCTCCTGTTGTTTCAGTTCAGCTCTAAAGCATCAAATCCCTGACGGATTCTGTTTTTTCTTTATGGAGGCAAGAGAGCTCAATTGTCCACTGCAGCTGGCCTAAGCATTAAAAAACATTAGAAAATAGCCCTTTTTGGTTTCTTAATTCAATTTAGCTAAAGAGGCCTTTATGTAATACAAGCATCATACTCACAAGTGTCCTCTGCCATTGAAGAAAAAAGGATAAGCATATGATTGCAAAGAGTAGTTTTTGCAAACAGTCGTTCAGCTGCTTTACTGATTCTAAATGTTATGTTCTCTATGCACTCAAAGCGCATATTTTCCTCACTGAACCTACTATTGGCTTTCCCTAGTTAGGTCTTTCATAGTTATCTTACTGTCGTCTTCACTCTCTTTTCTTTCAATGGGGACTTAGATTCTCCTTTGGGGTCTGGGGGTGAATTGTCTGCTATGTTAGAAATACTGCCCCTCCTCAATTATATAGTCTGAGCACAACCAGATGGGTTTGATTTCTGAACAGATGCTAATGGCAAAGTGTGTTTGTGTCTTCATGTGCCTTCCTGCAGATGACCGCATATGGGGCTTTCCTCCATAAGGGCTCCTTCTGCAGAAACTATTTCAACATCTTAGACCTGCTGGTGGTCAGCGTTTCTCTCATCTCCTTTGGGATCCAGTGAGTGAGCTATTTTCAACTTGCTGTTTTTTTGGGACCGTAGGGCTGGGTTGGGAGGTGATACCTCAGCTCATTGTCTTATCTGGGTAAGATTTTTCTCATGAACCTGGAGGTATTTTTCTCAGATGATTCAAGACCATTAAAATTCATCTTCAAGAGGGGAGGTAATAATTGGGAAATGCTAGACTGGTGACCTGGAAGGGGGATCTTCCAGAAAGAGCAAATGGCAACAAGAAACTTGGTCCATTAGGAATCATGATGCTTAGCTTTGTTCCAAGATGTCAGATTCACTGTATCAGTTCAGGACAGTTAAGCGACTTACTGTTCCTTCCTGGAGATCTCATAACCTCTTTGGAAAATGGGGTGATAGTGTTTTGCTACTGCCTAAGATGTTGCGGATCTTGGTCAATGGAAGACCGTCAAGCTCTTGAAGAGCTGTGTGAGAATCTGCAGAGTACTGGTGGCAGTGACAGTTGATCCTGCTTCTATCACGCCACTTTGTGTTGGTTGATCTGTTAATTTGCTTAGTAAGTTTATAGATTTACTTGACTATGTGGAACTCTGTGTCAGGTAGGGCATTTCCTAAGTAGTATCACATCTGATAAGAAATAAGCTCCCAATCATTACTATTACAGGTTAGCAGCTCACTTATGTTCCAGAGCTAAGTAAAGCAGAAGGATTTCTCAGATCCATTCATCTTTCAGTCAAGGTCTTAAGAATGGCACAGTGCTCATTTTGACCTGCTGTTTCTTTCTTACAGACCTAACTAGACTCTTAATATATTAGTAAAAAAACTGTTCCCAGAATCAGTAGGAGGGCCTGATGTCATACAGCATGGAGAAGAATCTCAGTCTTGGAAGATGCAGAGAGCTCTGTTGTAGTAGATATTTGTGCTCAGTATTTAAAATTAAGTACCTAAGTCATCCTAATCAATTCAGTGGGAGTTTCCACATCCTTAAATTTATGTACACACTTAATTGATTTGTGGGATCAGAGGCCAAACACAGTGCAGGATCAAACTCCAAGTGGACAGTATACCTTTAACGCTGGAGTCACCTGGAGTTTCCACTCTTCTATGAATATTTCAGTGGAGTGTTTCTTTGAGCCTTATCTGAAAATGTCTTGTGATGACTACATCTTGGCACAATTTCCATATCATAGATATTTACAGAGTATTTAGCAGCTTGCCCTGCTTAAAAAAATACCCTGCTCATATTTCATTCCCTTCATTAATACAGCAGAGATGGTGAAATTCAGGAGAATGTATACTGAGCCTGCTCAGATCAGGAAGCAAGACCTACAAACATAACATCAGAGACTAGTTTCCTTACCCCTGAAGTGCCATAGCAAAGAGTTGACTCTAACTATCCTAAGCAGTCTAAGGCTGTGTAGGATTTCAAACAAGAAAGAGTGAGTGAAATCTGTCTGCCCTTGCAGCACACCCCTTATACTGCTGTACCTCTCAGACATTCCAATACTTTATTCTAGGTCCAGTGCCATCAATGTGGTGAAGATCCTACGTGTTCTGCGAGTCCTTAGACCGCTGAGGGCCATCAACAGAGCCAAAGGACTAAAGGTTAGAAGAGTCACAATGCATTCTGTAGACTATAAATTCAAGTTATTTCAGGCTACAAGGACTTTTGCAATGGTTCAAGTAGTGTTTCGGCAGAATCACAGAATGGTTGAGTTTGGAAGAGACCTCTGGAGACTGTCTTGTCCAACAACCCTGCTCAAGCAGGGCCACCAAGAGCAGGTTGCCCAGGACCGTGCCCAGATGGCTTTTGAATATGTCCAAGGAAGGAGACACCACAACCTCTCTGGGCAACCTGTTCCAATGCTCAGTCACACCCACAGTAAAAAAGTGTTTCCCAATGTTCAGATGAACCTCCTGTGTTTCAGTTTGTGCCCATTGCCTCTTGTCCTGTCAGTGGCCACCACTGAAAAGAGCCTGTCTCTGCCTCCTCTGCACCATCCCTTCAGGTATTTATATACATTGACAAGATTCTCCCAAGCCTTCTCTTCTCTAGGCTGAACAGTCCAGCTCTCTCAGCCTTACCTCATGGGAGAGACGCTCCAGTCACTTATTCATCTTTGTGGTCCTTTGCTGGACTCTCTCCAGTACGTCCATGGCTCTCTTGTACTGAAGAGTCCAGAACTGGACACAGTACTCCAGGTGTGGCCTCACCAGAGCTGAGTGGAGGGGAAGGGTCACCTCCTTCAACCTGCTAAAAGTACTTTGCCTAATGCAGCCCAGGGTACCATTCGTTGTCTTTGCAGTGAGGGCTCATGTTCAACTTGGTGTCCATCAGCACCCCCAGCTCCTTTTCTGCCAAGCTGCTTTCCAGCTGGGTGGCCCAGCATCACCACTGAGGTTAAATGTTTGCTCAGGTTACAGATGGGTTCACAAGCCTATTTTGACATAGCCTTGCTGTATTAGATAAATTCTTTCCTGTGGACTAGTGGGTGCCCAGCTATGTAAATCAGTGCTGCTGGAAGTTTCAGAGAGCTGAGCTCTGATATCTTCCTATGCCTTTCTGCCTGCTTCTAAGAATATGGTGAAGAATGTAACGAGTTGGTCTTGTCTCTCCTTTCCTGAAACATTACTTAATGGGCAATAGTTAAATGAAATTCTTTTATTTGTATTTTCAGTCTTGGGCTTCTTCCTTAGCCAGAGCAGCTCAGAACAAAGCCTGCAAGTTACTTTTGTTTCTATCTTCCATTTGCAGCATGTGGTCCAGTGTGTGTTTGTCGCCATCCGAACCATCGGAAACATTGTGATTGTCACTACTTTGCTGCAGTTCATGTTTGCCTGCATTGGAGTTCAGTTGTTTAAGGTAAAACCATTGGGCCCATTCATTCATCCATTACACTGGGCTGTATTATGGGGTGGGAAGAAAAATATCATGAAGAAGCCTGAGGAAGGGGAGATGGAGTCTTCTGTGTGGAAGGCAAAACATTTGGGACACCGTCAGTGTTGCCTGTGTTCCTGCTACCGGCAGTTCCCCAGAACTGGACCAGGCATATTCAGAACTCCTGCCCTTCATCTGTAATCATAAGAAAACATCAGTAACCTCAGTAACCTTCTTCTTCCCTAAACAGTTTGTGGCATGACTTAGTGCCAGGGAGGTGAAGGGGGATGTTCTAAATGATTGGACCTTGCAGGCTGTCTACCCCCCATCTTGTAGAGGAAGGGGCATGCCAGATAATCACAGGAGGTTATTCATTCACTTCTTTATGTCTGCTTTTGTTTCTTTGCCTTTCACCACCCTTCTGACAACTAGTGTTCTGAAACACTCAGTGGTCATGCACCTCAGGACATACACATAAAAGTACTGTGCATGCAGATGAAAGCCTGTGCTCTGAACTACCCAGATGCAGGTAACTCTCGATCCAGTTTGCTCACATCTACCTGCAAAAGAGCATGTACACATACTCATATTTGGTTAAGCAAGTAGTAAATGCAGTCTCCTTGGTGCATGATCTGCCCTAACCCTTGCACTGTCAGGAAAGGAAGCTTCATTACTCTTTCTTCCTTTTCAAGGGCAAGCTGTATAGCTGCACTGACAGCTCCAAGCAGACAGCAGCAGAATGCAGGTGGGTCTGACCTTTCCTAGATAGCCCCTTTAACTGGCCACTGAACTCAGGGCCTCGTATTGGAAGTGCAGTTCTGCCATGGTCTCTCTCTGCTCTCCATCTACAGAGGGTACTACATTACGTACAAGGATGGTGAGGTCAACCAGCCAATGATACAGCCCCGGAGCTGGGAGAACAGCAAGTTTGACTTTGACAATGTCTTGACTGCCATGATGGCCCTCTTCACTGTCTCAACCTTTGAAGGCTGGCCAGAGTAAGTGCTTTGTGGGCTGGTACAACACTAGCAATGTCCTCATTCATTTCAAAAGAGAAAATTCAAATGCAGAGCATAGTCTTTCCCATTCTAAGTATTTAAATAAGTCTAAAACATCAAATAAAGCAATAGTAGCAGCAGTCATTGCAGTTATTATGTACTTTGTAAATTCCTCAGGGCCTGCAGGAATTACTGTTCCTGTACTTGTAAACAGTGCACAACACCGTCTCTAGCTCTTAAAAAATGATTGCCAGTAGTAGCAGTGATAGCAATATTTGTCACAAATATTATGTATATAAGTGGATATAAAATGCTTGTCAGGCACTTGCCAACATTGCTAGGTGTTACAATTTTCCCGATGGAGCCAGCAGGGCAATATGAAACACAGCAGTTCTGTCTCTGCAGTGGGCAGACCTGGGATGTCTTACCAGCTGTGCTGTCTGTGCCACAGGGGCCGAGGACTCCCACAGCTCCACTCTGTCAGTGTGACATGGGCATGCAAGGTATCAGGGGCCTGTGTCACTGGGTGATGCCAACAGCAGTGTTAACAAATGTTAAAAGTGCTGAGATCCCCTTTTGTCACAAAACTCAGTTCCCAACAACACACTCGCCTGTCTTCTGTTAGCTGAAGGGCATGCTTTTTCTTTAAATTTTAATTGTTCAACTATGAAAGCGTTTCACCCCTGAACAGGTTCAAATGTGTAAAGTTAGTAAGAGCCATGTCTTCTCTTTTGCAAGAGTTGACATTCAGATCAGTACAAGTCTGCACATCTGAGTGAATTAATTTTGATACAGGTAGAAGAAAATCACAAAGTTAAACTTTATAACATCACCTATAAGGCCTCAAGACAGTTGCAGATTTTCTCTGCATTTGGCTCCTGTTTGCTTTCAGGTTGCTGTATAGGTCCATTGATTCCCACATGGAGGATGTGGGACCCATCTATAATCACAGGGTTGAGATCTCCATCTTCTTTATTATCTACATCATCATCATTGCTTTCTTCATGATGAACATCTTCGTTGGTTTCGTCATCGTCACATTTCAGGAACAAGGAGAACAAGAGTACAAGAACTGTGAGCTGGACAAAAACCAGGTAATTTACAACACCTTGTTGCCACTAAAGGTAGAAAATACATTGAGAATAAGCATTTAAGAGAGAGATACATACAGAGAGGAACATGTGAAGATTGCCAACAAGATGAAACACTAAGCTGGCTTTATTGCTATTTTCAGGAGTCAGGTAAAAAAAATCTTGCTGTAAGATTTGCTCAAGGGACAACATTTACTTAAAAATGTGTGCTGTACCATTTGGTTCACTGAGATTAGATGAGCATGACAGCACTGTCTGGCCAAAGTAAATGCATATGGAACTCTTCAACAGGTAGAATATGCACATTCAGATTATGACCTAAAAGAAATTCTTCTACCAAGAATTTTCATTTCAGTAAAAAACTTGAAACACATTGTATTTTTATTATATTTGGAGGTAGCTGACCAACCCTGTATTTTGGTTTTGATTTTTAAATATACCCTGCCTCTTTCACAGCGCCAGTGTGTAGAATATGCCCTGAAAGCCCGGCCCTTGCGGAGATACATCCCTAAAAATCAGTACCAGTACAAAGTTTGGTATGTGGTCAACTCCACCTATTTTGAATACCTGATGTTCGTTCTGATCCTGCTGAACACCATCTGCCTGGCCATGCAAGTAAGTAAGAAAGCAGAAAACCTTACAGGTGATGAATTATTAGATTTTGTTGGGGAAAATGTAGAAATGACCAAGGTTGAGACCTACTTTCACCATGTATTGAGGGAGAGGGACAGGAGCATGATAAAAACAATTGTACCATGTTCGCTCCTGATGACATTTAGTTAAAATGAGGAATCTGCCTCTTGTCCCCTTCCTGATAATATCTGATGTTTTCAGCAATTCTGTTTTAACTCCTTAAAAACAAAGAAATGAAAAAAACCCAACAGTTACATCACAGACCATTTCAGTGTCCACTATAATAACAAGCAACTTCTCAGTTCTGGCTTGTTCTATGAAATGCAGCAATAAGCCCAGAACTGCCACTCACCTGAGATCTGAATTTTAAATCTGGGGCTTTTCTGTGTTAGAAAGTAGAGAGCAAATATTTTGGTAAACAAGGCAATCAAGGAAACTGGGGATAGGGGGTAGGAAGGCCCTAGTTTCTCCTTCATTCTGTGATAAGAACCATAGAAACTGTCTAGGAACAACCTCTAGAGGCCATATTGTCTATCCCATCACCTAAAGGCAGGATCAGCTCCACCTAATGCATTTCTTGATAGGTGTTTGCCTAACTTGCTTCACTACTGATGCTACTGATTGCCTTGCTACCCACTATGCTGTGCATTCATTTTCCTTACTGTGAGAAGGTTTTCCAAACACCTAATGTGAACCCACCAAAAAAACATTTGCAGCTGCATCTACGAGAATAGCAAAGAGATGTAGTAGATTACCATGTGCAGGTGGAACAGCAGTAAAGGGGAAGGAGTCAAAACCTTTACTAAGTAACCAGCTTACAAAAAAGAAGTCTTACATTCATTTCAGTCAGGAAATGGGATCTCATAGACGCAAACTGTTCTGTACATTTCCCCAAGTCTGTATTTCCTGGCTTGTTCCTTCCAGTCTGTCTCTGCCCAAGGCCTCCCTCACCTTCCTTTCATTTTCAGTCAGTCCCAGACTCCACCTGCTAAGCCTATCTCTGCACTCTCAGTTTCCTTGGCCACTCAAGCCCCATTGTCTTCTACACTCTGTTTGCTTAAGAGCTAGTCTACCTGTCACTCTTCTCCCTAAAACCCATCCTTCCTCCTCACCCAGTCAGTGTCAGAACTCTCTTCTCTGGTCTGTGGCCCAGACAGTCCGGATCCCCACTCCTCAAGCAGTCCTTCTCCTCACTACACAGACTCCCAGTTGCAGTTACCCCTCCATGGACTTCCTTTCTAGTCTCTCTCTGACCTTTCCATTTGATCATCTGCTACGCTTTGTTCCCTTCGAGTCCAACTCTCCATGAACTCCTACACCAACTTCCTTTTTGACCATAGTATCCCACCACTACATTTTCCACTGGATCAATCTACTGCCCTAGTCCCAGCGTCCCCTCAAAACTAGCCTCAGTTTCCTATCACTCACTAACAGTCTAAGTCTATATTCACAGTCAATTTTCACCTTATTTTCTCTCACTGTCTCCAGTCCAAACTCACCAGATTTCTTGACCTCCCTACTTTTTCTTCATCTTGTCTAGCTCTTTCCCATCCCCATTGAAAAGGCTTCCCCTGCTGACTTGCCTAAGGTACAAAGAAAGGATTGAGGCAGCATGAGCACAAGAAAGTGCTCTGCTCTCAGCTGAACTATCTACTGCCCTGCTGTCATGAAGCAATAGAGGGGGGCTATTATGATCACTCTGAAACTTTGAAGCATGATCAGTTGCTGTGACAATGGCACACGCCGAGAGCAGGTAGAGCTAGAAGCCATGAGATGTTTGTGAGCCCACAGGCAGGACAGCATCTCTGGAGATTCTAGGAAGTCTATATCCATCTTGAGAAACATACAGTTTTTCAAAAGCTTATACTGTGGCCAGATTTGGGTCAAATGTCATCATGGACAGCAAACACAAAAGCCATATTCCAGTAAAATTCCAGGTTTTTAAAAAGAGTCCTGCAGGTACTAAAGTCTTTCAAGGAAAATGTTACAAAATATTTTGAAAATGCCTCAACAATATATTTTTCCCTGGCCTGGCTTTCAGCTGCAGCTGAACTGTTTTAACTGAAACTCCTTTAAATAAATCACCCTGACCTGATACAGAATATGAAAATTCATCGAGCTGGTTAAAGTTTATCAAAGTTAAGCAACTACAAATGGGTCTTATAGCATGAACTGGAAGATGACCTTAGACCTAAGGCAGTGCAATCAGTCTCAAGTATAATGATCTGGAAATAAGGATATGAAGAGTGAGGTGGCAACATTTGCAGAAGACACTACTTGAATTAATCAATAGAAGACAAAGAGTAACTTCATAAGATCTTAATAAAGTTAAGTGAATGGGCAGCATGATTGCAAATTTAGTTCAGAGTTGACAAATGCAAGATAATGTATATTGGAAAAATATGATCTGAGCTGCTCGTGTACTTTGCAGAATTCTGAATTAAGTGTAATGACTTGGGAATGGTTTAGTATCATGAACAGCTCAGTGAAACCCCTGTTCACTCTGTGATATCAATCAAACAAAAAAGTAATCCAAGCGTTAGGAAAGGGTGAGATAACAAACACAACTGGACACTATCTTGTATCATTATGCAAATTTATAATGAGCCCTCAACTGGAACGATAGGTGTGATTTTGGTAGCCCACACTCAAAAAGATTTTTTTAAAAAGGTAGGAGAACCAGAGCCAGATGGCAAAAAATGGCTAGAGGTATGGAAATGCTTATGTGTGAAGGGAGATGGGAATTCTAAATTGAAAAAATGGAGCGTGCTGGGGGTTTTTAGAGAACCTCAACATAAAGGGAGATCAAGAGGGGCCCTGTGGATTCCTAACTAGCTGATATGTCTGTTCCTCACGCTGCTGCTGGGATGCTATTTTTCAGCACTACGGTCAGAGCTGCATGTTCAAGGAAGCCATGAATATCCTCAACATGCTCTTCACTGGCCTCTTCACTGTTGAGATGGTCCTGAAATTAATCGCCTTCAAACCCAAGGTAGGTGCTATAGGCATAGAGTTTCCTGGCCTCTGTGTGTGTGTGCATGTGTGCGGGGCAGCTGTGAGGAGAAGGAGGAGGTGAAACTTTCTGATCTATTACCCCACCAATAACTGAGCTGGACAGTTGCTCTCTGGATTGGAGTCTCACATATAATTAATAACTTTTTCACTGGAGAGTAGACACACACGCACCAAAAAAAAAAAAAAAAAAGGCAACACTTGTTAATAGAGAAGGTTCCTAGTTCTCTGTTTTCATGAAGTTATAATAATGACACCGTGTTAAGAATATAACATGTTTTCCATTCTGAATGTTATTCTAATACTCCCTCTGACTTTCCTTAAATATCCCATGATTAGTCTCCTGGCCTAAGTGAAGTTAATCAAGCATGACTCACTTGAGTTATGAGCTTTGGGAAAAAAGTGTTTCTTCTGGGTTGGTTACATCTCAATGATGGTTTGGATTCCTTTAGTTTTGAATTTAAGACTTCATTGATAATATTCAGTACTCCAGCAGGTCCTGTCTGAAACTATTGTCCTGTCCATTGGGCCATGGCATTCTCTGCTAGTATAGCTGGGGTATGATTATAACCTACAAGCTCTTCCAAGTAAGTTGGCACAGCTGCTGCAGGACAAGGACAAAGATTCTAACTTCACATACTTTAAGATTACACAAGGCTTTCTTCTTTGGGGTTTAAATTCAGTGGTGGGTCATAAGGGGTGGAATCCAGATACCTAAACTCAGGTACCTCATGCCATTTCATATCTTCAATGATACCTTGACACATGAGGTTGTATTTTTAAGGATACCTTGACACATTGGGGTTGGCAAATACTGTTTGAAGCATTAGATATGACATTGGTAAAGATGAGAACAGTCATGTCTGACAGTCCTGTTTGTCCTTCATGTTAAACATTTAAGGGATCACTGAGGTTAAGAGCTCCTCCCAGCTCTAACCTAACATCTTCCTCATCCTCAGCTCAGAAACTCTGCTCTCCTATTCTACTGAATTCGGTCTTACTTGTTAACTCTGTGTTGTCTTTACTCCCACCTAGTCTCTCTCTCCTTCTTCCACACTTTCTAGGGCTTCTTCTTAGAAGAGTCACAATTCTATTTTTTTCCTGAGCCCAATGTCACTATCCTATCTCAGATGTAGTTCTCTTGAAAGTTAGGAGCATCTTGTGCAGTCTTGGTGAAGGACTGATTTTTTTTTTTTTTTTGTGAGATCTCCAGCACTGTCTTGGGAAATTTAGAAGTATCATCACTTGTTTCAGAAAGGATTGTAATTTTCAGGAGGGATCTACCTTTCACTTTGAGATTTCGCCATGTCTATTAGCAAGCAAATCTTCTGGCACTTTGTAAGAATATTATCTGCATGCTATATACGCACAAATGTATCTCACAGGCTTTCTGATGTTCTTCTGATTTCATGGTTCTACTTTACAGGAGATTCTTAACTTTGAGAAAGATAAGGTTCTCAGCAGGATATGTTTTGAGCATTTAGGACAAAAGTTCAACCCATTCAAATATTGAGCTCTGTACATATACAAGGGAGGCTTTACCTGACATGGTTGCCTTTAACAGCAAGGAATTGGCATTGATGATATTGGAGATCCTTTCTACTTTCTGTGTCTTACTTTCCCGTGTTCAATCTCCTTTTCAAGTTTTGCTGCACAACAAAGTATTTAAAAAAATCAACTAAGGTAAACATGTATCCTCCAGATAGCAAAGCACTGGAACAGATTGCCTAAAGAGATTGTGGAATCTCCATAATTTGAGGTTTCAAGATTAAGTTAAGGGGACCTTTCATTAGAAGCAGTTTAGGAATGTATGATCTGCCTTGAGGCAGGGGAATAGACTAGACCATCTCACAAGGCCCCTCTCAGCCCCATTTTCCATGATTCTGTTATTTCCAAACTACATCTCCAGCTACTACGCTATAGTAAAAGTGAGAATATAAAAGAAGTTTTCCTTGTGACCAGAATATAGAGTCTTAGTAAAGTCTTCTCAACTAACAATCAGATAACAACCTCAAGTTGGAGCCTGCCCATCCTGAAAGAATAGCCAGCAAAAAGAATAAATCTGTTTCAAATCTTAGTCTTGCCTGTATGCCAAAGATAGTACTAAGTCTTAAACTGCTATTTTAATTAAATACCTTCAGGAAAATAAACAAAATTTTTAAAAATGGAACCACAGGACTTACAGGGAAGAAAAACAGGAATGAACTTGTGAAAACAATTAATACAGCAAAAAGACTTGCCTCCAGTAATATATTCACACTGGATTATGTTGAGTACCAGTTCAGTGACTCAAGTTTGGAAACATCAAAATTCCTTGTGTAACTTGAAATTGTCTGTTCAGTACAAGTATTTGGCCTGCAGCCTTCATTCCCTGCTCCATATTGACTCAATCTGCTCTCCAAAGAAGGAAACCCCCTCTCCCAGATGACCACTTGGACTGACATGGACCAACATTGGAGGGCACAATCTGCTTCTCTTCAGGTTGCACACTGGGATTGAAGCTGAACTTGCTGAGAATTTGTTCTGATGTGGGAGTCTCCCAGCATGGAGAAAGTTGTTATCTCAGCCCATTGCTTGGCCAGATCTTGTGTCCTCCTATCACTCAAGGTATAAAAACAAACTACATTTGCAAATGGAAGTTGTCTCCAGGAACACCAGCTGAAAAAGTCCAAAAGGATTTCATTGTTACCTGGGTGAACATTACTACAGCACAGCCATCATCCTCTACTCTCTAACCAACCAAGTCCCCCAGACAAAGAAATGAGATACTAAGTGATATTAGTGTTTCCCAGATGTGAAATGGCAAGATTAAATGCTCATGAGGTCTCTGCTGAAAACAGATTTGTTTGCCTTTTCCCGAACAATAAAACACAAACCAGCCTTTAAGCTGCTTTGTCTCATTTTGAATTTGTGCCCAAACATCAGTCTTTTCTATCTGAAGACTACCCTAAAATGAGGGAGCTGTAAGATTTATGACTAACAAGAAAACACGAAATTTAGTTAGCTGAAGGTGTTTTGTCCTCGTCTTAGCGACAAGCACCAGGAGAACGTGGCAGAACAGAACTGAGCACAGAACTGAAACTGGCAAAATTCAGTCTGTTTTCTCAAACTTTGCAGTGCTTAACCCAGCAGTGGGTGCTGCAGCTAATCTTCAACTACAGCAAGTAACACAGTAACTGACTTGTAAGTCTGAAGCAGCCACCACAGAGCTTGCACAGCCACTTCCTAAAGGCACCTTGGAGTCAACAGTCTGCATCAGCAACAGAGGATTATGGTTTTCTCCATCTGTGCAAGGTAGAACAAGCTACTGTTTATTCATACCTTGACCAGAGAGAATTACTAACGGAACTGGGACAGATCTCTGAGGTACTCAGAGCTGCTGTTGCCCTGGCTTCTTACAGAAGTCACCATAGGGATGTGTCCATTCAGAACAGCTTTGGGGGAAGCGTAATATGCAGAGCTCCTGCTGCAGGCAGTGATGTGGCAATCGCTATTATGTGAAGTAATATAATGCACTACAGTGCTACCTGTGCATGCATAACAATTGAAAAGGTGGCAGTCTGACTGAATAGGCTTTTCTCTGTATCCAGGTTTTTTTTTCTTCACTCCCATTCTGTGAGGAGACATGTCCTTCTTCTTCACTACTCTTGATAGTAAAGGTGAAAAAAAGTAAACATGGTCAGTTGCACAGACATTAAGTAGGATCACATATGTGCCTGACTGCAAAGAATCAGCATGGATAATCCAGCCCTGCAACTAGTCTTGTGGCAGGAGCAAGGATTTACTCATTGAAAGGCCAGCTGTAGGAATAAGGAGCCAAGTCTGAGTCAGGGCTCATCTCCTAACACTTACAGAAAGTATGTGAAGGGGATAGAAAGACAAGGGCTTTCCCAACTAAACATACTGTTACTGTTGAGATTGGTTGCTCTAGTCAGCAAGTTCCTTTGATACCTGTCCTTTATATTGGCCATCTTCTGCAAACAGTGTTTTGGTTTGCTTAGTCTCCAGGGAGGCTATAGAGAAGAGGGGGGCATTAGCTGGAGCAGCTGCTGCTGGTATAGATAGCACATGCCAGGCAGGGACAAGGCCAGCCTCTGAGAGACCCCATGTTTCTGTGTGGCACATCTTCTGGAGGAGAGGATCAGTTATCCTAGGTTTTTTTCAGGGTAAGTCTAAGCACTGTGTAAGACAGCTCATCTATGTCTGATACAGTCTTGACAGGAGGGTGTGCAAACAATGAGCAAGAGAGATTTGGGATGATTAGGGCTGCTGATAAAGAAAACATCCACTACATGTCCTGCATCTCCTTACAGAGTATTAATGTGCTGCTCTGAGCAAAACTCCCAAGTGGAGCTGAGTGTTTGTCTTGGCTGATGCTCATAAACTGATTCAAGACTAGTTAGTTCAAAGAGACAGACAGTCTAAAAGTAACGCTGTTGAGCCAAGGCCTTTTGCTGCTTTGTTTTTCTAATTTTATAAATTCTCCAGCCAGTCTGGTGAGGTATTTTCCAGTTCCTGCATGGAGAAAGCTGCTGCTGCTGCTTCGTGCTTTTTCCAGAGAAAACTACTAAAGGGAATGAGAGGTGCTCACAGCTACCACTGTCCTAGCTTCTTAAAGAAGAAATGCAATCCATGAAGGATCAGCTGCTCTACAAAACCTGCCTGGGGTTTTTCTTTTCAACTCAAAAGACAGTGACTGAAATTCCTATTCATATGAAGCTGCGCCATCTGTCAACGTAAGTGCTAATATGGGGATGGATATTCTTCCAGGAATTTCAGATCTTCCTGTTCCCTGAAATGGGCTGTTTTACTCATGAACCACATCTACTTTTTCTTTGAGGAGACATTTCATCTATCCCCTTATTAGCTAGGGCAGGACTGGTAATCCAAGAGCTATGAATTTTCTACTGCTGTCCTTGTCATCTCAAACTAGGGAAGACATATCAGTGGAACTGCTCCCATGCACAAAATAGAGCACATGTTCATGTATTTTGTCAAATCCAGGTCTGCGTGTGGAAAGGGAATCTTGGGGATTTCCTCTGTGGAATTACGACTATGAGAGACACTACAGATCACAAGTCTATTCCATTTACCAGACACTGTCAGCACCTTTTTTGTCTGGTTGTTTATGGATGTTACTTCTAAAGCAGCCTGTAACAACGCCATCTGTCCTGCCTCAGATAGTTAGTTCATTGCCTCATTTATCACTGCTCCTTTACTCTGAATTCTTGCCATTCTTTAATGTCATTTTCATGTAGCAAAGTTCAGACTTCTGTGCACTGTTTCAAACAAGTTTCACATTCAGCACAAGCCATATAATCCCATATGATCCCAGGAAGAGCCATGACCCTCTGAGTAGTGGAAGTCATGAGTGTTGCCCATGGTTATTCCTTGGTCTCCATTTACTGATGCATCTATGCGTCCTCAGTGTTTCTTTCTCCCCTGATGCATTTGTCCTTCCTTATTCCTCTTTAGGCTCCTCTCAGTCAGCATTTATCATTAATTTGATGCACTGATATCTCTTCTCAAACCTGCAAAATGACTCATCTGGTTTTGTTCTTTTTTTACTACTCCATTTCTTGTACATTTATGCCTATAAACAGATCTTTGAGCAGTCTCTCTAAAGTCACACTGGCTGTTTCATACAGCTTGCATTCTTCTTTCTCACCATAACCTGCCATTCCTTGGTCAGGATGGAGGCTTCAGCATTTTCACAACTGAAATTTATGTCCAGTCTATCCCCTTGCACCGCAGAAACAAGGTTGGTTAATTTTGGAAATCTAGTGCTTTTTGTACTTCTTCACTCTAACACCTCTAGATACCCGTATCTCTTAGGATGCTGCCCCGGCATCATTCATCGGAGTGTATTATTTCTCCAGCTTATACAGAGAAAGCAAAGTAAAGACATTCTTCACTGATACAAAAACATCAGGAAAACTGGTTACAATTGAGTGGTCTTTCGCTCAGTGCGGAAAAACACTTCAGATCCATCCAACAGACATAGGAATCATATTCAGTTAAAAATCACATGGTCTGGGATGAAATATGGTGGTATAAATTAGTAGTTTAGGTTGTGTAAAAGTATACATGAGCCCATGGTGCAGGCAGCTGCCTCCCTCTCATGGAGTTTGGCCACAGAATTCTGCTTGTCAAATGGCTCTTAGTTTGCATATTTTCTCTGCTGGTTTTGGCAGGTTCTTAACCTAAGTAGTCATCTAACTGTTTCCTCCCCTCAGCTTTCCTTTGCTGTTTTGGAGGGGCAGCATCTAGACATGGAGTATTTGCTGACTGAGTCATCTACCCGGTGCAATAGAAAGAGCAGTCTCCAACCACCACCCTGCCTTTGGTTGGAACAAGTATTTTAAAAGGCAAAAGAAGGGGTGAGAAAGCTAATATGTTTCAGGATCTGTGAGTGGGCAAAAAATATACCTTATTCAACAAAAAAGAAGAGTGTGCTCTGTGTGATGTTGAGTGTCGTGGTTTGAGCCCAAAGGGCAAATAAGCACCATGCAGCTGTTCACTGACCCCATCCCCCCCAGCGCTGAGAAGGAGAAAATGAAGAAAAAGTCTCAGGTATTGAGATAAGGACAAAGAGGGGTGGCCTACCAATTATGGTCACGGGCATAAGACAGACTCATTAAGGGAAGAAAAAAAGAACATCACTTTAATTCAAACACTAACAAAACCAACACTTAACAGACAGAGTAGGACAGTGAGAAGTGTTACCACATCTTAAAAACATGTCCCCCCACCCCTCCCTTCTTCCTGGGCTCAGTTTTTTTCCCGGTATCTCTACCTCCTTCCTCCAGCAGTGCAGGGGCAGGGAATGGGGGGGTTTCAGTCAGTCTGCTGCTCCTTCCTTCCTGGGGAGGGGGGAAGCACTCCTCTGAATTATTCTCCTGCTCCATGTGATTCCCCTCTCATGGCAGACATTCCTCCACAAACTTTCTCTGTCATGAGTTCTTCCCATGAGCTGCACCCATTCCCGGGCTGCTCCAGCATGGGTCACTCCCACATGTTGCAGTCCTCCCAGTACCGAACTACAACAACGGGGCTGCTTCTTCCCAGAGACCCAGCCTTCTTCAGGTGAGGCCACCTGCTCTGGTGTGGGGTCCTCCACAGGCTGCAGGTGAATCTCTGCTCCACTGGTGACCTCCGTGGTGTCAGGGGGGTGGCCCTGCCATCTCACCACAGGATACAGGGGGGCTCTCTGTGCCGGTGCATTTCCCCCATTCCTCCTCCTTCCACTGACCTTGGTATTCACATAGGTGTTCTTCTCCTAGCTCCTCCTCACAAGTCCCAACCCCCTGTCATGTTCCCCTTCTTAAATACATTATCACAGAAGTGCAGCCACCACCTCTAGTTGGCTTGGCCTTGGCCAGAGGCAGGTCCAACTTCGATCCAGGGGAGCTTTGGAGAAGCTTCTCGCAGGGGCCACCACTGTAGCCCCCTCCCCCCATTACCAAAAACCCTGCCACACAAACCCAGCACGTTAGGTAAGAAATATGAGCATGGAAAGAACTAGGAATAGTCAGGTAAGAGAGTGTGTGAACTGAAGAAAGTGACAGAACTAAACAAACAGAAAGAACCATATCTGGGAGGAAAAGAGAGAGAAACCAAACCTGGAGGGGAGGAAAAGCCATACACAGATCATGGAGAGTGGGAACAGACAGAATATCCTTCAAGGCAGAAAGAAAAAAAATAAACCAAAGACCCTGAAAGAGGAAAGTATTAATAGAATGGAGAAAGAAATGATTGGAGAAAAAATGATGCAAGGAAAATAAAAACAGAAGCAGGGCTGAAAGGAAAAGTAAATATGGAAAGGGATTTTTAGAAAATTAAAAACTGAATTAAAACCCGTAGCTTTTAAGCTACTTTTTTGCTTCCTCATTTTATTGAAGCTCCCTGGCAGACATCCCAGGTCTCCATGTTCAAACACATCAGTATCTCAGCCACAGAGCCTCCCTGTGTACCTTCTCATCAGAATAATTTGCAATAACGGTTGGGTGAAGTATATTTCCCTACTTCTGTGGATTAATCTCAGCCCTGTTGCAAAATGCATCAGCATGTTACCCCAGAAATGCTTTCCTTTTTCACCACAGATTTTTTCCTGGCTGAAGTCTGAACGTATTATATATTCCTCTGGATCTTCTGTACAGCCGGTAGCCCAGCTGCAATTAACTCAGCTGCTCCAACAAGCCCAGCAGCCATATGACCAGAAATCCCTGACATCTCTGTAGTGCATGACCAGACACTGCGGTGTATGTGTGCAGTCAGTCTGAAGCTCTCGAGGGATTTCTGAATGAGGCTCAAGGGTTTTGGAAACACCCTAGAAAACCCCCCATTACTCACTCCTCTGCTTTCTGTTTACCATAATTACCTGTCTGCCAGGAGTTTCATGCATTTTACATAGCATACATATCATGTGGAGATTTGACCATATGGTCTTTCATGTCCACGGATCTAGGAGGAAGAATGAGTCTCTTTTCTAAACCCTTTCTGAAAAAGTAAATACTAAGAGTAGTGTATGTCAGAGCAGCATGTTCAGGTGACTTTGATATCATGAAATACTTGGGATAATTATTCTGGATATGGATGATCAGGTCATCCCAGTCCTTTATACCCATCAGTGGGTTGGAGCAGAGAGTCATCAGGTAGACTTGCTCCTGGATGCTGCTTGCCTGACAGAATTTCTATCTGCCAATATGTCCAGGAGAAAGAAAAGAGAGGTTAAGAAAGTAACTGAGCCTCTTGTAGCACGTTCTGTGCCACAGCACTCCCACAGCAGCTCAGCATTGAGACTTTATCACAGAACATGGATAGGCATCCCACTAGCCAAGGGCCAAAGCAGCTGCTTTTGTTATTCCAAGTCTTCAACAAAACTACTCAGGAGTCTGTGCTGCCAACATGTTATAGGGCAGTGACATTAAAAGAAAGAGGAACCACATCCTGGTGTTTTACAGTGCTGGCCCATCAAGTTAAACAGTATACCTGACGTAAATGTAGAGCTTCAGACAACAAATCTTCCAGTTAGCACAGAAGAAGAAAATTTGCAACAAAACTCTCAAGGATGAGGTTGATTTAGCAACAGTTTCTGCAAATGAGGAGTTAGCAAGCAAATAACTGCCTCCTCTGTCATGTGGAAGTACAGGGAATCCTCTTTGATGCTTCTAGATTTCACCGAGTTCCTCACCAGTTCCTGAGCGTGTGTGGGAGGGGAAGTCTGGCCATTCCCAGCACTTTGAAGGAGAAGAAAGTAGTGCCAGACTAAAGTTTTTCTATTGTGCATATGCTTATATTCTGAGACGGCACAGGCGTGACTTCACCTAAACAAGTCATGCAGTGTGAAAAACATTTGGTAGGTGAATGTAACAGAAGAAACTAGACGGATGATGTGAAATGGAATTTCTCAGTAAATCCTAGCTCATACCTCTAGTTGAATCTGGGTCAGGAAACACCGGTGTCTTCCTTCTGAATGCTGGTTAACATTCTGTATGAAGTATACTGGTCTCTTTCCCATCTCCCTGTGGAAAATATATGTTGAAGAAAGGCATGAGGTGAGTGGATCTCAATTGGTTTCTTTGTTGGTTCCCCAAAAAAGAGGCCAAAAATGAAATGAACAGAACAAACTTCCCTCTTCATGCAAAAAACTTGTCCTTTCATGTTGTGATGGAAGCAATTAGTGAGGGACAAAAAGGCTGTTTGATCTGCTGCTTCCCATGTTACATTTGTTGTTTAAATGCAGGATGTTCTCCTTCCTGAAGGACGAGGCCAGTTTTCTGCACACAAATAGATCCTCTAATTGCTATATAGAACGTGTGAAATTTCTAACAGTGATCAGCCAGAGCTATGCAATCCTCCACCCTTCTGAAGGATCAGTGGAGAATTCAGTAGGCAGAAAAAACTGTTAAAGAAGCTGTATAAGAGCTTCAACGAGAGAGGACCTTTTCCTTCACAGCAAACATACCCAGAGAATTTGCATATTGCTGCAACATTGTGACAGATTTATTTTCAGTCTGGCACTTGCGGGTTTTAATGTCATTATAAATGATCAAAAATAATGATATGACTGCACAATGCAACAGTGTGGGAAGTACTGTATTAGCTATTACACTTAATTATTTAATACAGAAAATTATTCACACAGTGTTAAAAGCCCAGTGGGATGGGGAACTGGGGTCTCATTCACAACAGCATCGACAGCACCAGCAGCAGCATGTAAAGGGAACAGTTCCAGGGAAAAGTGACTTGCTGTCACTCTCAGAAGAAAAATCCTAACACTCTATCAAGTCACGTGAAGTTGTTTTAAAGAGTTAAAAGTTCTCACAGATGTGAATCTTCTCTTCACATA
The DNA here is from genome assembly GCF_031877795.1 of Strix aluco. Taxonomy (NCBI): domain Eukaryota; kingdom Metazoa; phylum Chordata; class Aves; order Strigiformes; family Strigidae; genus Strix; species Strix aluco. Next base: position 15,635,836 of record NC_133935.1, on the reverse strand, counting down.
ACAATGATACCAGATAATAGACTGTGATACAGCCCCTGTTAAGAACTGTTCATCATGTTAGGAAATTAATTTCTGCTGCCAAATGGTCACCTGGCTGAGGTCTAAGAGAGTTGATTTCTATTCTCTAACATGCATCTAGCTTTTGTAGGACCTTGGAAACTTTAGTTTTCTACATTTCTGCTTCCCTAACCGTAAAAGGAGAGTAACCATCATCTCTTGGAAAGTTATGATTGATGGGTTACATGAAAGTAAGCATTATTTTATTAACTACTCTAACCCATATAAAATCAAGCCTTTTCTGAAAAGTTGAGATAACTGACCAAAAAAAAGAAACTATTCAAAATGCTATTGCTCATACCTACTCACTTGTTTCTAGAAGATTGTGCCTTTCTTCAAGTGAGTATCCACTATCCACGCAGCAACCAGGTCAGAGCAGTCCATAGCCTTTACCCATGGTGCATACGGAGACAGGAAAGCCCATATTCAGAATGCTTCTTCACCCATTACTTACCACTGTCTTATCTTCCCACAACAGTAAGTGGCTCTTCTCTCTGAAAGATGTGCCACTTCTGTTCTTATAGGTTGAGTTTTACTACTTTTGAATCATTCTTCCCTGGGCTTGGATGTCAGTCCAACTTTAGAAGACAGACTATCTTAAACAGCAAAGCCCATCCTTTTGCTTTTTTCGTAGGGCTGTTTCATATTGCTGGTTTTGTTTATTGCTTTCAAGAATTATTTGTTGGCTTTCATCAAGACCTGCTTTTTCTAGACCTTGCAGTCTTTGAGCATTTACAGCTTCTTTCTAATGGAATTCGACAGCAAAACTCTCACGGAATGCATTTTGTGATAAATGATCTGTTCAGACATAGCAAGGCATCACATTCACTTTTCCATCTTTCCAGTAAGACTGGTGTTGGTTTTGTTTCTCTTTGCTGAGAACAAGTCTGGCTTCTGACTGCAGGGCAGTAATTGTTAAATCATCACTATGTAATTACTAAAGGACCCAACTCCTCACAGGGTATCATTGTGACAACATACCTGTAGCAAAGTCAGGAATGTTTATCTTATTTTTCTAGGTGGACAGCAGAATTTATAAGAGAGCTTTCTGTTACTCTGCCTCCATTTTCATGCATTTATATCAAGCAGGCCTTAGGCATTACTGTTCTGAGGCATTACTCACCCTCCCTTCAAAGGCAGTATTCCAGGCCAAAAATGACATCAGGGTCAGCTAGTTGAATCATCCAGTTTCAGCATGTTTTACTGTTATCATTTCCTGAGGCCTTCTCAGCATGTTGCCTTGAAAATACAGTCTTTGTCACCTCTAAAAGATGCTTCCATAATAAATGTTTTCTTATTGCCTTTGCCATGCTTCTTTCCCAGTCTTTGGAGGACCTGAGTCCATAACATTGCACTTTAAGCCTTCCACGTGGCTGAGTGCTTGTGTACTACTAGACACTTTACAGTAAATGAAATATGGGGAGATGTAAGACAAATGTACCACCATGTAGGTGGGCATGAAGGGGCTCATGGGACCATCTAGAAAATGTAATTCTGGTGGAATGAACTGGGTTGCAAGATCTGGAAATGGGAATTCTCAGTTCAAAGAAAAGACATGATAAAGACTTTCCTATTGAATTGATGTTGTCAATTATCAGTAGGTGTGGAGACCATAAAAAGGGTCTGCTGTGATGCAAGAGATTATGTAGTTCCAGTCTCCGTAAATGTTTAAGTTTGTCAAATGGTGGTTTGGGGGCCTTGATTCAGGCAGTGGGTTTTTTTGTTTTTTTCCTGTGACGGAGACCTTTGTCCTAGAAGCACAGGTGAGACCTGTAGTTTGCTTTAGGACCTACAGGCTCTCAAAAAATAATCAGAAGGTGGCCACTTTCAACCAGTAACAAGGTACCCCAGTTTTATACCAGTGACCTAGAAATAAGCATTTGGGGTCTTTTTCCAGATCACAGAGCCATTCAAGTCCTCCAACTCCTTTGTTTCTGTCAAGCAGAGTGTTCAGTATGTCCAGGCAGGCCCTCAGACCCCAAGGGACACCTGATGCTTTCACTGATGTCCTCATTGTGAGAGAGAGCATGAAAGAGTGAGAGAGGATAAAGGAAAACATCAAAGTTATTGAGCACCTATCTTGGTCTACAAGTTGGTCTTATTTTCTTATGGACTAAGTAGAGAGAGACAGCAGGCTTCTTCAGAACTGACCAGACCTTTGGAATAGTCTGGGGAGCTGAAAAGCTCCTCTCCTCACTCCCTGTCTGCGGAAAGATTTGATGGAGTACAGGAGGGCCTTGTGCAATTCCCTGCAGCAGTGACTCATTACAGCGACTGGTAGGTGAACTGCAGGGAGTCTGTGTCTCAGAATTAATCCATCAATGGATGAGAGCTGATAGATAGTATGCAAATAGATGCTGTTTTCCTACAGCCTGTCAGGAGTTCCAAGCAGCTGCATCCTCCACTTTATTCCTTCTCTATTAGGTTTTGCTAATTTCGCTGATTGCTGTTATGGCTAAATGGTATCTTAGCATAACAGAGTTTGCATCTGACACAAATCTCCATTTGGTGTTGGGAGCTATTGTAGCATTGTAAGATTGTTCAGGAAACATGCAAATCACTCAAATCTGCTGTGAGAAGGTATGCCAAGAGTCACAGTACTGTGTAAATGTCATTTGATTCGATACTGTTTTCTAATTAAATTATCGCTTTTGCAAAAATACTTTTAGGGGAAGCCTCTTTTACTGAAGTCTGAGAACTGACTCTCACAGTTCCAAATAGCCTGCAGCATTTTCAGAAATGAATTCACATACTAAGCAACCATCAGCCAAACAAGCAGTTCATCTCATTTTGCAAATCCCCAGCAAAGTCTGCTTTGGTGCCCTTTACAATCAGCAGGATATTTTGGATAAGAAATCACACTGAGTATCAGGGTATCAGCTCTCCTTCCTATATACTCTTTCGAGCTGATTAAGACTTATGCTTCTTTTCATTGTTTTAACATGCAGGTTTATTTCAGAAAAATGGTAGCAAGGTTCTTCTGTAGTTTGTTTTTCTTTTAGGCTGTGTAGTTATCTGTATGTCTTAGTTTCTCCTCAATGCTTCATTTCTGTATTCATACATACATGCATGCATGCATGCATGTCTTTCCCTTTTTTCCTACGACATTGCACCATCTTCTTCCACTGGGGACCATCTGACCTACATTCAGATCCCACCCAGTGAATAGCCTTGACCTTTGCTGTGCTCTTCATCTTTAGAGACTTTGCTCTCAGAGGGGTTTGTTAACTTTTGCAAGCCACCTCGTAAGAGACGGAAATGAAAACCTGGAACTAAGCAGATAAATAACTGCACATCAGTTAACACACAAATGACCCTGCAGCTCCCACAGGGCTGGATGCTCAAAACCCAGCTGGTACCATGACTCAGCAGCACCCTTCCCCTGAGGATTTCTGTGCTTCAGTGTAGATACATAGCTCTCTGGCCACCACATGTTCTTATTATGGGCCCCAGGTGACTCTGAACTCAGACCTTTAGATAGACTCCAGTGGGAAATTTTCCCTGCTGTTAGTTAAGCGTCTTAGATACTGCATTTAGGATCTCATATTCACAAAAAGTAAAAGAAATTGTCTCTAGAGATTTCAATGGCTCCATGAGTACCAAAACAAACCCTACCTTCTTTGATAGCTAGCAACTAGGAAACCTAAAAATGATTGGCATACTCATTCTGAATGCTATGATGTCTGCTCCCCCCACACAAATGAGATTCCATTCCAGTCAGCTACTCCATATTTATGCTCAGCCTTTCATTAACTTATTGATCATGTGATGATACACTATCCTTTGCTACCTTTGGGGAAATGAAAAAATGGGGAAAAAATTCGCTCTAATGGTGGGGCTATATCATGCTTCCTGAATATTCAGTCCAATCCTCCTGGTCTCTTTCTGTCCTCTTTCTCCCCAAAAGCTTCATGGATCTCCAAAGACATCCCACAAGAGAGGGTGATTACCGTTCCCCAGTAGGCCCCTGAGGCTGCCATTATGTGGCATGCAATTATACAGCTAAATCAGGGTCAAGAGTCTCCCTTTAAGGGTAAAATATGGTATTATACTCTAAATTCCTGTATTGCAAAAACAAACAGTGCCATCAATTCATTTCCAGTCAGACCTTCACCCCCTTGGGAAAAGTATACAGAACTTTCTGGTGGGAAAAATAATTTGGAAATACAACCTCTTTGTTAGAGTGAAAGTTCTTCCTTCATTCAGCTTGTCTTTCATTAGCCACCCTGGTACACTCCAGTGAGGAACGTGGCTTGAAGAGGTACTTAGAGATTACAAGAGGCAAGTCCCAAAGGGGTGTATTTCACTCTCGATATGTACCCATAACTCCTGACAAGATTATGAGATCTGATCCGAAGCTAAGTAACCACATGGCCATTCGTAGGTAAATGTCTCTAAAGAGGGTGGCTTTTTAAGGAAGGTTTCCATTACCTTGCACACAAATGAAGCATCTATGTTCTCTGTTTTCTTTGAGCTCTCTTACTGTGAATAATATCTTCCTATTTTCACCCTTCTGTCTGAAACACAGAGGGAGCAGGTGAGGAGGAAAGGAAGGTTTTAAAATTCATGTTTTTTCTTAAATCAACACTGGCATATTGGATGTGGGGTTGAGTAAAACTGCATTCATATCCTTGGTTCCTCTCTATCGCTCATCTAAGAGGTACAGGAGGAAAAGAAGAGCTCTCTGAGTCCACCTTACAGCTACACAATAGCAGACTATGGTAATGCTCTTTCTGTGATCCCAGAGCAGACCAGCCCATGGCTTTCAAGCAAGGAGCTGGCTGATGAGACTCAGGAGAGCATCCTGGGAGAAAGAACTCACAGTGTAAATTTGGAGCAACACCACCAAAATTAGGAGAGTGACTCCAGATATGCTGTGGTGTCCAAAGGTCCAAAGCAGCTATTTGTGATGGCAATAAAAAAGGGACCTTTTCTTTCCAGGCCTGAATCTCTCCTGAGATGTGCCAACTGTGTCAGCGCAGTGTCATTGCTTCCAGTGAGGTTGCATTATTGCAACTGGATGCAAAATTTAATTCACTGGCTTCAGTGGTCATCTGAGGACAGGATTTGATGCTGTGTGTCCCCTGGGTTTTATACCAACAGCAAATGTTATTTTGCCAGCAGCAATGGCTATTGGGCTCTATATAAAAAGTTGCTCAGTAAAAAGAAATTGTGAATTTGGGTACACCAAAACCATTCTTTGCAGTATGATACCAATCATAGTAAAAATAACCTAACTATCACCACAGATTTAAAAATAGATATTCATCATTTTCATGGGCAAAACCTGAACAACATGCTTTGTATCTTCACCCTTGCAGCTGCCCAAAAACAAACTCTGTTTTTTTGGAGTTGTTTGGGTTCCTGCTGAAATCCTTAATAGTTCCTAAACTATGCAATTGAGAAGGAAATGGAAGATAGCCATGCTATTGAATGCACGTATTCATTTGGCATGTGAGCAGTGCCATTGCCTTCAGCAGGACTGTGCACATGAACAGGGGCAGGAGGATTGGGTCTGTTGTCTTCTACTTCATTCTCTTTGATTCTGCAAGTGTACTGTCTGCCAAGGTCGCATCAGGCTGCAAAGGCACTTTTTGCAACTCTGTATGATCTGTGTCTGTCCTTTATTTATTCAAAATGCGTTTGCCTCTACAATTTAATCTGCTGTTCTCTTCCTCCCCTTTCTCTTGGTAAAGTCTAATTACAGTTTTATTCCAGGTCCATCTGGTTGCTAACGATGCTGGACATCACCGCTGAATTCATTCTAATATTTGTTGTGTATTTTCTAGGCTGGACGCTGAATAATAATATTCTCTGAATTTGCTTTTGCTCCTGTTTCCTTCCTCCCTGTTGTAGTTAATTGTGTAGTAATGTGTAGCCATGGGATGATTACTCCTTCCAGTGCAGATCTGCTAAGAGTTGCCTATTTTAGGCTGCAGAATAAAGGGGGGTTTTTTTGTGGTTTTGAGGAGAAGATTTTAAAATCCACTCTACCAGCTCCCTTCACTGGTATGGAACCAGCTGGGCAGTGGCTTTCTCTGCTTCATTTATATTTTTTTTTCCCCTTCTCCAAGCATAATGCAGTTTATAACAGCGAGTCTCAAAGCATCCTGAAGGCAGTGTTTCAGCGTTTAGAAAGACGCTTCTTGCCAGTGCTTGCTCCATGTGATGGTTACACCCACAGTAATTTCAGGTTCCCAAGCCTGGCTTGTGCAGTGCCAGTGCTGGGATTTTTATTTTTTTTTCTTCCTTTTTGCTTTTTGCAACACTGCCTGGGAACACAGACTCACACTTTACCCATGACCTGACTCTCTGGCTAAGAATAGCAGTCACAGTGCAACTTGAGTTCAGTCTCACTGGAGACATGCTGCAGCTGGGAAACAGGGAGGTCAGAGTAGCCCATGCTCACAAAACCAAACACATAAAAGGAGTATGGGGGATTTTGTATGTTCACCTCCTTTGAAGACTGCAGAACAAGGGGAAGAAGTTGGCACAGATGTTCAGTGAGCCAAGATAAGTTTTCTTTGATCATGACATTGACTAGTACAGGAAGTTTAGATACAGAAGCTCATCTTCTGGGCTGAACAGAACCTTTGCCAAAAGGGTCCTGTATCCTTACAGCCTATCCAGCCAGAAGTCATGCAGGATGGGGACAGTAAGCAGTGCTGATTAGCATCTCCTGAGCTCTGCTTAGAACAATGAGATGTTTGAGATAGCCCCCAAAGTGATTCTGTACAGCAAAGTGAAGGTATGAGTATAGCACATGCTAGTGGATTTGCTATAGCTTGTCCTAGACAGCTAATGTGACAGTGATGCTGTGATACTATTTTTAGCATGAGTGAGCAACAGGTCTCACTCTGAGCACATGCTAAAGCCAACTTTGCTCTCATTCTTACCGCTTCCTGGTGGGGTGTGCTAGCACATGCTACATTCACACCTTCATTTTGTGGTGCAGACGTGCTTTCAGAGTAACAGAAATACCAGTCCTGCTCTGTAGTTTTAAGACAGGATCTAAACCATTAGTAACAGAAACTGTTAGGCTAATGACTGTCATAATACTCACTATGGCTGGGTAAAGACAAAGGTGACAACCAGTGAGGTTTAAATAGCACATCCCCAGCTCAGCTGTGCCCTCTGCTCCCTTGTGATGCAGCAGCCAGCCGTTCCCAGTGCCAGCACAGAGCGTTACATCTGGAACATGGACTGGTGAATTGATATTCTCGCTGGCAGAAGGGGAGCCATTTTTTGAGAGAACCATATGACACCATTCCTGTACTCTTCCCCCAGACAAATCTAAGCCAAATGGGGAAGGGCGTTGTGTTGCTAGGAATTGGAGATGTCTGGAGGACCTGGCCCTGCAAGCCCTACTCCTGTGAGCAGCCATGCTCAAAGCGACCTATGTGGCTTCCCTTTGCCCTCCCTGGCTCAGAGTCAGAGGGGAGGGGTGGGTGCCCTGGGACCGCATTAGCTGGATAGGGGCTGCTCGCACAAGTCAGGGATCCCAGGACTGGGCTACAGCTTGAGACGCAATAAGTAGACTTTAACAGGAAAGCCCGTTGAGGTATCAGGGCAGTAATTCTAATGGTAATTTTGAACTGTTTTTGTCTGTCTAACATTCCTTTTTAATCCCCATCCTGCCTGCCCCTTCCTTATGTAGGGTTACTTTAGTGATCCTTGGAATGTTTTTGACTTCCTCATCGTAATTGGCAGCATTATAGACGTCATTCTCAGTGAAATTAATGTGAGTATTACTCTACCCTCCCCAGGATACCACCACCTCCTCCTCCTCTGCTGTTCCTTCTCTCTTTCTCTCTTTCTTTCTCTCTTTTTTTTTTCTGGTTTTTTTCCCTCTAGTCATGCTTTTATTGAACTTGCCGTCGTCCTTCTCCTTCTCCCAGGGAAAAAAAAAGGAGGGGGGAAATGCCTCCTTCTTTTTCACTTGTCATAGCTCGCCCCAAGGCTGTGACTGGTGAAAGCGCACAGTTTGGGGTGTGTGTGCTTTTTTTCCCTCCAAAAGGTAGACATGCTTGAGTGTAACTTTTTGACTAACCAGGCTTTTGTTGATACCCTCCATCATGTGAAACGTTACAGAGGTTTGAGCAACCAATACTGTAGAGTGGTAAGAGACTATTTAATATGCCCACGTAACCTCTTTCTTTTCTTATTTTTTTCCTCTTCTCTCCCTCTTTCATGCTTTTGTTTTGTTTTTTTATTTTATTTTATTTTACTTTTTACTTTTTTTCCCTCTTTTCTCCCTTTCCCTCTCTCTCTCCCTCCTCTCTCTCTCTCATTCTTTCTTTCTTTCTCTTCCTTTCTCTCTCTCTTTCCTTGGCTTCTCTGCCACATGCAGCACTATTTCTGTGATGCATGGAATACATTTGACGCCTTGATTGTTGTGGGTAGCATTGTTGATATAGCAATCACCGAGGTGAACGTAAGTAGCTGGCGTCTGTCCATGATCGTGCCTGCTCTAACATTCATTTGTCTTTCCCGGGTTCTTTGTTTTTATTCCTCCCCTTCCTCCTTTCTTTTGAGTTTGTTTTCAGAGCTTTTTTTTTTTAGTTTTGAAGCTCTCTCTTTTTTATTTTTTGTTTGTTTTGTTTTCTTTTTATTCTGTTTTAATTTTTGGAACGACTTAAAGGACTTTTTGACTGTTGCATCATTTTCTTCCCTTCATAATCCGCCTGGCATGAATTAAACTGTATAGCAGGAAAAGTGATGGGAAATGTGGAGTGTAAGCGCAAAAACTATTTGTGCCATGGGAAGCTGCTAGAATAGTCCCAGGCCAGCACTTTGGTCTACCCAGTGTTATGCTTTGCTTCTCATGGCAGTTCAATACTCTCCACCCCACAGAGATCTAAAGGTCAGTTCTTTCGAGGTGGAACTGTGGGAACCAAACCAGGAATCCTCCCCGTGCCTCCTCACCCAGGATTCCTCCAAAAGAAATAAAGACCAAATCACCTCTGTTTAGAGGAACCTGCTCCTAATGTTCAGTTTCTAATTTGAAAAAAAAAGGTAGATAAAATAAAAACAAAACAGAAAGCCCAAAGGGAAAACAAAGCACCAGAGTTTCAATGCATTCTTTGGGTTTGCAACCCAGTTTGCTCCATCTCTCAAATTCCACCAGCACAATTGACACTGATTGGCCCCACTGGTGCCCATCTCAGCAGACAGGTGAAGGATTGAATGAGCCACGGAGACTGAAATGAGCAGCTGGTGTTCAAGGAATAAATCACATCAGGCAAACTTTTTCCTCTGTCTTTTTTTGGAGGTGGATGGATATAGAATTACAGGATAAACAGACAAAAGACAGGCAGGAAACACACAGATTACCAAAACAAAGACTACGAAGGACCCACTGGGTTTATGAGCATGGACAAAATTTGCACTGCAAAATCCAGCTTATCAAGGCCAGGAAAATACAAAGATTGAAAGAAAATTGCTGTAAATATGTTAATGAAGAGTAAATTAATCATGAATTTGTAAATGATGTGGCTGTTGAATAAACATTCCAGCTTGGAATTGTTGTGTACTGTAGAGGCAATCCAGTGCAAGCAGAAAAGCAACAGCATAGTATTCATTCAGTGCTGTGTGTAGGGAAAAATGTAGGCAACATTTTGAAAAAATCAAAATGCCCTATTTGGAACTTTCCAAAAAAAAATGTTTTCATATCTTGGTTCTAGTTTAATTTCTGTTCTTTTTTTTTTTTTTTTTTTAATTCTGAAACAGGCACATTTATTCAAGTTGTAATATTTTGATTTAAAATAAATTAAATATTTTATTTGACACTAGTCTATTTTCGTTGTCCTTTGAGAGAATGGAAAACAGTTTCTAACTGAAAATGAACTTTTATTTTACATCTCTTAAATGTCCTACTTTCTGGACACCAAAAAAATTGTTTACAACATTTCCCCCAGAATGTTGTAAACAATTTTGGTTACCCTTTTACTAGAGTCATGTTGGGATTGGGCTGATTTTGTAGAGGGAAGTTATAATGACCAGCAGGCTGAAGTTGTTAATTTTAAAGACTTAAATGAAAGCCTTTTTTACGCCACACTTGTCACAGGAAAACTAAATGGGGAACCTGGCAATAGCCTTCAGATTGTCAAAACGTTCAATTCTCATCTGTAGAGGCAGAACTGTACACGGTAATTGAGGAAATAAGTACAGTTAACTGGAGATGAATTATTATCAACAAGCCTTCCCTGACTGATGTATTTGAATCCATATAAAAGTATTCCAAGCAGAAAGGAGGGGAATCCTTGTGTTTTGATAAATAAGTGGAGGTCTATCATAGTCAGAAACCTGTACTGGAGGGAAAATCTAATTCATCCTTTGGAAGAAATTCACAGTGATTTCCTATAAATTAAAGAACTTTTTCCATCATGGGTTTAAAGACACTTTGATATACATCTCATTAAACTTTAGTCATCTGAAAGGAAGACAGTCACCCAGGTCTCCTCTTACTGTTAGTGGAGAGAAATTAATGCCTCCCCAGGCCAGCTGGTGCCTCCCTGTACATGTCTATGACAGGGGAAATGAATTGCTCTTTGGAGGGCTCCATCCAGTGACTGGTGAGTGTCTAGGTTTGTTAGGTTTGTCTAGACACCCGGCTCTCAGACACTAGATTTAAGGAGGATAAATCGCATTCATTCTCAGCATGTTGTTGAGAAGGTCACGCTGATGCTAATTATGCTACATTCTGATCTTCAGTCTCCAGGGCTATCCATACTGGTGTGCTTAATTACCACTGACAAGGCTCCCTCTCTTTTCCATTCCCTGTCTAAATTCAAGTTCATATCAGACAAGGCCCAGAATCCATAGACTTATAGAAGTCTGTGAGAAATGAGGGTGTGCCTCTGTCTAAACAACCATCACCTGTCTCAGTTGAGGAGGCAGCAGGAGCGGTCCTGACTCTTTTAGTAAGGGTTATGAAGAGCATCACGTGATGGTCCCTCTGTTTCCTCTAAAGAATCCTTTCCTTCTATACAGTTTTTAAAGATTTCTGCACATGTCTTTTTGTTACCTGGCATGTTTAAATCTTCTCTTTTTATCTAGGCAAGTCCTTTGCTACTAGTTTCTAATGTTTGTTACTAAAAACTTGCACAATCTTTTGATGCACTGATAAATGAGCAGCAGCTATGGATGGAGTTTGTTCTGAAATGTTCTGAAATCCCTTTGCACTTATAACCTGTATTGAATAAGAGAATGTTTTGTATGTTGGTTTGTCCTGTCAGATTCCCTTCCTGCTAGCAGCACTTGATATGTTACATCTGTAGCAAATGGGCTTTGGAAGTGGCAGCCCATCTTGGACGGACAGTTGTCATCTTCCCAAGCAGTGTCAGACAGTTTTTCAGACACACTTTTCCCCTTCTCAGGAGCTTGTTGCTTTCTTGCTGTTTGTGGGTTTGAGCAAACCCTGCCTTGTGTTTCTGTACACTGTCTTGTCTTGTTCCAAGAGACTTGGAGTCTGAAAAAGAAAGAAAAAATAAACCCTAAAATGCCAATAAACTCCACTAACTGGAGATGTTTAGCCTGGTCAGGTGCAGGTAAGATGTTTCTGCCCAAGCCCTTAGAAGCTGAAGAACATTTGTGGTAGGGTCTTGAAAGGTGCTGCTCTTGGAGCTAAGGGACAGTTTTCATTGTGGTCAGTTAGGGAAGATGGAGACACCTGTCACAAGTTAGTTTGACATGTGGCCATAGACACGTAAGCCTGAAATCTCTGTGAAGTTCACCAGACGTTTGCATTCAGGGGAAGAATACCCAGGAGGTGCTGAGATGCAATAGCTGTAGTTGCGGTGGGAACCCTGACTGACAGGCTCCACAGTGTGCATGTGTGTATGTGCTTGCATCTATTTATGCAGTTCACCATGCTCTGTTTTTTCCTTTTGCCAATTATTTTTGTCTCTTGAAAAGGAATTTCCCAGACCAAAACCTTCGTTAAGATATATGTGAGTGTGCATGGGTGGGTCTCTGTGTGTGCACTTCGTTGGTTGTAGTGTACGTTCCTGAATGTGTTCGGATGCCTGTGTATGGGCTACAAATCCATGGGAGAGTGTACAGGCACAAATCCACGTGTGGGGGAAAGAGAGTGTGTATGCTAGCGTATGTATTTCATACTTACTTGTGTTGTGAATGGTTGTTTATGGAGACACATGGGTTGTTGTGTATGTAACTGAGTCTATGAACGTGTTTTCTGAGCCAGTGTGGCTATCTTACTGTGCAAGTTTGGTATGCTTATGGGTGGGTGTTTATATCTGAGAGTTTCCTGTATGCAGGCATGTTCATCTGCATGCCTGTGAGTGAGTGTACACTTGCATGTCAAGCTCAGCGTATTTTTGTTAGCATGGCTGTGCATTCAAAAATAGTGAGAAGGCATGTACTCATGAGGCATGCCCTCAGGTTGCCTTCAACATTTCTGAGTCCTTTAGGAAGCCTCCAGCTAAAGCACCTCCATGGTGTGGAGATCTGTCAAGTGATAAGTCCAATTGCATCACGTTAGGCCCACTTGCTTACTGCAGCTTGGGAACATCTCCCGGGTCCCCTCAACCATCTCCACAGACTGAGATGTATCTCACACAACTGAGTGAGTGCAAAAGGCACAAAGCAGATTAAAATCTGGTGGGTTTGAAAACTTCAGTGAGTGGCACTGTTTCTGCCAAATTCACTTTTAAATTGCCTTACTTTCAAGGTGCATTTTCAGAGCTTTGCTTCTCAGTGTCACACAACTAAGTTCCTAGCCACAAAATGAAGATTTTTTTCAAAATTTTCTGGAAATATTCCATTATTCCACTTTGGGCCCTTAAGCCACTTTAGTTAAGTAACTAAAGAGGGAGGGGAGGACTTTTTAATCTGCTATTAAAAAAAGAATTTCTGAGGCAGAGACCACATCTACCATGTGTCAACTCTCTTTAAGTGCTAAGACCAAGAATGTCTTTTGGGGAATAAGATGAAAGATGATGTAATATATGGGGCCTGGGAGGTAGGGCCTGTGGGTTGTATTCCTTAGACTTTGACTAGATCCCTAAACCTCAGTCTCCCCATCAGGAAATTGGAGATTGTTATTATTCCCTACATTAAGAAAGCATTGTCATTAGTGTTTACAAAACACTTTAAGTTCCTTAGAAGAAACATTAAGGTGGTAAAAATTATTACTATCTATTACAATAATAATAAGAAAGAAAATGTTATAGGAGTTGAATAAAAAACAGCAAATTTGGAATATATTATCCCAGAAGCAGCCCCAGGTGCAGACTTGCATTTCCTTCCTTTCCACATCAGCAGACACAGCCTGGAGTTGAGCGCTGTGAAGCTGACTGACAGCCTGCTGTCCCCTCCTCCAGGCAAAGAAAGTGGCTCATTACTATTTGTTGTGCTGTATCAAAGGGGGAAATCAAGTTTGATTTGTGCTCTGTGCTACGGTGCCCAAACTGATGAAAGAAAAACAGTCAGACCCTGAGTCACTGGGAAAGCTGCTAATGTAACCTTCCTTTCTCTCACAGAGAGAAAAGCTGACACCTCTCTGGTCCATAGAGTCCTTTTTCCTTCACCCTTTCCCTGCTGGTGTCAGACCAAAGATTCACTGTGGCCGAGTCTTTGTTTGCCAGCAAAGCAATGCTCATAGCAGTGCCCACTGAGATGGATGAGTCCCTGTGGCCAGCCAAGAGGTTGGCCCATCCAGCTGCAGTGGGCAGTTCGCGGCATGCAGATGTGTGAGAGTTACAGAGGCGTGTTCAGGTGAGAGCATGTGTGTCTCCAGAGCACCAGCGTAGGGACTAGTGACAGCAGGATGTTGTGGTTTTGATTGTCTGTCTTGAAAGGACATCGGGGAGGGAGAGTTTGCACCCACCTCTGAGCCTGTCGCCTGGGGCTTCTGCCTGTGCCTCTGAGTGTGTCTGCATGTGTGGGTACCCCTGTGTTTGTCAGCTGTGTCTGGGAGTGCATGAGGATGACTGAACAAAACCATCCGGACTGGTATCCATCCTGCCTGTTCCACTGAGTGACCAAACTTGCGTGTCTGAGTGTGTCTGTGACCACCACAGGAGGTACAGAGGAGGAGAGGTACCCGTGACAGGTACGCAATGTGATACCACAGATGTGATAAGCCAGGGGAGTGTGCATGGACATGAGGTGAGAACTATCAGGGATAGGGAACTGGTGACTTGCGGGATTTTGTGAAATAATGGAATATTTCCCTGCGTAAGTTGCCCTCCTGTTGTAGCAGTACATGTTTTCTGAAGAACGAGTATTGCAACTGGTTTGAGGGTTGAGAGAAATGGTGGGGTTTTTAATGGGAGAGGTGACAGGAGGAGAAGAAAAGGAAAGTACAATGTTGTGTGTGATCTGATCCATGGTGGCATCTGGGAGACAAAGGACCTGGGTGCTTCAGGAAGTAGCACCCCTATGAAGAAGGTTAGAGAAACCCAAAACCCATCTTGCTGTATTACTTCCCCTAGAAAATGTTGGTCAGGTCTGTTGTGCCCAGGCCTGCTGGGTAGTGGTTTGGTGTTTGTCTATCAGATATTCAGATATTCAGGAGAGCTGAGTACTTTACAGCTTGCACTTCTGAAAAGGTTTTAAAATTCTGGTAGGAAGTCAGCAGAGGGTTGCAGCTTGGTTGATTCCTGAGTACTGATGCAGTAAGGCCAAAGAGATACCAAAGCATTCAGCTCCCAAGAATACTTGGAGACCTGTACAGTGATTTCTCCTTTAGTCTTTTTTATTTCTGAAGTAAAGTTGCTCAGGCTTAAACCAGCCGCATGGGGCCTTTCCTTACAGTCATCTTGCTTTTGGTGTCAAGAGGCTTCATATGATTTGTCATGGGCTCCTGCTCCCATTCTTTGGAATATCTGACAGCCTATACTCAAGTCTCCCTCTCACCTTCTCCTACACTTCTCCCTTTTAACCCACCCACTGCCTTTCTTCCTTTTCTCCTTTGCTTTCCTCTCCCTTGTCTCCAGCCACACTAAACCTCACAAGTTCATTTTCACCCTCAATGAATGTGTCTGAAGGCAGAGAACCAGTGGCTTAAATCCTGCAGTCCTTATTCAGGCAGAACTGCCCCAGGGCATTTTGCCTGCGCAAGGACTGGAGCAGTCAGCCCCTGCGACACAGTCCTATACACACACCCCCCCACAATGGGAGCAAGGATCAGTGGAAGGACGACATACATCTAGCCTGCACCTCAGTTGGGACTGGCGTTCATCTCTGTTGCTGCGTCTGTCTGTCCGTCTTTCTGTCTCTGCCTGTCTGGTTTTGTCTGCTTCCATGCCCTTTGCTGCTCAGATTTTGGCCATCAGCTGCCACTGGACATAAATCTTTGCAGTTCCTAGAACTTGCAAGGTCTTTTACCCAAACCTTCTGGAAGAGGCAGAAAACATCTCTCTCCCTCTCTCCTTCTCTCTCCCTATTTCTCAAGTGCCGTCTGGGTAGCAGAGGCCTCCAAATTATGTAGCAAAGGGCAGGAGAAGCACAGTGGCTTCTTTTGACATCTTGTGTTGTCATACCCTTACCGCTGCCATCCTAGAAGTTGTACGTAGTCCTGAGCTATCCCTGTGTGCGTGTATATGTATGTATATATGACTTTGGTTTTTTTTTAAAAACTACTGCTGAAATTGATGGGGGGGGGAGGGGGGTAGATTTAGTTTGCTTTTTTAAATATCTGGTGGTGGGTTTATCGCTAAAATAGTCCAGGTAACACACCACAGTGGCCCCAGCTTCCGTGTGTAGGAAGCCACGTTGAAGCATGGTTGTGAGCTGTAGCAGTGGCAAATGCTAGCACTTTATTTTGCCTTTAGTGAACATCAGGAGAGCTGCCCTGAACTCTTCGCCAAATTAGGTTTAGATTGATTTGAATTTGATCACTCCCATGCTAATCAACAATTCTAGTGCATGTTTTTCACCCTGTGTTGGTAAGAAAGAAGTATGATAAGACTATCTGACCACAACCATGTTTGAACAGACTTATTTTGTTTTTATTCATGTATATTTTTGTCATGAAGATGGGGCCTCTTTTTTTTTCTCTTTGGCTTAAAAATGTTGGTACTCTGAGTGCATTTCCAGGGTTCATAATGTGATTTGCCCATTCAAAGAGGTGATTTTGGTAACCACACAACTTTTTCTGTAAGAAAATCTATATGATATATGGGCAAACAGAAAAAAAAGTATGTATTTTTTGCAGAAAAGGAGATTGTAAATGCAAATGACTCCTTCCTCAGTTTTCCTGAGTATTTGAGCTGTTACTGATGACTAGTGATATTATCACCATAAGAAGAAAGCATGTAGTTCCCACTTTGAAAGACTCTCCATACTACCCAGTTTTGAGGAAATAGCTCAATATTGTGATTTCCACAAAATTACTTGTTATACTTGACTTCTGACATTATTGCAGGTGCATGGAATAATCAGAACGTATTTTAATGCAGGGAAGATTTAAGACTAGCATAAAAAGAAATTTGCCTTACTGGATAAATTCAACCACACACATGATAGTTAATTAAAATATGAGAAACAGAAGATAAAAAATCCAGGAGAACAAATTCTTAAAAGCTAATTGTAAAAGCAGCAAAAATAAAGTTAGATAGCCCTATAGCTGTAAGAATTAATGCACAAACCTGTCTGTAGTCCTTCTGAATGAAAATGTTTAGAGCTGTCTTTAAAATGGTGGTACACAGCATCTCACTGGCTGCACTGAGAAGTGGGTTGTGCTTTTAGTTACTGAAGGCTTTCACATACCCAAAACTTTGGAGGGTTTTAAGGCTTTTAGTGAAGGAGTCCTGTTTTCTTATTTGAGCGTAAATTATTGTTACAGTAACAATGATAGCTAATAGTAGGAACACAAAGCACCACACACCTTGTCCTGTGTTGGTTCAGTGGTAAAATAAGTGTGATGTAGATTTCAGTACAAAGAGCTCTTTAAAAAGCCTACATCCAGATTTTCTGACCAGTATTTAATTTTTCTTTTCATTTTTCTATCACATCAGTTTAAAAAAAAAAAAAAACCCAACCAGTACAATATTCTGGCATCAACATTTGTGATATAATACAGTTATATTTCATTTTCCTTTTAATTCCAATATGTTTTTCCACAAAGCTAGTTAAAACGCCCAAAAGATAATAAAAAACATTAGAACTACCCCAAGCTGCTTATATTTTCCATTGGCTTGCTAGCCAGGATAAATCATTCCTTTTGCTTAGCAAAAGTTTCTTTTAACTTTCCCTGAACTCTAATAGAGATTGTATCTTTATATGAATCCATAGAAAAATCTCTGACTCCGATTCCTTAGATTGTCTCTGAATATATTTATGTTAATTAATGATAGCTTCCTAAGCACCATAAGTTCGATGGTCAAAAAGGTGCTCAGGTGAGTTCAAATCCAGCTAGTTCTGTCGTCTAAGGCAATTCCTTGAAGCAGTGAAAGATGTTTTCTGGCATTTAATTCTCCTTTTGCTAAGACCTACTTTGTTGATAATGCCCAAGGAATTTTCCAGCATCACTGTTCTACACATGCAGATTGCAGTAATAAAGGGTGCACAATCCCCTGTATTTCACTCATTCAGTTTTGATGTAAAAGCTTCTGTTCTTCATCCAAATTACAAGAGCTTTTAACATCGGTCCTCCAAGACCTCATTGCGTGCACCATCTCGTACTATTATGCATATTTAGAGATCTGCTAACTGGCTCCAGATTGCACTGTCAGTTGCAATGAAAGCAATGAAGGTGATGGAAGAAGGGAAAACAGAAGTATTCTACTTGTTTTCCTCTTTAACTTTCTCTTCCCCCCCATCTTCTTATCCCCAGTGACTTTCTCCAAATTTTGCTGAAATCTTGGGTAGCAGAGATCATGTTTCCCATTCCCAGGAGCACTAGGAGTAGTTTTCAGCAAGACAGTAATTAGTTCCTCTCTACCTACTGTCTGTCTTCAGCCAAGATACCATCAGTCCAGGGGAAAGGCTGTTCCCCTTTGTGAAGGTTTTTGTGGCAGGCATTCAGCAGCAGTTCAGCGTGGTGATGGGTACCATTCTGCAAACTCAAATGCACAGACTAACAGGAATTTTTGAGGTTCCCATTAAATAAAGACCTGATTGTGGGTTTTTTGCTGGTAGGCAAGAGAATGTGGCTCCCCAGCTACATTTCTAATCAAAGGTAAACACACATAAACTAATTTTACCCTTTCTATTATAGTCAGTATAGCACCCTTATTTACTCCTGCCCCACTCCCTCTACCCGCATATGTACCAGTCAGGCAAACATAGGGGTTTTTTAATTTCTCACTAGACAACTGTTTTTAAAATGGCTGTGCTCTTACCTTCCCTCACTGGTCTGTTCTTTGTGAAGACTGTCTGCCACAACATGCCAGCAAAATGACTTCTGCTTCATATATCTTCCTAGACATCTGCTAAATGGGCCCCATTCCCTGCTGCATCCAGATGACCTAGCTGTAGAGACTGGATTGCTGCTTATGGTCAGCTGATTGATAGCAAAAAATGTGGCTCTGGCTCTATTTGCTAGTAAAACTGTTGCAGAGTAATGGGACATCCCAGCTGGTCACATCCCAGTCGCTCTCTCAAAATCCACTTTTAAACTCAGAGATACCAGTCAGCAGTGCTGTCTGCTGAGCCTTCTCTGAGTGACTGGGAGAAAATCTGCTTCAACCAAATTCAGATCAAGTGACATCTTTTTATAAGCTGAACAGACATCAAGGCAAAGATGCCTCGGCAGTAAAGAAACACTTGTTAATAGAAAGGCACTAAACCAAATTGATATTTAGAGCTAGGGATTTTGAGTCTCAACTGTTTGCCCAGACTTGAACACAGTAAATCATACACAGTGAGCATTACGTATCATCCAAACTATCCCTACTATTTTTTTAAACAAATAATTCATCAAATCAATAATCATTTATTCTTGCAAAAAAATGTTGCTCAGTAGCTTTGTAACAGCTAGCTGCAGTCTCCATATGACTACCTGTAACGTGCACTGATAATGCCTGTGGTTGGCATTTCCAATCCCAGAATGGCTTGTAGGCTTTATTGTGGCCCATATTAATGTACAGAAATCCAGTACGACTCTATAGGCTGTTCTCTTCTAGGAAACATTCTGCATCAACATTAAATAACTTTCTAATTTAAAAGGCAATAAAAAGACACAGCCTGAGAATTAAATACTAACTGCTACAAATCTCAAATGAAAATGGTCCATAACAAACTCTCGCTTTGGGCTGCTGGTATCTCTGGCTATCCTCCCTTGAGCAGAGATTCATCACCCAAAAGTAACGGGGGCTGCTGGTTCACCTGTATCTACTGTCTCTTGCAGTCCACAGTCGTGCTGCATTTGAACGAAGGCAGATTGGGTTTTTTCCTGTTTTCAGTGGCATGTGCAGTTTCTTTCAGCACCTTCATCAAAGCACAAGATGGCTCATTCATCTTCACCTTGTCCCAGAGCCTTTGGGCTTGTCAAACGAAGGATTCTGGCAACACTGCATGCAGAGTCTTTGAGCTGATAGACTGTCCGCCTTCCGCTCTGGAAAAACCTGCTCGTGATCTAGTCTCCATCTGGCTCCATTAGTCCCCAGAAGAGTTATCATACCGAGTGGGTATTTTGCTGCAGACTGCAGGCCTGCTTCTGACCTTAGCACTACCAGTGTAATTCCCCATCAGTTATACGAGAGTTGCAGAGATGCTGCTGAATCTTCCTTCCACATTCATGTGCTCCTGTCAACCACATGACGGTAAACCCTTCATACTGAGCTCCCAGCAAACCTCTTCACAGACGAAGCCCCACAAAGTCCAAAGGTCTCCAGCCTCCCTTCTGCCCTAGGCAGGTGAGGCTGCCCAGAGAAACCCCAGTAACACCAATACACAGAGGGCACCAAGTTTCAATCTGTTCTTCATTTTTCCTTCTACCTTATCTTTTTCCCACACCATAGAATCCTATCAGCTAATTAATAAGTAATTAACAAATAGCTGTAGAAGCGCTCAAATGCTCAGTGCACTGAAGACAAGCACAGCCATGACAGAAGGAAGACATACTTCTGGGAGTTTGTTTAAATTCTCAAATCATCAGCCCCCGGGGAAGTTGAAGCCAGTAGATGTTACTCACCCTCTCAGTACTAACAAAGTATTGCAAGGTGTTGGAGACAGGGAAAGCTCCTGCTTACCTATGGCTCAGAAAATTCATCTTAGAGAATAACTCTGATGCCATTATCCTTTCCAAAACAGGCTGTGGGACGTTACAAGAAATGGAAAAATCAATACCTTATACAGTGCACAACAGTGTGTCTTTAGAGTAACTAAGACTGATATGAATGCTTTAAACAGTCTCTTTCTTCTATTTCATTGCAAGATCAAAATCAGCGGCACGGTCTTAGTACACAAGAACCTTAGCAGGCCAAACCATGTCAGAGACCATCTCTCTACTTGCAGTCTTCTAGAGCAGCTGTGCTTTCACAACACTGCTATAGATAAGAAGTCAAGATGATGATCACAGAATTCTATGATTCTATGATATGATTTATTTGGGTATTTGGGATGGGAGAACGTGGATATGAAAAGAACTGTCATGCAGAATGAGTCAAAATCAGATACAGGCTGTGCCCCTTTGGGAAAACCAGTCCCACATATTTCCCTCCCTCTGTCCCTCCCAGACAATGAAAAAAAAAAAAAAAAAAAGAAAAAAGAAAAATGATCAATGTTATAGAGAACATAAATCTTCCTAAAGAGGTGGAGGAAAAGAAGACTGCCTTTTCCAGCACAGTGATAAATATACTGCTGGGTTCAGTGTTTAAAAGCCATAGCAAAGGCAGTAAGGAACATTGGACTACTTAGGAACAGCAATGAGGAAACCATTGGCATGGATGGTAATAGAGCTGAGGAAAGCTGGAG
Organism: Strix aluco; assembly: GCF_031877795.1. Taxonomy (NCBI): domain Eukaryota; kingdom Metazoa; phylum Chordata; class Aves; order Strigiformes; family Strigidae; genus Strix; species Strix aluco. The sequence continues at coordinate 15,614,896 of NC_133935.1, read as the reverse complement.
ACCTGGGAACTCTAAATTTTCACACCTTCTCTTTCTCCATCTTGCTCAGTTCTGTCTATTCCCAGGGTCATGCCCCTCAGTCTCCTCTGGTCTGGGAGAGCCTGATTACCTCCTTGGGAAGGCCTTGCCCTGTGGATCAAGAATTTGTCAAGAGAAAAGGCAAGGTGAATGAAAAAAGTCTGCTGTGTCACACATGGCTTCTGGCAGAGGTGTTGAAATCAGTAAAACCTCTCCTCAGCTGATACTCAAACCAGGAAATCCTTAAAGTCACTCCACCTGTGAAAAAAAAAGTAAAAGGTCCTGCACACAAGTAGGTTTTCAACATTTATTTTCATGGATGGCTTTATCTTCAAAGCCTTCCTATCCAGATGTTCTAGAGCTTTTTCTGGCTACCTGTCCCACAAAACACAAATTATAAAACAGGCAAGCTGCACCTGCTTCTCTGAGTCAGACCGCTACTTGTACCTGAAGATGAGCACTACATCTCTGATAGTGTTTAATATCTACTTGTTTCTCAGGAGTCCCACAGGCTTGATTACCCTAAGACTTGAACTCATCATTTACCCAGAGCTAATGAGAAGGATTATTAAAACATCCTGAAAATTAAGAATAATTTGCATAGATATACTTTACCAATTGTTCTACTTTTCTGAAAGTCATGGAAAAAAATAGAGTTTTCAGCTGTGTAAGAAGTGACTCTTTCATTAACTGTCCAGTAATTGTCAGTCTAGGGTAATCTGCATAACCAAATTAAAGCAATTGACTTTCCTTATATTTACCTTAAGCACTTGGAATCATAAGATTACTGTCTGACAATTTCATGGATATATATATTAAATTAATTAATAAGCTATTCAAATTGGTATGATTTGCATATTTGAAGCTAATTAGAAAAGTGAGCTCTAGAATTTCAAAATTGTAGAATACATAGGAAATTAACAGAAAAAACCTGATAGCTGCAGGACTCATTTGCTTTAAAAGTTACCTTGACCTTATTAACTGTATTCAAAATAGGCTTTTGTTGCATGCAGATATGCAAATATTTCCCCTGAGATCTGAGATCACGTGGAATCTATGTGAAGTATAAATGCATATATGAGCTAGCACTTGATGTCTGTTGACCCATATGAGTTAGTGCAGGCAGAAATATAATGGCAAACTTCATTGCAAGTGTCACATTTTTCCTAATTCCCCTTATTGCACCAAATAAAGTTTTAATTTCCCAGTGCAAGAGATTTTAATCTCTCCCACAGAGCTGTCTGAGGATTAGTATGTTACATTGCACTGGAACAGCTCAGGGATTTTTCCAGGAAAATCAGCAAGGTGTGGCTATTTGCCCCAGAAAAGGTAGCATCATACACCTTGATTCCTGTTCTCCTGTAAGATAGTGCCCTTTTCTAATAGGCATTAAAACTAAACCTCAATTTATGAAAATGATCCAAAAAGCCTCTGGTGCCTCACCCAGATTAGAGCTATAGGATTTGATTTTTTGTTTCACAAAAGCCCCTTGTAACATTTTTTTCTGTTTTAAAATAGAATAAAAATTTTAAATTGCAAAATTTTCTTTAAAAGGACATTCCAACAGAAATAATTAAGGAAAATCAAAACATTTGCTTAAGTAAAGTAAAACCAGTTTAATCCAGTTTAATTTTTTTTTGTAGTTATGTAACATTTCTAATGGAAATGAAAACTCAAATTGAAATGTCCAAGGACAAAATGTAAGATTTCAATCTTACATTCCTGAAATGCTTTTTTTCAAAATTGACATGGTTCTTCAGAACATTTCACTTTCAGCATCAGCATATTTCTAACAGAATATATTTTTGTAGGAAAAAAAATCAAAATTCTGGCTAGTTTTATTCAAGATTTTCCCAGAAATTCTCAAAGTACTGCACACTTAATGGAAGAATCCAGAGTTTGAGTAGCCTGTCTGGCACATTTGGGGTTTTTTTTCCTGCTAATTATTTGATTTCACTGTAAGTTTGTGGGAATTGAGAATTATGCCATCTGCAATCCAGTAGTATTCCCTGTCAGAGAAATACCAGATACATTTCTGTCTGGTCTTATAATAACTTCACAGACTTTGGTGGCAGGTGGATTATCTCTAGAGTTCCTGTGATTAAAACCACACACAGCAGTGGCAGACAGATGACTCTGGAAGGTAACTCCTGGTAACTCCTGGACACTGGTAACTCCCCAGTGTAATGGCAGGCTATTACCTGCCAGCAGCCAGGTTGATTTGAAACCCTGACTTTTTCCAGCTCTCCACAAAGACTTGTGTTACTCAGCCAGCCTCCTGAGGTCACTTCAGACTTTTGACACTACAAACAGAAGAGAAAGTTTGGTGTCTTCTCTTTTATGATGTCTTCATGGCACTGATAATTTCTAAACCTCTTTTTCTCCTATACTCTGCTAAAACCATGTTCTTCTTAAAGCTCATGTCCTTGCAGATCCCGTCTCAGTGTGACCCACATGTGTGAAAGAAAAATCTCCAGAACAGTAGTGCTGTTGGCTTGCCATTGCCCTATTTGTGCCCTCTACATCCAGTCAAGATGAAGTGGCCAAGCAGCTGAAACAGCCCTTCAGTTACTTCTCGCTCCCTGTAGCAACAAAATCAAATCCCTGTTGCTCATCAGCTATCCCTTAATGAAACTGTTTTTTCCCTTAAAATCTTACCTATGTTTGTATGATGAGTTAATTTCCCTAGAATGTCTCTTTCTGCCCTTCATTTTGTTTCCAAGAAGGTCACAGATGCAGTATGGCTAAAGTAGGCAGGACTCTTAGAGGACGTCTAGATACAAACAACTTGAGCTAGAAAAGACCGATATCCTAGAACTGCAAAGGAGCTACACAGCACTTCACGCTGCTCAGGCAAACTCTGCAGTGTGGATTCTCAGAGGCATCCTCCCTGCAATAAGTAGAAAAAAGCAAGAAGTGAACATCTATCACCCCCTTCCTCATGGCAGAAGGCTAATAGACCAATGGACAAGTTTCCAACAGATATGGCATCTTCATGGGTAACTTTTCATTCTCCAGATGTCAACAAGGGGCATTTGCAACAGCAATCAAGGGAACATCTTAGCAGACATCCATCACCAACAACAAAGTACTGCAGGTGGTCTCTAAGAACTTCATCCACAAGCCGTATTTTCCTCAGTGGAGAAATATCATTATAGATTGTTTGTCACAAAAGGCAACATAAGCACCTGACCATTTGTTTTCTTGAGAAATAAGAAGATACTCTGTCATATCATGGTGCCAAAGTCTCAAACACAGATTTCGTCTCATCTCTTCAAACCTAGGGCTACCACGCAAAATTAGAAGCTGCCATTGTACCACCTCATTGACTGAGACAACTCTGACTAACAAAGCAACAATAACACTGTGCATTTGGCTGCTTAAATGTTCCCCAGATCTAGCCAGACCAAAGTTCTCCACAACCTAAGGGTTGAATTCTGTCTTGCAAAAAGAGATTCTTCCCTACGAATGGAAGAAGTCTGGTTAGAAAGTAAAACAACTATCAGCAAGGAAGTTTTACTCCTTAAACATCAGGAAAAAAAATAGTTTAGCCTTCCTAGCAAAGACTGGATCCTCTGAAGGAGCTGAATTCATCTTCAGTGTGCCCTCTGGTGTAAAAAAATTACTACCATCAATAGTGCTGGTAATGGGAATGACACCTGCCTGTACCATCATCTCAGTGGCAGTCAGGCTTCTACAACTACTGAAACATACTTACCCAGCAGTCAAGGAGCCTCCTTGGATATATTAAATATATGCTGTACAAACCTAATGGAGCTCCTCTTCAGGCATTTCAAGGTGCTGCTTCTCTGGATAGCCATTATAGTTGTCAGCAAACCAGCCAAAAACCCCAGGGAACTCAAACCTCTCAACACAGTCCTCCACCTCCATTGTTCCACAGGGATGAGGTGGGATTGATATATCTTCTCAGGATTTTTCCACTGAAACTTTCATTTGAATCTATTTATTAACACACCTTATTTTTTTTATTTCCAAATCTTTATCTATCCAGAAGATATTCTAAGCCATCAATATTTCAGGGGGCTTTCATACTACCATGATGGCACAAACTCTTTAGTCTTTTTGGTCATTTTTTTTTCTCCTGTCTTTACAGCTCTGAAGAACCAAGTCATCCCTTCTCAGAATTTCAGGATGGATTACATTACAGCATAAGCATCATACAATATTGACTGTTACGTATTGCTCTTGAAACATTGAAACTGGTTCTCCTGGAGTGCAAGTTTTATCCTCTCCTAGCTTCCAAAGCATTTGTGCTATAATCAGGATTTGGAAACTCATAAGCACAACCTGTTGAAAACGATTTCCTTGACTTGATGGCAAGATCAAACACCAAGTTTGATATGTGAGTCAGTATGGAGGTTCAGGAGGCTCTGATGTACCCATCTGGAGGTGGTATGTTCTTTGCAAGTAGCCGCCAGTAAGCCTCACCTACCCAGGTGGAGCACAATTAGCAGGAACACAGTACTATCAGTTACCTTATTTGGTGCTGTGGTCTCCGAGATTTTAAGTCTTTCTCCATTAAATAAACCTGTCTTCTTTCCCAGAGACTTCCCTACCCAGGATCCTGAATTCATGATGGGCATAAGTTGTGCCTTTCACTTTTGTGCCTGCAGGGACTTTAAGGATGCACACAGGTTAGCAGCAGCTCAAGCAATGCATCTGTTTAAAATATTGCTGCTCTGGTACACATTGAGCATAGTTAAAATGAGATATATACAGGCAACAATATTCTGAGGAGCTTTTCAGACATGCTTCAGGGTTCCCTCAGTGTTTATCATACTGAATTTTTACTTTGGCTTCCAGAACCTGCTTTTCTGTTTCTTCACCTCTTCTGCTCCTTAGCATCTCTATTACCTTTTTAAATATGGTGACATCAAGAGGGGAAAAAAGAAAAAAAGAAATGACCGAAGCAGTTTCATTGCACTCATCCCCATTGAGTGTCTTTACATGGATGCATCCTGCCTCAGATATTTCTCTTCCCACTCTTAGCCTGCAAGTTCCCTTCTACATTACTCTTAATATGCCCCTGGACTTGTTTGTGATTTACACTTCAGGTCCCTTTTCTCTATGATGGAAATTGTGCAGAGCATCATCTCTTGACTGAGCGCACTGTTATTGTTGTTGCCCTTTCTCATTCAGTTATGTGGATGCTACTTAGCCCCCAAATGGTAAGAGCAGGGTAGAATACTTGAAGTTCCTTTGCAGGTTAGACCACGTGCAGGAGGAGAGATGGCTGCAAGTAAAACAGAGTACAGCCAAGGCCACCTTCTGTTAAGTGGTGTAGCTTCTCCAAAAGCTCTTTCAAAGACATTAAACAGATGAGGATTTGATTTTGTACATGGTTCTGAGATTTGTAGAAATGAATTCCTATCCACTTCAGATGGGCATTAGACACTGGCTTTAATTCCAAATATCTATCATAATGCCTCCATCCCTGCGAACTGATGTGACTACTATGTTCTCAGGTGCCAGGTGCCTGTCTTTGTCCTAAAATTGGCATACCCACATCACTTGCAAGGTTGAAGGTTATCAGAAAGTCTAGCAATAGCTCTCTCTGCTTTATAGTTAGGACTGGCCGCACTTGGAAGTCCCAGTAACAGGTTCTCAGCTATCTGTGCTCAGGTCCATATGGTGACTTTTTGGCACAGGTGGAAAATGGTAGGATTTGACTCCTCTCTGAAAACTTTGTGGATATCAGAAAATTTATTCAGCAACCCACAGCTGGGGGTTGATTTCCCCCTCATATGTTCACGCACAAAATACTGTATGCACAAGCATATCAGGAACTTCAGCCCACAGTGCTACAGTTTATACAAATGCCACCTGCCAGCATTAACAAAACCTTTCCTGTGCTGCTTTTGAGCCTTTACTGTAGTTAGTGACATAATTTGCTACTTATTTGACCCCATCTTAAAACAAAGGCTAGTTAGCTCAGGCAATAAGAGAAGAGTAAGCCAACCTCTACTTCACTTTCTTAACAGTGCCAAAGGCACTCAGAACCTTTGGTTTCTAGTTTTTCAACGTGATGCCAACTCCTCCGAGTTCAGCATCCCATATCAACACTGCCTTATATAGTCATATCCTTTTATACAGATTTTTTTATTGTTATGTTACTATTATCTGCAATTTCTGATGAAATATTAACAATATCAAGATGACAATTGAGGTATAATATTCAACAGTAACTTACAAGGCTTCTTCAGCCAGTCGGTCACAGCACTGTCAGCCAGGAAGGATGGAGAATCCTGAAAGGTGCTGAAAATTTTTGGGCTTCCTTCAGTTAGTTTGAAGGGGCTTTCTACCAGGAATGCAGCAACTAGCAGAATAAGGGTCCTCCTATTGTTAGAAAAGACTATTTGCAAAACTAGAAAGAGGAAGGGGGATGGGATAGGGAAACTCTTTGCTGGAAAGGAGATGTTTGCCCAGCAACACGAAATCAAAATCTATGCCTGATCTGTAAGAAATGTCTCCATGGGCACCACTCCTTTTTTTTTGGTATTCAAGTCAACTTTTGCCTGCATGTGATCTTAAAAGAAAACACAAGAGCAAACATGTGAAAGAGGAGGATAAAAGCAATGAAAGCCGACACTACCAAACCAGTGAGTTAACGCAAAAGACTATTATATGGTTAGGTGTACCTTGGGTTTTTAATTTTTCTCATTTTCCTATATAACCAAATAGGCTGTGCATCCAAACTACAGTTTTTATTTAGGTAATACAATGCCAGTTTGGTTACTGCAGTGCTCTTGGAGAGCAGAAGCATACTGCAGGAGTCTCCCATGGCACCAGAGGTGATTTCTGCCATTGGCAGAAGAAGAAATATATCAGTTACAGCTTTGCTAATGTAGTCACAGGAAGTAATGACAGACAGGTTTGGCATATGGGGCATATGGTAGAGCTTAGGCCTGAAGGATTATGTTACTATTGAACTGAACAACTCCCGATAAAGCTGGTTTTATTTAATTTTCAATTCTGCTTCTTACGCCTAAGGGTACTTGCAGACTTGGGTGTTTTTTAGAATTGCTCTCAGTATTGGAAATGGCCACAGAAGTTAATTAAGGAATGTCAGGCAGAGTGTTTGCAGCAACTAGACTCTTCCAGGCATGACCAGGGCTCAGCTCAGCTCAGCCTGGCCTTCAGGGACACATCCATTGGGTCCCTGGAGCTTTGCTGTGAGGTAGGTGAAGGTACAGCAAGCTAACCAGCTTTACCAGCTCACTTTCCACAGCTGGTGGTGGGTGTTGTAGGGTTGCCAAGAGCTGGTTAGACTGTCCCAACCCATTGTCTTAGTAACACGATGTTATGACCCAGAACTATCTGTAAGAGAATAGGGATATATAAATAGAAAGTGTTGCTTCAACACTGGGATATTATGGGTTTACAAATCAGACTGATGCACTAGAAGCTGGCTGGTCCCTGTGCAGACATGGCCTGGATTTGAGTTGGGGAGCTAAATTAGTCCCTGTATTGAACATGATACTAGTGATACAAGAAACATTTTAATAATATCAGTACCTCCACTGGAGATACTGGGTGCAATTCACATGTGGTGGTAGCAGATACAGCTCACCTCAAATTCAGTGGGAGTTGTACCTACTTCTGCCATGGCCAGCTTTGATCCTGGGTGTCCTAGGGAATAAGCCCAGCCTCTTGTGCATTTCTTTCAAACTCCCTTTTGCCCTCTTCTGCCATTTTGTTGCTCCTGTGTTAGCCAAGACCTAGTTTACTAGGGCTCTTGATTGGAGACTTATTACAGCTTATTTCTGTCTGCCTTTCTTTAAAGCCAGCTGAACATACCCAATGCTCTTCCTCTATGGTAAGACCAAAAATACAGACCACCCTCCCAGCTTCTGTGACACTCTTTCTAACACACTCCTTTATTCTCTTCCCCGTGATCACGACTTTTCTCTCCAAGCCCAGCCTAGTTATTTGTGCATGAAGCTGCCATGTCGTGTATTGGTGTGAGTCTGGTGTTCACATGAGCTGTGAATATGCTGCACATGTGTATTTCTTGTGCATCCTGAGCTTTCCTTTGGTCAAGTTAACTGTCGTTCTGCCTTCTAATGAATCATCAAGAGAGAACTAGACCTGGTAAGATTTCTTGTTAGCAACAAACTATGACGCTATCAATGTGATGCTGAATAAGTTTGCAATGTGACTTCACGTCCAAGCTGCCAAACTAGAAAGGATTGGGACTCTGAAGTTCCTCTTCAATGAGGTGGTTCACTGTAACATTTGAGTTCGTACTTTGCACAAAAAAAAGAGTATGTTGTACAATGGTGCACACAAATTCTGCTGCCTTGCTGTACAAGGTAGTTTGCACACCACCCCAACAGAGTTGTAGTAACTCCACTCTCTTGATTGCCACTTTGCAGAGCTTCCCTCCTCTGGCAAGGATATGCCTTGAAAAGCTGGATGAAAGCCAGGAGAAAGCAAGCAAGGCTACTCAAGCACCGGCTAATCTGTAGCCACCTAGTCTTAAAATGACCATAATCTCCCGAGGCATCACTGAGTGGTTTTGGCTAAATGGTTTGATGCCAGTAAATGGTAGATTTGCATCAGGGAGGAATTTGTTCTGTTTTATCTGCTGCTTAGACTTTGCCTACTCCAGGACCCTAGGAGGACAGGGATAGTTTTCTGCCTACAGCAGCTGACTCCTCTCAGCAAGAAAAGATGAAGGAATGCTAAAACCTTTGTCCAGACCCATGTCTGAGCTTGCTGCCATCCAAAGCTAAGCTAACAAGAGCAGCAGCAGGTAGAATAAGAAACTTCTTTTTTCTTTTTTTTTTGTCACAACCACAGCAGTACTGCTGTTCACACAACTTTTAAATTTGGACCTCAGCTCTCTTTTAGGTGTTATTCAAATTTAGATTCTTAGAGAAAGTGGAAGGGAGGCCATAGAACTTCTGCAGGATTGGGAGAGGTGGGTGACCTTATAGTTAGCCCTCTAGGACTGTAGTGCTGAGAGTATTGAATGCTATGATTTTTGATTTCTTGGAGGTCACATTCCCTCCTCACCTCAGAGCAATTCCCTCTGATTCGCTGAAACCCTCAGCCTGTTGTCCAAGTCAGAAAACAGGAATGATGAGAGTTGTAGGGAACACCCAGGCTTTTCCTTGACACAGCCTGCTCCCCTAGTCTTTTTCACCCAGTTACTGCACGGGCAGCAAGCATCAGCCTTTGCTGCAGACTGGCAGAAGCTACCCAAAATAACTACTGGTGATTCACCACAGACAGGCAGACAGACAAACTGCAGCTGGGGTGTAATCCTGAACTATTGTACATACAGTGCTGTGCTTTCTGTGCAAGCGGGGTTTGCACACACTAGCAAGCAGCTATGGCCCCTGCATGCCCCCACGGCTGCACAAGCAGGAGCAGAGCATCACTCTGCTCATCCTGGGTTGGAAACAGAAGCACATGCAGCACACAGGTACACGTCCTCATCTGGACATTTAATCCCAGAAACATACATGCGGGTGGTTCCTGTGCCTGGGGTTTTATCAGGAGCAGACAGGCAAACAGCTGCTGTTTTCACTGCCCAGTGACAGGAAATCCAAAGGGTCTGTTCTCTCTTGGTTTACACAGTGGTGAGTAGTTAACAGCGGGGGTGATCTGCACTGTTTCTTCCTCCTAAATGTTGCTCTTCCGGTGGTGTTTAGATGCAAACTGCAGTCTTTGCAGGCTGGGTGGGGAGAAAGAGAGGGTTTCTGTGCACTTCTTTGCAGGTCAAGTGGCAGGGTGACAGTGTTATCTCCCCCTGTGACAGAAGGTCACATTCCCACAGTACTGCTAGTAGAAACCACCAGCTCCCCAGGCTTTGCACAGTATTCTAGAGGGTTAATGAACTGGGAAACACAGCATTTTCTGTGCCTTGCATCCCCTTGAGCTAGGCAGCGGGTTCTCCGCCAAGGCCCAGGTGAGCCTCCTGCCACAGCAGCGCTCAGATGGGTGTTGCCTTCACATGTGTGAAGGCTGAGGAACGTCAGAGCTGGTTACAAGCCCAGGGGAAAATGCTTAGGGATAAAGCAGATGCTGTGAGAAAAAAACAGGCTAGAAGACTATTTTAAAATACTGCACGCTTGAACAGTAGCAGTGAACCCAAAATAAAATATTTTTTAAAAAACAGAAGTCAGTGCACAGACTGTGGGAAGTACAAAGGGGTCATGAGAAATGCGAAAGGCTCGAACACAGAGCAGCAGGAGTGAGCGACCATGGCCCGGCCCCCAGAAGCATGGCCACAGCAGCACAGGGACAGCGAGGTGCCAGGGACGGCCGCAGCTGGGCAGGGGCCAGTGCATGCCATGCCCCCATGGGGTATCGCACCCTGGAGCAGACCTGGGACCTGCTACTGTTTCCCAGCAGAGCAAGTGGCACGTGGCTGATGCCCGATACCAGATTCACCAGAACTGCTGGCTGAGGTGCCCGCTGGAGTAAATCATCCAAGACAGGTCAAAAGTGAAAGTGTCTTTCTCCTCCAGTACAATGTCAAAGGAGAATTGCATCTTTCCAATGTGAGGAGGAGATGTAATGGAGGGGTTCATACCATAACATATCCCTAATCCCCAAAAGTCCAGGCAACATGAAGGGAGAGGCTGATGGCCTCGAGAGCCCCCATAGAGTAGCCTCACTGCCATGGGAGAGAGGGCAGGCTTGACCAGCCTCGGCCCATCCCTGGGGTGCCGGGGCAGTGCAAGCCCAGGGAGCAGTACAAGGACAAGGAACAGTGCAGTGAGCTCTCAGCATAGCATCCTCTGTGGCCCAGGGCCCCTGTTCCTCCCGTGCTGTTGTAACTCCTGCCTCTGTGCCAATGGCTTCCAGAATGCAGAGGAAAACTCTCGTATCTCAATCACCTTCTTCCGACTCTTCCGCGTGATGCGTCTTGTGAAGCTCCTGAGCCGAGGGGAGGGCATCCGGACACTGCTTTGGACCTTCATCAAGTCCTTCCAGGTATTCCTTCTCTTATCTTTAAATAAGACCTAACTCCTTTTTATTTCCCCTTGGTGGCCTCTCGGGGATGGGTTTCACCCAAGTGCCTGAGCTCAAAAGCTGCTGGTCAGAACTGTGTGCACCAGTGACAGGGGGCACGAATGAGAGTCAAGTAAATGGGGCTTGCAGGGCATGACTGCCTGGGTATGAGTTTCGTCTTTAAAGCATGAGTCATTGCTTGAGACCTTCCTGAACAGCCTTGATAGTTCAGTTCAACTCAATTACCGCCTGTCTGTAACCCTTCAATTTGCTTTTTTTTTCTATTTTAGCTGTATTTCATATCTGTTGCTTTAAGTGAAATACACAGCTATGGGGAAGGCCTGGGTCTCAATTAAGTTTCCTTTAAGCCTTGTTTTGAGGATTTCCAGTGAGTATTAGAGATGTGTGACCCCCATGCTTTCATCCAGGAAGAATTTCACCTTTTTGGCCTCACACTTTTGGCCCTGGTAATGATGCCAAGTTATTAAATTGCTGCTGCTTTTGCCCCAGAGGCAGGTTACATTTTCATGATAGGTAAAATATCAGAGTAGGATAGGGGAAGGCAAAGGAGACCAGGCTAGATAAGAATCATCACCTCTGGGGAAAAACAAACACCAACAGATAGCTATTTGCTAGAAAAACTGCTTCCAAACCAGACCCTAACCTAGCCATTTATAGAAAAATGGTAGTTAGAGATGAAGCATAGCATATTCCTGCATTTTACAAGTACTTGACCTGGATTTACTGGGCCAGCACAACCTGGATGTTACTGGGGCAGGTCTGGAGGAAGGGTCAGGGAGAGACAGCACAGGAATACAAATTGTGGTCTAAGCATGAGAAAAGATGCAGGACACACCACTGGACAAAAGCATGAAAGAGTAACTTGTGCAACACAAGTCTTGAACCAACAACCATATATCCCTCAGATTGAGGCTTTAAATGGTCAGTAGCATTTGTATTAACTCAGATGGGAAAGGAGCTGATCTACGCTTTAAAACTTAAACCTCACCAGCTACAACACAAGCTGGGATGAAAGCCTGCAGTGCTGTGAATCCCCACAACTTCTGTCTCTGTCAGCAGAAGTAGCACATGTGTACACTAGGGATCAGTCTGGATCTTTTCCGATGCAGCTCTCAGGTGGTCTTGGTAGCCAGACCACCAGGCTCATGCAAAGGACTCTCATTTTGCACACTCCTTGACTGCCAGAGGATCTAATACTGCACAGCAGTATTCCTACACATCTGTACCACAATGGACTTTTTCCATTGCTTACATGGTTGCTAACTTCCAGGTTGCTATTTGAGCAGCTCCAGTGGGAACCATTTTGTCCGCCTGCATAGGAATGAGATTCCCTTGGCATAGCTCAGCCATCCCTGATGCAGGGGACAGAGTCACACTTTCCAGTTCCTGCTTCTCCTCCCCTTGCCCCTGTGCCCTTCCAGCCTCTTTAGCAATAGTTCGCTCTTATCCTGAGCTCAACTTGCCATGACTCTTGGCTGGAGAGGATGAGTTGGATGGGAAAGGGAGGGTCTGGTACTTCCCTCCAGTGACCTTGAGACCTCTTTGATTGGAGAGTCACTTTTAGGCAGGGTTGTAGGGTGATGGGAGAAAGTATCAAGGGAGGTATCTTCCACAGCAGGGGGAAAAAAAAAAAAAAAGCACTGCAAACAAGTGCCTTTTCCCTTGAAAGCCTTTAGCCATTTATAACATGGTATTCATTGCTTAGAGCTCCTCCTCTTGCAACTACTGGGAGGCTCCTTTGGTAGCTAAGAATAGCCACTGTGCAGAGCTCTTAATACGGCCACTCCCACTGTCAAAATCTGAGATCCCTCCAGACTTTGTCTGGCATGGCTCTCCTCTGTGTCCCCACATGCTTCCAGGAAGCATCTGCTCACACAGGGCAGCCTAATAAGCAACGAACTTTTGCTAGAGTTCAGATCCCATCGTAACTACCGTGTGCCCTGGGCATGGCGCACAGTGCTCACATACATGGGGCACTGGTCAGAGGAGTGTGTGGTGGGAAAATGCTCAGCAGGGTTTCCGCCTGCAGAGATAGCGACACAGCCCAGGCTGGTGAGTGGGAGGAGTAGGAAGTGAGAGGGGTGCTGAGGGCAAGGCAAGGCCGTGGGAATCACAAGGACAAAGTGGTAAAGCCAGGGAAAGATGGAGACGGAGGAGGACAAAGCCAGAGGAGTGGAATACGGGAGGTGGGGAGCTGAAGGAGAATAAGGGGCAGAGATGGGTAGGAAGATGCATCAGTGGAGAGGAGTGGGATGAGAAGAAAGTGGAGGGCTAGATGGCCAGGAGAGAAAACACTTTTCCCATCCCCATTTGAAAGATAGAAGAACTGGTAAGGTTATGCACTTCAGGTCCTGTCTGGACACTATCCCAGGAGCATTTCTTAGGTCTTGTGTGTATCAAGTCTCAAATAGATCATCACAAAATGTTTGGAGCATGGTGTATCTCCACAGACATTGTGGGATAACCATATAGATTTGTCTGACCCTATAAAACACACAGGAATCTGCCCCTGAGCCTCAAGATCATGATTACAGACATTGTTTAAAGGTTTGAATTTTTGCCATTTTAATATTCAGATCTCTTTGAGATGATTTCTGTAGATCTTAGTCAAATCTCCATAGTAATCAGTGAATTTTTTTCCTCAATTCTTCATTTAGCCCTGTTGAATTTAGGCATAAACTTAAAATGTGTAAATAATCTTATATTAAAAAAAAAAAATGTTGTAGGCTTTTTATACTCTGTGAAATGGGGTGTTCAGAATCCAGATCAGGCGCTGTACTCTCATTTTCAGGATGTGTCCGCCCATTACCTCAGAAGTGAGCTCTGGAAATCTCTGGTCTGAGCACTAGATATTTCAAAAGCAACAGAGTAGAAAATTCCTCCTCAAAAGCCTGAGCATGGGAGGTCCCGAGCTGTACCCTTGATTCCTGCTAGTGGCAGAGGAAACTGATAGCACTCAGTGATGATTGTACAGGCCTCTTCCTTATGAGGCAGCTCTGCATATCAGGGCTCCACATTTCCTCTTCAGCAGCTGATCACAGACACTTAGTGCATTGCAGACACCATCAGAGACACCTAACACTGAACAGGGAACAAAGCTGAGATGATGCTTTAGGTACTTAGGATGGTACCAGCCATTGTTAGCAGAAGCCTTGAATTTGGATCTTGACAGCTGTTGCAGTTTTTATTTCATCAGACTGGATCCAGAAAAAATCACATTGCTTTTAGTGCCAGAATAATACTGGTTATCAGAGTTTTCTCCTCTTGGTAAGCAGATGTAGACACTGGTTTTGCCCTCACTTTCCTCACTCCGTGAAGGGCAGGACTGACTTGAAGGCAGCAGAGCTACGTGGTCACGAGTGGGAGCAGGGTGAGAGCCTGCCTGAGCTGGGTGGCAGCACGTGGTGGCTGGGAGGACAAGCAAATGTGGGCCTGTAGAGGCATCTAGTGGCTACCTAGGCAAATTACAGGCTCCACGCTTGGAGACAGCCTCCGCCCAGTTTCCCAAAGCCAGGAGCATGAAGTAGGCTCCAGTGTGTCGGGCTCTGTGGAGACACAGTGCTCTCTTTTTTTCCTTTCATTTCTAGGCTCTCCCCTATGTGGCTCTTTTAATAGTGATGTTGTTCTTCATCTACGCCGTGATCGGGATGCAGGTAAGTGATGCTAAAGAGCTCATCTGTGTCTATCTTCTCCTGTTAGAGTTTTTGGAACTGACTTACAAAGTAACTAGATCAATGTGTGGTTGTAGGGGCTTACAAGAATGTTTTCACCCATTAAGGTAAGACAGCAGCTAACTTTGGTTGGAAAACATTGTCTGCCTATCCACTTCCAACAGGAGCACAACACACTCCAGGAAAAAAAAAAAGAAAAGCCACAACTCATTTAATGGCAGAATGCAATATGCAAACAGTAAAAGGACTCATTGGTTCAAAGTAGTTGTTTCAGTGGGCTTATGGCCATGCTGCACTGAACAAACCCAATTTTTCTTTCCCATCACTTTCACACTGGCGTAACTTCCGCTGAGTTGTAAAGAGCAGCTTTTGATTTCCACCTGTGAAGGTAAATATGGGATCAAACCCATCGTACTGACACTCTATGCTTGTGCTAGTTCTTCAGGAAGCTGCATCAGTACAATTTTCTATTCAGTTTGCAAAATTAACTTGGAACCAGCCTGAGCATTCACCTATGCGAGGAACTGTTGTTGCATACAGACCAGTGAAGAAAGGATGTGATATAGGCCCAGCCTGGGACAGTCTCAGCCTCATTTGCTGTGCTGCTTTTCAAACTAAGCTTCACTTTCCACTTCAGTGTTAATTAAAGATCTCAGACAAGTCAGCCACCTGGGACCAGAGACCAAAGTATAGAAAGGCATGGCATAATTGCTTCCAGAGGTCTTCAAACGTGACAGTCTTCTTGGTTTCACAATGCCGACAGAATTTGTAACAAAATTCATCTGACCTCTGTGACCTTGTTTTAATTTATTTCCTGTTATTATAATCATATCTTTTCATAGACTCCATCTGCCCTGCCCCAGTTTGAAAAATAAAACTCACCTTTTTTTGAATTATCACAGGTTATCTCAATTGCCCCCAGTAATTACAGCTGTCATTTATTCTACTAGGCTAATACTGTAAACTTGACAGTTTTGCCTTTGATACCTAATGAGCTCAAATGGCCAAGATCTTACAGGATTACCTGTGCGATACAGGAAAATCACTTGAGACTATTACACTAGTGTTATGTAGCTACACAAAGCATTAAAAATGGCTTCTAAGCACCCATGCAGATGGGGTCTACAATGATCAGGGCACTGCCAGGGCTAGATGTTTTATTCTGTAATTCTATTCCCTTTTCTGTCAGCTAGTTCTAAGTTGGCTATTTAAGCCTTGGCTTACATTCAAGCCTCTGTTTAAATCATCTCAGCAGCCTGAAGATCATACATCTGTCTTTCACATTGATCTAGATTACTAGATCGCTTTCTGCCCTCCTGTCTTCCAATGAGAAAACCAACTTTTCTCATCTAACCTCTTTGCTTGGAGCCCACAGACCTATTATCATCACTTTTTGTCCAAATGGCATCTCAGACATTTTGTGTGCTGCTCTCTTGAACCTGCTGACACATAGAGTTCCCTCTCTATGGGAACACGTAGGAAGGAAAATCTTTCCTCACTCCATTAAGCAGCTACCTTGAAAGATTAGATGTACCAGAGCTGATGAAAATATAAGAATTTCCCATATAAAGGAGACCTACCACTTTATCTCAGCTACTGCCCTGACTTGGAGCGTAACAACATTCAAGCCTCGCTACCTAATGTGCTCAAGTGGAAAAATCCAAACTGATGCTGATAGATGAAGCCACTCACATCATGGCCCAGGAGGCACAGACTGGAGAGGCCGTAAGAGAGGAACCTCTACCTACAGGTCCTCATAGGTGCCTGATGCAAGGCACCCATAGTAGCTGCCACCAGTGCCTCGTGTGTGAGAGGAACTGCAAGGTTGAAAGGAAAATCAGACTTCCAGCATGGGAAGTTCCCTTGCCTACGCTTGGCTGAAATGAAAAATATGGGCTGCCTCAGCTCAAACTGCCTCTGAGCATTTAAACTGTCCTCCTGCTCCTCCTGAGTGCAGCTGGGGCTGTCACTGCTACCCGTGGCGTGGGGGCGGTTGGGGCTGGGAAGGCCCACATGTCCATGAGGCACCCTGCAGAAAGCCACCATGTACAGACCCTCCCTCCCACCTGCCATGGCCTCCCCACCATTGTCCCTGTGCTTCATTTCACATCGTTGTTTCTCTTGGGGTGTTAATTATTGGTGACATTTGCTTGAAAAGAAGCTCCATGTTCTCTCAGAGCTGCTCTGTTCCTGCTGCTTGTTTTGGCTACAAGATTACAGCTCTTGGTCCTTGAGATCTCTGTCACGTTGCTATCGATGGGGAATAAATAGTCCTGACTGACTATGCTGTGCAGAGACCTTTTTGCCAGGCAAGGTTTGTTAAGCTCTCCGTCCCAGTGCCCGAAAGTACCAAAGCTATATCAGACTTTTTCAAAGAAGCCTGAAATTCTGCTGCACTGAGGACTTCACATCCAAGGACAGACCCCTACAAGGGTTTGGTGATCATTGCAGGCTCTGTGCTATGACTGGATGAACTAGTTGGTGCAGCAGTGATTGGCTGGGCATGGAAGGAAGCTGTAAGCCATCCTTGTCTGGGCAAATCTAGTCATTATCTTCACACTGCTGCACTCTGGGGGAGCGGGAGGAGGGGGCCTGGAACACCTGCTGATGACAAGCATGACTACTAGAAGGGCAGGCATTTGGATAATCTCCAGATCCAAGGCAACGTACTTTACATTGTTTTGGGAAGATCCAAGGCACCCCACAGAGTTGGAAGCTCACAGCTTTGCAGCTGCTGGTCTTTTGCTACAATTTCCTCCTGGTGAAGACAGATAAGCAATGAAGGAAGGAGCCTTCTTTGAGCTGGACCCCCTCCCCATATGAGTACCTGTTAAAATAAGGCATCATGTATTCACAGCCTATGAAATAAAGAAGGCTGTCTTGTTTTAACAGAAAATGCCTCTTGTTACAAAATGAGTGCTTTTCTGGTGATAAAGTACAAGCAAGGGAGGCAACAGCAAATATGAAAGACCTGTGGAAACAGTTTTTTTAAGAGAGGAACAGATTATGTTAAATATCAGAGTCAGGGTGAGGCCAAGAAGAGCTACAGGTGACAAGAGATTTGGGGATTTTGCAGGGCTAACCTGAAAAGACCTTTGCTTTCTGCCAGGTGTTTGGTAAAATTGCGCTGAACGATACCACAGAAATCAACCGCAACAACAACTTCCAGACCTTCCCCCAGGCAGTGCTGCTGCTTTTCAGGTGGGTGTCTGACAGCTCTGGATTGTGTCAGTCTGGGAGCACGATTCCTCTGCTCTTGGGCACAGTTTACCTCCTTCTACTGTGTCATGCTCACGAGGTGAGTAGAAACATGTTGTCCCTTAGCGGGGGAGCCTAGAAGTTACGTCAGATGAAACGACTAGTCCCTTAAGCTTTGTACCCTGCCAGCTGACACTGGCCAACACTCAGTGCTGGGGAGGGAGGCAAGTCCTCCTACTCAGAAAGAAGGTAGCCAGTTTTCAGTGCTCTCAAATGTTGATATGCATCACAAACTCCTCCCTCCGTTCAAACCTAGCCAGTATGACTTCCAGCTTATTTTAGCAGGGAAAGGGACATGAACTCCCACTCATGCTTTGGCACGGCCCTGCCCAGCTGAGCTCAGCACATCATCCTGCTCCAGCTGTGGCCAGATGTGCTGGCACCAGGGAGGGGTGCTGACAAGGTGGGGAGTTGGCACGAATTCAACTCTCTCTCCTCATTTTCAAGGAGTTTTTTCATGCAATCTATAGCCATGTCATACACATCTTGATGACTCTGGCTGGTTGGAACATAACAGCCCCATACCCAGACTAGCCAAAGACAGTGTATGTCAAAGCTCAGTCATCAGCCTAACTTGCTCTTAACTGACCTCAGTGGCAAAACTCCCATTAATGTTCATGGGAGCAGGAACAGGTTGCTAATGTGTCAGTCCTTGTCACATCAAAGGTCACTGCTGTCTTCCTTTGCCCTTTGCCATGCCTAGGTGTGCCACTGGTGAGGCCTGGCAGGAAATCATGCTGGCATGTCTCCCAGACAAGAAGTGTGACCCAGAGTCGGAGCCAGCCAACTCCACCGAAGCCGATCACTCTTGTGGCAGCAGCTTTGCCGTCTTCTATTTCATCAGCTTCTACATGCTCTGTGCCTTCCTGGTGAGTCCACCCCAGCAATCAAAACCTGCCCTCAGACTGGGCCCCTGCCTCCCCAGACATCAGCACTGCACAGCAGAAGAATGATCTCAAAGAGAGAAAATCTCCCCATGGGGTTTTTCCCAGCAGCACCCTTTCAGTGACAACACCCCCTTGATCACTGCCATTTCTTCCTCCCTCCAGCTCTGGGGGATGCTCTGCTTCCAATCCCAATCCTTTGTGCACAGCAAAGGAGCGCTCTTTCCCCCTCCCCCTCGATGAGAAAACCAAATTAGCGTGTTGTGGGCTGTGCTGAGGCTAGCAACGCCTCAGCCACACTTCCCACCTTCCCTCCTACCTTCCTTCTGGCTGCTGAGCAGGTTTTTCCTCCCCTGCCAGCAGCAATGACTGTGAGAATACACATATCCCACTTGCATCTGCTCTGTGTTGGCAATGCAGCATTGCTCAGAGCGACAGCACATGCTCTGCAGCTGGCATCAGTGCGCAAAACTCTCCCAGTGAACAGCAGCAACATTTTAAAAGTTTTGGTCTTGGGCCAGAAGAAAGGACTTTTATCTCAGCCCCACTGCCTGTAGAGGACAAATCCCAGGTTCTCCCACCACTATCCCATTCTGCCAGGCAACGACACAGGTAAATAAAAAGCCATCACAGAACGTCTAAGCGTTCTGCAAACTTGGGCCTCATCCATTTAGTAGGGAAGAGAAAAATGTGACCAGCTGAGAATATCCAGCCTCTGGGATCTTCCCATTTAAACTGGGGGGCTGGCATGGGGGAACAGAGAAATCACTCCCATTTACTTCCTAATTTTGTAAATCCAAATCCAGACCTTAAATGGAGAACCCAGTGAAGTCTACTGTTACCTGCCTCATCCGTCAAGTCATCTCTTTCCTTGTTTGCAGATCATCAATCTTTTTGTAGCTGTTATAATGGATAACTTTGATTACCTGACACGGGACTGGTCCATTTTAGGACCACACCACCTGGATGAGTTTAAAAGGATCTGGGCAGAGTATGACCCTGAAGCCAAGTAAGTAACCCAGCCTGGATATCAGAGCTCCCAGGGAGAACAGGCCCGCTATTTTCTGTTCGCTAGACCCAGTGCAGTAAGTGCCCTGTTCCCCCTTCAGGAACACTTTTTTTTCTGCAAAAATCCTAAAATAGATACCTTCACAAAGTATCTGGTGGTGAATCCATAAGCCAGCAGTGCAAGGATACACAAAAAAGTCTCATCATTTAAGCTGAACAACCTGGCAGGACATTGGAGATGTAGACTGTTTAGGGAGGGGAAGCAGGAGGTTAATCAAAGGAGGTTATAAGGTTGGTTTATTGTTGCATGTGTTAGGGATATTGAGCTGTGGCTCTTCTATTTGACTTTCTACTCACAGCAGAGCTGCTGTGCTCAAATCTCCATTTTGTCATAAGTCATATAGGCCCATCACAACCTGTACCTTCACATGGCTGCGTTACATTGTCTGCAAGGTTATTCACATCAGCAGACTTGCAGGGATTTAAAGTTACACAAGAACAACTCACACAAGGGCTTAACTGACATTCAGTATTATATGCTCTGTTTGACACATGCTTAGGCTTAAAGTGCATTTAGATCCCTTTGGCATTACAGTACAGTTGACAATTGTAATTGCAAAGCCCCCTTCATAATGCAAAAACTGTGGAAAGAAATCTTGGCGTAAACTAAAAGCAGATCACTTTAGGAGACATAGTGTCAAGATTAATTTGGGCTCCTGTTCTGCAATACGTGAAGCCATGTCACATTATCAGAGTGATACATAAATTGAAACCCTTCTTCCCATCCGTGGTGACTTCCCAGAGAGACTTTTAATATGGATAGGGCATAAGCACAGAATTCTAATAAATACACTGTTTGCTAACAAAACAGATGCTACTATTTGTGCTTGTTTGAAGGTAGGACTGCAGTGACTGAAGCCATATAATAGATAGCCTCTCAGTCCAGATGACATCCTGTTCCTTCCCATCTATAAAAGAGAAGCTCTTTTTTTTGTCTTCCCTGTCCATGTCCCATGCTTGAAGCACCACCTCTGGCTCTGATAGGTCTCCTCCCTCCATGAGAGAATTTGTCTTTTGAGATGCCATTTACAGAACTTAAAAGAAACCCACCTGCTGCTATGGAGGAAGTTCAGCACTTTGTTCTGCACAGGCTCCAGTGACAGCCCAAAGCATAAACAAGTATCAAAAGACAGTGGCTTGGGGCTATTTATATGGGAGGTAAAGTGCCAGGAAAAATGAGAGCTGTTGAACCTCTGTGCCTGCTATAGCCCTAAGACTAACAAGTAAGGAAGCAGCCATAGATTTTGAGCAAGTCAGTGGTGGGAGGACAACCCAAATTGTCCATTCATGCACTATTTGACTGAAGTCAGTTCTTGCAAGTATTGACTCGTGTATGACGGACAGCTGGCTTTTTAGTAGGAGTTGTACGAGTGCTGGGCAAATCCTGAGGAATGCACGGAATGCAAGACGCCTGAAATAATACCTGAAGCTGTGTCCAGGCTACAGGGAGTGCAGTGTGGGGCCATAGAGATCTCAGTGATACTTCTAGCTGCATCCGCACTCTGCAGGCGAATCAGCAGGTTGCCCCACACTGAGGATGCGACCCTCACTGTGCTTTCTTCTTTAGGGGACGGATCAAACACTTGGATGTGGTGACACTGCTCCGACGGATCCAGCCCCCCCTGGGCTTCGGGAAGCTCTGCCCTCACCGGGTGGCTTGCAAAGTAAGGCACGCTGCGGCTGGGGGAAAGGCCGGGGCAGGAGAGGCGGCCTGTGCGGCCCCACTGTGGCAACAGCATGGGTTTGAACTGCCCCTCCCTGACTGCCTTGCCGCCCCTCCCTGGCTCCTCTGGGCAGTGACAACCTAGCTGAGGGCTGGGGGTCACCCCCAGGTGGGGTGTCCTCTAGTCAGAAGCATCAGCACACTGCCAGCCCTCTCTCGAGCTGGGAGAGAACATCCATGCTAACTACAGCCCTCAAATACCGAGTGCTGAATCAACCACACATATGTCTGTAGTATCAAACACATATCCCAAGAGAGATTAGGACAGACAGAAATAACAGGGCAAGTATCTCTGAGACTTTCTTTGGACTAAGCAGTGCACCAGAAACCTAGTGTTACCTCTCATTCTTCCTTAAATAACTGACAGATACTAAACAGCAAAGTGAGCGTGGTATTAAAATACACAAAGGGCAAGGACAGATTTTCTGTGAAAATGTCTCACTCATTTCTTTGGTGGTGAGACTCCAGCTATGAAAAAGGACTCTCTCTAGTGAATAATGACATGTTTATGACCTTTATGCTTCCTTCACTTGAAGTTCTTTGTTCATCTCCTTGCAAGTCCCAGAGTTTGTACATGACACTTGTATTTATATCAGTCTCAGAGCAAAATACAAAGCCTGGGGCCTGTACACAGAAATCTAAGACTTCTGTCGCCTACTGCCGATCCCTTTCAGTCTGCTGTCTAGCAATTGTTTGTTGTCTCGACCTGGTTCAAATCCCCCAGTCTATGATTGCAGTAGTAGTGATGGGGGATGACATGCTTTCCTCCAATCTGGTACTGAACTGGGCCTGTTGCATGAAAGTGGCAGAAGACAGAACTCGAACAAAATCAGCCCCTGAAAGCATAGTTCAAACCAAGTCCCTGGTGTCTCTTACCTCCTGAGACAGAAGTGAGGACATACGATCTGGTGACTCTGCTACATCAGACATTCAGTCGTTGATCTCACTGAAGTTCACCCTGCAGCTGCAACAGTATTCAGCACTCACTCTCTGTCCTACGTGGGTTTACAGTATTACTGCAAGGCAGACACAGCCTTGTTCTTGTGGGAGACTTTAACTTCCCAGACATCTGCTGGAAATACAACACGGCAGAGCGGGACCAGTCCCAGAGATTCCTGGAATGTATGGAAGATAACTTCCTGACAGAGCTGGTGAGTGAACCAACCAGAGAAGGTACCCTGCTGGATCTCCTCTTTGTGAACAGAGAAGGACTGGTGGATGATGTGGCTGTCAGAGGCCAACTAGGGCACAGCAATCATGAAATAAGAGAGTTCTCTATTCTTAGAGAAGCCAGGAGAGGGGGCAGCAGAACTGACATCCTGGACTTCCAAAGGGCTGACTTTGACTTGTTTAGCCACCTGCTTGACAGAATCCCTTGGGAGACAGTCCTGAAGGGTATAGGGGTCCAGGAAGGCTGGACAGTCTTTAAGAAGAAAGTCTTAATGACACAGGAGGAGGCTGTCCCCAGGTGCTGTAAGAGAAGCCAGCGCCAGAGAAGACCACCCTGGCTAAGCAGGGAGCTTTGGCTGCAACTCAGGGAGAAAAAGAGAGTTTACAGCCTTTGGAAGAAGGGGCTAGCCACCCACAATGATTACAAAGATGCTGTGAGGCTATGCAGGGTGGAAATCAGGAGGTCTAAAGCCCAGCTAGAAATTAATCTGGTTTCAGCAGTCAAGGATAACAAGAAATGTTTCTATAAGTACATCAACAGCAAAAGAAAGACCAGGGAGAGCCTCCATCCCCTGCTAGACGCAGGAGGAAACATGGTAACAAGTGATGAGGAAAAGGCTGAGGTGCTTAATGCCTTCTTTGCCTCAGTCTTTAATAACAAGACTAGTTGTAGTGAGGGAATCCAGGCTCCTCAGCCAGAAGACAGAGACTGGGAGAACGACCTCCCCACGATCCAGGAGGAGATTGGGGACAATCCAGGCAGACACAGGGGAGTCAGTGACCTGCTGCATCACACAGACACACACAAGTCTATGGGACCGGATGGGATACCCGAGGGTGCTGAAGGAGCTGGCTGGGGTGCTCGCCAAGCCGCTTTCCATCATTTACCAGCAGTCCTGGCCGACCGGGGAGGTCCCGACAGATTGGAAATCGGCCAATGTGACACCCATATATAAGAAGGTTCGGAAGGATGATCCGGGAAATTACAGGCCTGTCAGCTTGACTTCGGTGCCTGGGAAGCTGATGGAGCAGCTCATCCTGAGTACCATCATACAACACATGCGGGACAACCAGATGATCAGGCCCAGTCAGCACGGGTTTATGAAAGGCAGGTCCTGCTTGACAAACCTCATCTCCTTCTACGACAGGGCGACCTGCTTATTGGATGAGGGAAAGCTGTGGATGTTGTCTATCTTGACTTTAGTAAGGCCTTTGACACCATTTCCCACAGCATTCTCCTGGTGAAACTGGTTGCTTGTGGCTTGGATGGGCACACGCTTCGCTGGGTAAAAAACTGGCTGGATGGCCGGGCCCAAAGAGTTGTGGTGAACGGAGTTAAATCCGGTTGGCGGCCGGTCACGAGTGGTGTCCCCCAGGGCTCGGTTTTGGGGCCAGTCCTGTTTAACATCTTTATTGATGATCTAGACGAGGGGATCAAGTGCACCCTCAGTAAGTTTGCAGATGACACCAAGTTGGGTGGGAGTGTTGATCTGCTCGAGGGTAAGGAGGCTCTGCAGAGAGATCTGGACAGGCTGGAGCGATGGGCTAAGGCCAACTGTAGGAGCTTCAATAAGGCCAAATGCCGGGTGCTGCGCTTCGGCCACAACAACCCCCAGCAGCGCTACAGGCTTGGGGAGGAGTGGCTGGAGAGCTGCCAGTCAGAGAGGGACCTGGGGGTGTTGATTGACAGCCGGCTGAACATGAGCCAGCAGTGTGCCCAGGTGGCCAAGAAGGCCAATGGCATCCTGGCTTGTATCAGCAACAGCGTGGCCAGCAGGGACAGGGAAGGGATCTTACCCCTGTACTCGGCCCTGGTGAGGCCACACCTCGGTTACTGTGTTCAGTTTTGGGCCCCTCACTACAAAAAGGACATTGAATTACTCAAGCGTGTCCAGAGAAGGGCAATGAAGCTGGTGCAGGGTCTGGAGCACATGTCGTACGGGGAGTGGCTGAGGGAACTGGGGTTGTTTAGTCTGGAGAAGAGGAGGCTGAGGGGAGACCTCATCGCCCTCTACAACTACATTAAAGGAGGTTGCAGAGAGCTGGGGATGAGTCTCTTTAACCAAGTAATAAGTGATAGAACAAGAGGGAATGGCCTCAAGTTGCGCCAGGGAAGGTTTAGACTGGATATTAGGAAGTACTTCTTTACAGAACGGGTTGTTAGGCGTTGGAATGGGCTGCCCAGGGCAGTGGTGGAGTCCCCATCCCTGGAGGTGTTTAAGAGTTGGATTGACATAGCGCTTAGAGATATGGTGTAGTTGAGAATGGTCAGTGTTAGGTTAATGGTTGGACTAGATGGTCTTCAAGGTCTTTTCCAACCTAGATGATTCTGTGATTCTGTTTTAAAAGGGAGAGGGGGAATAGTTGGATAAAGAAGACTGGCTTTCAGGTTCATTAATCCCCTATCTTTAAGCCTGTCACTTGAAAGATTCTGGCTCTCTGTTTATATACATTTGCACCAGGCACAGCTTTAGTGCAGGTGAGTTTGCAAGTGCCTCACAAGGTATAAAGAAATCAGTTTTCTCTTCACAAGAAAAATGGTGTCATTTAAAAGCCAAATGGTTTTGGGACTGGAACACATCTCTGTCCATGTGGGCAATAATACACTGTGGGCAAATGCCTACTGGCCACTGGGGAAAACAAAGGTTAGAAAGTGGCAGCCACACTGAAGAAAACAGAGTATCTAGCAATGGGAGAGAGACCCCAGGGCAAGCAAACCATGGTTGGGACCATCAGTGGAAATGATAAGTACTTTTATAATTGTGTAACTAAATCCACAGGCCATGGATACTCACATAAGAGGGGTGGCAGGTGTGGAGGGCATCATGAGGTCATAAGGAAGAGCATGCTTCAAGTCCATGTGTTGGCAGTATGATTGTTTTCTTTCTTCTCCTTACTCCACAGCGCCTTGTCTCCATGAATATGCCACTGAACAGTGATGGGACTGTCATGTTCAATGCCACTCTCTTTGCATTGGTCAGAACAGCACTGAGGATCAAGACAGAAGGTAAGAAGCTTGCTAACTGCAAGGCTACAAAGGTAGCTGAGTGGTATTCACACCTAAGTGTGCTGAGCTGGAATACAACAGTAAGGACATCTTGTGTAAAATTATCCCAGTTACTCATATGCAGCACATGGTACAAAAAGCAATGTAAAGATGTTTGGAGGAATAATATCTTCTAGGGAGAGAACAGTGTTTCCAGTTACCTAGAAAGCTGGTGCTTCCCATGGTATCATCTCAGATTATTGATCATGTTCTTTACAATGGTCTCAAAGTTAAAAGTTTTAGATCAGTGTCTGCTCAAATAGCCATCAGGGGAAGGAAAAGAAGCCTCCCCTTGTGCAAACTGGCTGCAGAGCTGGGCCACTCTTTGACTACTGTTACCACTGATCTTCTAATCCAAGGGAGGCAAAAGAGTTTGGACTCGAGGGTCTCACTTCTCTAAAACTCCCCCTGTGCTTCCATTAGCATGAGTTAACATCACATTGTAGTGACAGTGAAGTTGTAGGCCTAAAGGCGGATGAGAAGCAAACGGGCTGTTAATAGCTTTCCATAGGCCAGCAGGTATAGTTGGGGAAAGCAGGCAGGATTTTGGGCTCAGCTTGTCCCCTTTGTTGCACTCTGTTGCCTGCTGTAATGAAAGATATTGGTCCTGAGTCAAAACCTGGCTTCATGTGTTGATGAGATGGTCTAAAAGAGCATGCAGGTCTATGATTCACAGCTAGACATCTCTGCCTCAGGAGTAGCTGCATTACATTTCAGGCATAGGAAAGCAGAGACAAGCAGAACCCTAGCTTGCTGTGCCAGGATTACACTGATAGTTGAGCTAAAAAAAAAGAAAGTGGTAAAATTTAAAAATTATATTAAGGCCTTGAATGTTGTGCTAAACAAAATTTGACTGCAGCCAAAGAGGCTCTCCTGAGGAAAAAGCCAACCACAACCCCTGTAGGACATCTTGTATCTTATGAAATAGAGACCCTAAAAGGACTCAGTGTTCTTGTCCATCTTAGCCTCAAACTCTGAGAGTCATTGCCAGTGAACTCCTAGGAAATCACCTAAAGCCTCAAACTGCTTCCTTGCTTTCTTGCCTTAGCTACATCATTAACCATTAGCTACAACATTAACCACATCTTGTAAGTGGTTAGGGCAGGACTTTGGAATTAGTCCTCCTGAGTCAGATTTCTGCCTTTGATGCTGTCCACCTATTTCATCCTCAGCAAGTTACTCGGTGTCCCTAACTTCACTGCATCCTATTAAGAGAGCTACTGCCATGCAGAGCCCTGTGCAGCACACTGAGGAGCCTTAATGCTGGGGAGCAATAAGAAAATCTGCAGGAACAGCACCTTTAGGAGGACAAGAGAGTGGTTTCGTACACCTAGAGAGAGAAGAAAGCTTCAATTATAAAGGGTTTGAATGTACATAAATCAAGAAATAAAATTGAAGCTGAGTCGTTTAGGAGGAAATGGGTATCAAGAAGGAAAGGATATAAACCAAATCTGCTCCACTCGCTCTCAGAGGGGTAGTGTGGCTTGATTAACATCTCATTTAGCTCAGAGCCTTTTGGAGGAACATATAAAATCTAAGTTCAGACAGTTACATAAAAGGCTTGTTATTGCCTATGCTGTTCTTCAGACAACAAACACAAGTATCCTCGGACAGGCCTCTGAGTTGGATAGTGAAAGCCTTACACATGCCTCTAGGGCCTTGTCACAGCACTATGCAGGCTCTCCAGGGCAGACTCTTGGCACCGTGTGAAGAACTTGATGTCTGCTGGGAGGCAGGAATTGCAACAGGTAATTCTTGGGAAGTGCAGCAAGCAGGCCCAGGTCTTCAGATTTCTAGATGCATCTTTACCACCAATTATTTGTGTTCCACAAGCTTTAGTTTCCCATTAACTGACCTCTATTCTCATCATATTCAGTCTTCACTGGATCTCAATTAAAATCTGAAGTGTTAGATGAGATTGTTGCTTTTTGGGATCAAGTAGCACCATGGTTGTGTTGTTTCTGGCTGTTGCAGACTATCAGTCAGTAACACATAGTTATCTCCTACCCTGAGATAACTATGCATTTTTAGGAAGAAGACCTCTTGTTCTGAGGGGGCTTTAGCAATGGTCAGAGCATCTCTGCCCCAAACTTTCCACTACTGAAAAAGCTCTGGTATTTTTCTCCCAAGATTGCCATGCCAGACATGAAATTGCTCCTCTGCAGGGTCCATTTAATTCCTGTCTCTGATGATTTTCACCCTGCAGGTAACCTGGAGCAAGCCAACGAAGAGCTGAGAGCAATAATTAAGAAAATCTGGAAGCGCACCAGTATGAAGCTGCTGGACCAGGTGGTGCCCCCCGCAGGTGGTGAGTGTAGGATCTTGTCCCAGAGTCTGAATCTCTCTGTCTTCTTCCCCACCTGACATGTCCTGCTGCACCTCATGATCATTAGGTGGAATATGGGGGACAAGCTTTCTTCTACAAGCTGTTACCTGTATTTCATCAGGCTGAGATCTGTTTCTGCCTGTACTAACGTGAATACCCTGTTCTTACTGCTGAGAAATCAGGGAAGGAAGAAAAGGTGCATAAATAGGAGTTAGAAACCTTTATTTCTAGATCTTGTCCCAGTTTGATTGTAGGCATTTGCTCCCCTGGACATTACCTGGTGCTTGCTAGGGGCAAAGGAAGCGGGCAGAGCTAAGTAGCTCCAATGGAGGATGATGTGAGCTTTATCTGACTGCATAAGAGATATGGCCTTACACTCAAGTTAAGGTTGCAGCCCCATCTCATAACCCCTTCATATTTAGCAAAACTACCTTTACTACAGCATATAACTCCTTTTTTACTCATGTAACTGCTTTCTGCTATGATACCTGTCAAAGACTCATGTACCTAGGGACATTCCTCAGCCAGTCTGAACTGGTGTAACAGATTGCTGTGGGTGTCTATGCAGCGTCCCTGGTAGAGTGTAATTACTAGGCTTCTTGGGACCCCAGGTAAATGGGCATCCAGTGTGGCCTTCACTGACCTTCCAGGGGCTATAGCACGAAACAGCACTTGGCAGTTAGTTAACAGTTGCAGCCAGATCCTGAACCTTGCTCAGCCTGCTCTGAAGTCAGTGGACCATGTCTTATTAAATTTTCAGTGGGTTTGGAGAAGGGAGGAGAGTTACCTGGAAACTAAAAAGTTAGTGCACATTTTGGCTGACTGACAGTTTGTATTGAGTGAGAATACAGCAATGACTGCATTTCTGGGGAAAGGTGATCATTTTGGTTCACTCACACCCATGCTAGGCACAACCAGACACAATTTCAGTGCGGAGAAGGGTCACATCAGGTCTGGGATGGGTGGTCAGTCAGATGCTGTTGGTGAGCCCAGACTCTGAGTATATATTACCCCAGGCTATCATAAGACAGAGCAGCATGCATTGACCCAGACTGGGAGGCTGCTGCTATAGTAAGATCCTGTGTGGTAAACCAATACAATATCAGAGACTGCAAAGGTGGGAGGCACTTCACCATAAACAGTGTACATCCAGAGATGCATAGCTATAGGGGTTCTCTGCCAGCAGAGCCTGTCTATCCAAATGCCATGTGCACCTCTCCTCCTGACTGCATGCAGCAAGCTCTGGCTGTGGAGCAATCCCTTCCTTCAGCCCTGCATCCTGATGCCATAAAAAGCAGAGATGTACTGTGGTGCCTAGGGTTTCTGCTGCGAATCGCAAGGCTCACGTTAGCAAATACACTATTTAAAATCAGTTGCTTATTCAATTTTATTTTTAATAACCCTTTGCAGATGACG
This sequence comes from Strix aluco, assembly GCF_031877795.1. NCBI lineage: Eukaryota > Metazoa > Chordata > Aves > Strigiformes > Strigidae > Strix > Strix aluco. The sequence goes on along the minus strand of NC_133935.1, from coordinate 15,585,309 downwards.
AGGTGACCGTCGGAAAGTTCTACGCCACTTTCCTGATTCAGGAGTATTTCCGGAAGTTCAAGAAACGTAAAGAACAGGGACTGGTGGGCAAGCCCTCCCAGCGCAACGCCCTCTCCTTGCAGGTGACAAGCGGGAATAGGATGAACAGGGGTGGTAAAGTAGAGGCATTTGACCCCACTTTCCTCTCGACCATTCTGGGGGCTGTAATGGGCTATCCCCACTGGAAAGGAGCTTGTAGACCCCTTGAATTACCACATCAATACTTTTGGATATACACATATGTACCACAGGCCACACCTCTTAGCTCTGGAGGTGGAAGGCACAAGTGAGGTATATCCAGAGTTTATCAATCTGCTAGTAATATTTGAAATCTGGGTTCCTTTTAGACAACTAGTATGAAGTGTCCAGCAGAGATTTGCTTATTACCAGATTCATTTTACCCTTTCTGAGGGGAGTAACTCTAACAGGGTCAGGGAGAGCATGTTGCCAAGAGGCAAAATCAGTTAGAGCAAAAAGCACGCCTGGTTGCCAAGGCCATCCAACGGGCAGGGCATCAGGCTCTAAAACCTGGGATCTCTTCACCACTGTGCTAAATGTTCACTGGGTGGGACTACCAAGCTGTGTGAAAGAATGAGAAAGCTGCATTTACTGTACAAGCAGCACCATTTATGTCCCTCAAGAGTACAGTAAGGACAAAGGGTGACTCTGGAGTTCCAGCAGGCTAAAAAGTGCTGTGACACAGGCACAGACACAGACTGAGGTCTCAGCATATCCACAGCTTACTTCCCTGGATGGACTCCCTGGAACGTATTCCAGTCATCAAGGGGTTTGAGGACTGTCCAGGTCCAGATGCCAGAAGTTTAGCTATTAAATCCATATTTAAGCTGCTGATTAAAAAGGCGAGACTTTCAGAGGCACGGAGTACGTGGTTCAGCTGGAACTGTGGCTGCTCTAGGGCTTCTGGTTGTGGATCTGAGAATCCAAAGTTGAAAGCATGCAGACTTGCTTAGTCAAGCCTGTGGGTTTATGTCTATGTCGTGTTGTGATGAAGCCAGGGGACTAGCAATAAACATTCCTGGGTTGGATTGCGAAGTTTCTCCCTCTCTAAGCTGGAGATGAAAGAACAGAATTTGTTGGTGTTTTTCTAGAAGCTGGGGATGCTACATTATGTAAAAGGGCTTCACCGTGTTTAGGAAGAAATAGCACTGCGTTTATTTCTCCTGTACCCACTCGGAGATATGAAGCTCTATAGTTTGCTGTTTTGCAGGCTGGTCTGCGCACACTTCACGACATTGGGCCAGAGATCCGACGAGCAATTTCTGGAGACCTGACAGCTGAAGAAGAGCTAGATAAGGCCATGAAAGAAGCTGTTTCTGCTGCCTCTGAAGATGATATCTTCCGGGTAGGTGCTGAACAAATTTGCAAGCTGAGACTAGACCAGTGGCTGAGCTCAGAATGCTACCTCCTCTTTTATGCATTCTATATTTCAGCTGGTCTGTCCTTCTTGTTTTCTAGACCCTACTAAAAAACAGAGTGGTGGATTCAGGGTGCCAAGTCCCAAGATCTTTGCACAGTTTTTATCCCATTTTCTTCTCAAAGGAAGTTTCCCTCATAAAACCTAAATAAAATCAGAATGAGAATGGCCAAAGAGTCTGAAGAACAGATTTGTTCAGCCACCTTAGAGTCTGCAGAGTAGCAGCCAGGCACACTTCAGTGTTTTGTTTACTCCTCCTTTCAGTGGCACAAGTAGCATCCTTCCAAAAAGAACACCTAAACCCAATAGAGCTCCTGTGGAAGGAGGAAATTTTCTGAACAAGTTACCTAAATCTTCTCTTTCTTATTTCATTCCTATTTCTTGCAATAGTCTCCTCTGGTAATATTTCCTCTCCTTTGGCATTTTCCTTATAGAAAGATGCTGTCAGTCCCTTTTACCACTCATCATATAAACCATATAAATCATAACTGGCTCATTAAATCTTTCTTCATTTGTTCCTCCAGGTGATTAATAGTTTCTGGTGCTCTTCTCAAATTCCCTCTCGTGTCTAAATGTTTCTTTGCAACTGCACTGTGAAAACCAGAGAGCAGTTACCTGGTTCTTGCATCCCTACCCAGTGCTGCACTCCCAAGACTGGTAGGAGGTGTAGAGACACTTTTTCCTCACCTATGCACCTGGCCTGTCCTCTTTTAGGAAGCCTGTCCTCTATTTTAGGAAGCTAAAGCGTGTACCTAGTCTGACAGAGAAGTCCATGCACTATCCTCTGGAAGAGCACCAGTGCCATCATGCACACTTTGGTCCTCACACTTGGGTCTTCTCACTCATGAAGGGAAAATCATTCCTATTTTTCTGACAGAGAGCCGGAGGCTTGTTTGGAAACCATGTCAGCTACTACCAAAGTGATGGCAGGAGTGCGTTCCCCCAGACATTCACCACCCAGCGACCTTTGCACATCAATAAATCTGGCAACAACCAGGGAGATACCGAGTCTCCATCTCATGAGAAGCTGGTGGACTCCACCTTCACTCCCAGCAGCTACTCGTCTTCAGGGTCCAATGCCAACATCAACAATGCCAACAACACTGCCCTGTGCCGTTTCCCCAGCCCACCCAGCTACCCAAGCACTGTCAGCACAGTGGAAGGCCATGGAACCCCCTTGTCACCCACCATACGTGTGCAGGAGGCTCCTTGGAAACTACCTTCCAAAAGGTAAGCTTCACAGCAGAGCGAGTCAATGGACCAGGTATAGGAACATGCATGCAAACACCAGAGCACTGCTGCCGAGCTGAAGTCACCCACCAGACATTGCCCAGCCTGCAGCCTGGATTGAGCCTTCTGGTTCTCCACTTGTGCCAAAACCCACAGTACAACAGATATGCATCAGTTGACCACTGCAAAGAAGCAGCACTCTTACTGACCAATACACTTGATTTCTTTGGGCTTTATCATGAAGAAACCTTTGTTAGAACCAAAAGGAGTCTTATTTATCCCTCCTTCACCACAGGGAGGGGTTTTATCAACTGGTAACTGAAAGAGACTGCAATTTATCTCTTAAGCACCCGATAGGGAGTTTTGTGGAAGTCAGTGGTTTTTCATTCAGTGGGTCACATCCCTACAGAGGTCACCAAAGGCATTCTGGGTGGAGGAAGGCAAGGTTTTCAGAAATGCAACACTGTGCAAAGCAAAGAAAATCCCCTTCTCTGGACACCTTTCAGGATGTCTACACACAGATGACTAATATGAAAGGAGTATCATTTTTATTGTGGGGCAGGGGGGGTAACCCTTTCAGTAACAGGAGGAAGGAGCTGGAAAATTTTTTTCAGTGCAGAGTGTGGACAATGTGAAAAGGTGGAGAAATGCTGCCCCTGCAAAGGACAAATAGAACAATAAGACAAGAGAAATTCAGTGGGTACAGAACTGCCCAAGTAAAAAGTCCAGTGGTTTTTCTATTTTGTGCCTTCCTGAGGGAGGCCACAGGAGTTGCACAACATATGTTACCATCTACCCTCCTCCTTGCTGACTAGTGCTGATGTGACACTGCTAACATGGTGTTCTTTTCTCTCCTTGCTTCCTCGGACACCTTCCTTGAATTAGGACGCATTACTACGAAACACTGGGACGGTACGTGTTCTCCCTCATGCTCTAATGCTCTCTGGGTGTAAGACCCATTGTTCGTCCCATTGAAAGTCCAAATCCCCATTAATACCGAATATAAGAGCTTCTTTTTGGTGTCAGTAGGGCTGAAAAAGAGGTAATGATCACCACGACATCTCCAGAAAATACTCCCAACTCAGGGCTTTTCTGCCCACAGTCAGGTAGTGATGCATGGACTGTTTCTAGCTGGTTTCTATATTTGGAGGGTTTTTTTAGTTTCTAGATGGGCTCACACATCTAGACACTCTCTGGTCACAGCACAGTAAAGTACACCCTGGTGCGTTAATACAAAAATTGTGTATGGTTTTGGCTGAACACAGACTGTTGAATAAGGGGAGCTGCCATGTACTGATCTTCTTCCTTCTGCACCTTAGCAGATTTACTTGCCTCCCATCTCAGGAGAAAGGTCACTTAAGCACTGTCCTACAGGCTGGTTTATACCATGCATATGCACATTTCTCCCAATGCTTTTTACTTAAACCAAATAATAAAATAATGTTTCCTATCCAATCCCCAAAAGATGAAAAAAAAAAAAAACTGCCACACTGCTCTCTTCTGTAAATGCTAGTAACAGACTGACATTGGCTCCAATACCTCCATGTCAGTATCTCAAAGATTCACACTACCATCAGAGTTTACTTTACTCCTCAGAAAACACAAACTCAGAATTAAGTGAAGTATGAGGGCTGAGATGTGAAACAGAGGGACAAAGATGAGGCAAGCGGGGAATTAAGGGCTGTCACACTTAAGGGGTTGAACAGATCCTGCTGAATTCAGTAGAAGTACTCTGCGGTTAGTGATGAGAAAAAGGGGATGGAAGATGGAAAAGACAGAAAGGAACAAGAGCGTGAACAGGAGGAAGAGGGGAGAGATGGTGCAGAGTAATGGATTTAGGAGGCAGAGACCATACACCACTGAGCTGAGAGGATTACTGTTAGTGTCTAGGAGGCTTCTCTGAAATTCGTAACCAAGGCTTTTGCAACAAGGGAAAAAGCTGTATTTCCAAGAGCCCATCTCAGATTTTACTTCAAGTTCAGTGAGTTATATCTTTGGAAATGTGGTCAGTGTGATGTGCATATTTATAGAGTACATGTAGTCACAAATGACAATAATATGTTTACAGTATTGTTCAGCATTGATTTAAGAAACTCTTCCTCTGAAAGAGGACACAGACAAAGGTTGTTGCTTTGTATTTGTGAACTCTGCAGCTCTGTTCAGTCATTGATTTTTCTATGATAGCTCTTCAGCATTATAATAAACTGAGACAGATGGAGCCTGTCATTCTTGTCTTTTTAACAGGTTGTCTTTACCATCTCCATATCTTGACTTGTCTTTTTTGCTCATTAGCTCCAGTTCCAGAGACAGCCAGCTGGCAATTGTTTGCCAAGAGGAAGTGTCTCAGGATGAGACTTATGATGAAAATTTGAATGAAGACATTGAGTACTGTAGTGAACCAAGTCTGCTCTCTACCGAAATGTGAGCTTTGCAGCTTTAGTCAAGATGTTCGGGTGGTTCTTTAATTAAGGGGGAGAGGTGGGAAGAGGTAACAAGAGATTTTTCTACAAATATTTCAATTTATGGGATAAGGCCAGAGGTCTTTAGTCAGAGAACTCAGATATCAGAAAATAATTTTAAAAAATTAAGTTCAGCACTGAGAAGTAACATTGAAAAGGATATCTTTCACCTAGGATTTTCCTTCTCCTCTGAATGAGACATCTGGATCTGCAGGGCCTCCCCCCACATTCACTTCTATCATCTAACATTCCCAGATCTCATCTTTAGAGCATTCTCTGTCTCATGGTCTCTTGTTACTGCTCCTGGAACAGTTACAGCTTGAAGCTAGCTCGCTATTGCATCCATTTGACAGCATGATCTTCCTGGCTTCCCTGCTGGAAGAGGGGTTATTCTGTCCAATATCGGCTGCTTTTGTAGAATCCCTCTGTTCTCCTTTACAGGCTCGCATACCAAGATGATGAAAACAGACAACTTACTCCACCAGAAAACAACAAAGGAGAGGACACCCGGCATTCTCCGAAGAAAGGGTTTCTGTGCTCCTCAGCACTAGGTAACCTCCCAGCACGACATGCAGGCTGTGCTCTCCTCTGCCTCAACTGAGTTCTCACATCTTGCTGGAGGAATCCCAGCATGTGTGGGCATGGGTGTTGCTGTTTGCTGCATTTAGCTCATGAGACCAGGAATCCCACGGCATGCATATGATCCTGATCATGCACATGACTCTACTGACTTTATGCTCAGTCAATAGATGAATCTGTGGCTGTTTGGATAGTCCTTGTGATCTGTTTGATTAAGCCCTCCCGTGAATTAGGGGAGTTTATTAGTGCGATGTAGACTCTCCAAACAATCACCAGGGAGTCACCGAATGGGCGAGCCTTGAGTATATGGTGTTCTGTTCTGTGTGTGTTCAGCAGGGAGAAAGGAGAGGTTGTCTTCTGTCCACTATGAGGAAAACAGTGAATTTCAGATTAAGTTAATACAATACAAATTTGCTTTCTGCTTTAATTGTACCTGGAGATTTTCAATTGCTCGAGTGTGCAGACTATGCTCAGGTGAAATCCATGAATCACAAGATTTTATGAAAGTAGCAGGACAAATGTGGGAGTCTGAAAGAAAATGAGCTCTTTTATGTAGAATATTTTTCAGCCTTTTTCCTGAGTACTGGTGTGGAGAAAAAGGACATCTGGGGGAGAAACTAAAACGAATCTTGTACATAAAATATATTCTTACAAAACAAAAATGACAGATGAGGTAGTATAATGTTTAAAGTGAGGCTACTGAGTCTTCACTCAAATCCTTCAGGATGCTTGTACAATTGAGTATTTTAAAAGCATTTATTTTGTTTCAAAACTTAAAATATTAGGCAATGACAATTCCTATATCTATCTGTAAGGCCAAATTAGCAGTAAGTCCTTGATACAGTGCTTCATTAACTACATTCTAGTGTATATTTATACAGTGCTGTCATACTCAGGAAATACATTTTATCTGCATTGTGGCATTCATTCTCTGGGTTAGGGCCTTTTCTCAACAAATAAATATTATAGATACTTACTATTTTCAGAATTCTAATTTTCTTTCCTTCTTTAGAAAAATGTCAAGAGGATCAAGAAGTCCACAAAATATTTTAGTGTGCTGTGCAGCTCTATCTTTAATACTGGATTTGCCATTCTTTAGAAGTAAAGCCTGGCACTTGTTCATAAACATGCTTCACAGTACTTTTAAATTCCTGCATAGGGAGCACCTTTCTCATATTTACAGTAGTAAAGTTTAATTTTATAGCAAGTAAACAATGCAACTGTTTCAACAGTTCCCCCTGAAATCTTTTTTTTTTTTTTCAAGAGAAAAAAGCTTTTTTCTCTTCCCTTCTTTCCAAATTTTGAAAATGCTTCATGTCTTCTATTCACCAGTGAATTCAACCATTGATTAATTCACTTCCACTTGACATTGCTATAGACACAGCCTCATAAACTGTGGTATGTCTGGCAGCTAAGGGACACAGATCACATGCAAGCGGGAGGCCGATGTCACCTGAGCAGCCTCATGTCCCCTCCTGCATGTTGTGTACAGCCAAGCACAGCACCAGAGCCTCAGCTGCCATCATCAGTCCCGCTGCAGGCTTTACCTGAACCAGAGAGGTCTGAGAACACTTCCGCTGCTTAGGAGGGAAATCAGCTGCATGGTATCTATTAGGACAGTGTTTTAAAAGAGGAAAAGTAAAAATCATCATCCAGAATTTTATCTTGCAGCTTGCTTAGAAGGTAGTGCTACTTGGTCCATGATGGTGACTGCTTTTTCTAAATACTATTGCTTTGGAAAGGACAAAGTGTTGAGGGAAAGTGGACAGAGCCTGAAATGTGGGTGTCTTTGCTGTATCACCAGTGGGACTGCACTAAAAGAAATTGAAAACAGATTACCTGTAGTGTATTATGACTGATAGACACAGCTGTGTGTGATTGCTGTTTCAGGTCGAAGAGCATCTTTTCACTTAGAGTGTCTGAAAAGACAGAAGAACCAGGGCGTAGATGTTTCGCAGAAGACAGTTCTGCCTTTGCATCTGGTACATCATCAGGTAAGCACTAATAACTACAAAGGGCCCAGCAATATAACTGAGACCTACCATCTGCAGTGCCCCCACATTGTATCCCAACCAACTTTTTAAAGACCATTTGGGATAGTTTCTCACCCATATCAAAGGTTCAATTCTTAGAAATTGTATTTGCCATCATGCTCATTCCTGCTTTCAGGATTTTTAATCATTCCCAGAAGAATGCTACAGGAACACATCCTTTTGAGTCAGCAGAGTTATCATTTTTTGATGTCCATGAAAGAGTAAAATAAAAAGCTAGCTAAAAGATAAAAATAGCTGCCCAAATTGCATGCCGCAGTGCAGTTACACTGGCTTTGATGGTAGTATATATAGGAATAAAATGTTCAGGGTCTACTTTCATGTTAATTAAAGGTAACCAGTAACTGTAACTAATCATTTTAAAACCTAAACTGATTACATGTAATTAATCAGCTTCTTAAGCTGATTTGTAACTGTATTCAGCAGCCTAGCAAATGTATGCCAAGGCACGTACCTAGATGATTAGCCAGCTGTCATAGTCCAAAGTAGTGTCTCTTAGTTTGATGATGCCACTTAGTTTGATGATGCCACTTTTTGTCACCATAAAAGAAACAAGTGCAGATGGTGGCACTAGCCTTGCAAGTGGGGCATCCTACTCTGTGCAGTCTCCTAGGGCAGGGCAGAATGGCCTTCCCACCTCCTTAGGCTGTCACAGGGGCTGAAAATGCCCCGTGGCAGGGGTGGGAGGAATAAGAAGACAGAGCAGAAGAATGCGAGATGAGCATGCTTGAGGCTTTTCTCGCCTCAGCTCCCAGCCAGTTATCCTTTAAGGGTCAATCTCTAGAAAGCAGTTACAGCTGTGTCAGGGACAACCTGCAAATGTGTTGGGTCAGGGAGGAGTGGGCAGAAAACAGCTTCCTGCATTCCCCACATCAACAGCCCTCCTGAGGCTTCCTGCCCTCCCACAGCAGACCAGACATATGCCTCCCACCCTCTCAGCCCACCCAGCTAGCTGAATCACCTCCCTCCAACCTGTACAAAGAGGATGGAGCTACTTCATCCTTCCACATCCCAGAATACAGCTCCAACGCTAGAGGGATGGGGCTTACCCACCCCAGTGTCACTCACCCAGACTGAAGGGTTACCCTGAAATAGGCATCTGGCCTCCAGCTGGCAACACTCAGCAGTGTTCATATGTTTACAAAAATGTTAGCCTTCAACAGTGCTTAAAACAAGAACATAAAGTGGAAAGGTTGCCTCTGCTAAGTGCAATGGAGTTGGTTGTTCATGAATGCTTGAAGGGGTATTCTCACAAAATACTCATACATCATGATATGTAAATATATGCAGCTGAAGCTCAAAGAAATCCCTAAGAGCTTCTTTCAACTTCCTCAGAACCTTACATTTTGGATAAAACACCTTGTATATGTTTCTGCCAACAAGCTGAAAAAACGGCTCAGTTGTCCTGCCTGACAGATCTAGGGCTCTCCTTGAAGTCCTGGCAGTTTAAGGGATGTGCTAAGGCCATCATAGCCTGCAGGGCATGACTTATACAGATGAATTTTTAAGGGCTTTCTTCCTCACTGAAATTTAATAGGTGTCTGACATCTAATTCATGAGAAAATCTTGGTGAACCTTGTAGGTGACTAATAATTATTTTGTTCATCTGTCACTGAACTCATCAGCACAGCATGGTTGTCAGTTCCCAAAGATTTCAGTGGCAGATGGACTAAGCTCCACTGAACTTTAGATATCTTAAAGTTAGCTCTCTAGTTTGAAACAGTCAGTTCAGTCCCACAGTGGTCAACAGAGGTAAAGAGCATCTCCAAAGGGCAAGTATAAGTCTTGTCTAAGTCTTGTCCTCCAGATAGCATTTTCAGGCAGGTACCAAAGAGAGGTGTCTCTACACAGCTTAGTCTAAACCTATAGCCTTCAGATAGCTGAAACTGTGTGAAACTAACCCCAGCTCAAACAAGAGGATTCTCTGCAACACAATCCACATGCTTTTGTATTTTCTATGCATTTATTTCTTTGCTCTTACGAGGCAGCAGTCACCTCTGTGAGACGAGCTTATGACTTTGACAGAATTGCTTATGGAACAAGGCAGCAGTCACCATGAATAAGGCATCAGATCAGCCCTGTGCAACAAGAAGCTGCTTAAGAAATTTCATAGAATCATAGAATACCAGGTTGGAAGGGACCTCAAGGATCATCTGGTCCAACCTTTCTTGGCAAAAGCAAATTTGTTATAAAAGGAGGCTGGATGACTCAGAGGTTGTGTATATGATTACAGAAGGACTGGATGACTTGAAGTATAATCATCAGATATTGATCCTCCCACCAACAGCAGATCCCTTAAAATCCAGTGGTGGATTTATAGTTATTGCCAACTGCAAACACATCTGAAATGCACATCTGGTATTTGTACAGGTTCCACAGCAGACACTTAGAGAAAACACAGCAATTGGCAGTAAAAGCTAGCAGTATGGGTGGTGGCAGTGGTGGGAAAATGAATGCTGTCTCACCCACTGGAGAAGAGGTGGTGTTTCTGGCAAGGCTGTGGGGAGCAGAGCTGCATCCCTCCTGTCGGTGCAATGGCTCCAAGGCTGAAGAACTGCAGTCGTGAAAGTTCACAGTCTGGTGCTTGGCACTAGTGCAAGATACACCATTTAAAGGAAAGCTTGCAAAATGAGTTCACAGGAAACAGCTAAACCATTCCAGGAGCTGGCGGCTGTTTTCACAAGCCTCAGGACACTCCAGGCCTTTCTCAGGTAGTTTCTCCAGAACTGTCATGTGCCAGTCCTGCTGCTAAGAGCAAGCTCTCACTTGTCTTGTTCCTCCTCTGTCCACAGGCATTAGCAGTGGCCGGCCTGAGTCCCCTCCTCCAGCGAAGCCATTCCCCCACCATGTTCTCTCGGCTGTGTGCTACGCCCCCCGCTACGCCCTGCAGCCGTGGCTGGCCGCAGCAGACCATCCCGACTCTGCGCCTCGACAGGGCAGAGTCCAGTGAGAAGCTCAACAGCAGCTTCCCATCAGTACACTGCGGATCTCGGTACCCTGACAACACCGGCTGCAGCAGCCCAAGGAGAGCCAGGCCGGTCTCTCTCACCATCCCCAGCCAGACCGGAGGGAGCAGCAGGCAGTTTCACGGCAGCGCTGGCAGCCTGGTCGAAGCGGTAAGACTGCAGAGTCATGAAGGACATGGGCAGTGTCAAGGCCAACTAGAAATGCAGCCCTCGGAAGAGCGGGGAAACAGATATATTGCTGCCCACAATGCCAGGAGTAGGAAAGACCATCTCTAAGCAGGAGTTAGCAGCATAAATGGGAGGAGGGCCACTGGGGAAAATAGAGTGGTAAAGAGGGTTGTGTTAGGGGTGCAACAGCATTGATGATGCAGAGTACTAACGTATGTCTTTGTCTCTGGTTCCCTACCTGCTTTTGAAGGTCTTGATTTCGGAAGGACTGATGCAGTTTGCTCAAGATCCAAAGTTCATTGAGGTCACAACCCAGGAGCTCGCAGATGCCTGTGACATGACGATAGAAGAGATGGAAAATGCAGCAGACAACATTCTCAATGGTAACAGCAAGCAAAGCCCCAATGGCAACCTCTTGCCTTTTGTTAACTGCAGGGACCCAGGGCAGGACAGTGCAGGAGAGGAAGAGGAAGAGGTGCAGAACCCGGATTGTAGAAAAAGTCAGGAGGAGCTCAAGGACAGCAGGATTTATATCAGCAGCCTGTAGTTGCCAGGGCTGGAAGCGATGCTGGTTTTTTATTTGTTTCAATGTTCCTAATGGGTTTGTTTCAGAAGTGCCTCACTGTTCTCGTGACCTGGAGTAACCGGAACAGCGTTCTTCATTCATTTCTGTTGGGACGAGTCGCAGAGTTGGGTGGTGTAAGAAAGCTTTTCAGGAGCGGATATAACCCCAGCACGTGTCCATGAAGGAAGAGTGAGGAGGAGGAGGAGGAGGAAGAGGAGGAGAGCCAGCTCCCTCTTTTTTTCAGTCCCTGCACAAGGAACGACGACTGCCTCCGGAGCACGAAGGGGAACCTCAGCTTCCTGTGGATGGCCCTAGCCAAAAGGACCCTGCATCAAACGGGTGTCTTTCAACTTTGCTTGTAAAAATCATTTTGCACATATTCTGTATGAGCCTCACCGTCTCCATAAAGCCAAGGCCCTTTGATTCGGAAGGAGAGGAGGACTTCTTCTGCTGTGGATTCCCATACCGTGAAGGGGAGGAGGAAGCAGAAGAAGCCCGAGGGCGCCCGAGGGGCAGGTGGCAGCGCTGCCCAACCCTGCCAAGACTCCCAGGCAGCAGTCTCTGCCAACCAATCCAAGCTCAGGCAGCCAATCCTGCCAACCAATCAGAGCTCGAGCAGTCACTTGCCAGCCAATCCGAGCTCAGGCAGTCTCCTGCCGACCAATCAGAGCTCAGACAGACAGCCGTGCCAGCCAGTGGGAGAGTGGGAGCAGGCTTTGCGGCAGGGCTGAGCCGACCTGCCCGCAGTTGCTGAGGTGGTGGTGGGCTTGTGTAGATCTCTCCTTGTTTTGCAGTTTGATATTTTCTTGAAAGCATGTTGCAGTTTTTATTTTGACTATTTTATTATTATTTTTTTGGAGGAAGAAGGGAGTGTTTACAACGTTTTGTAATCACCTACCTTTTTGTTTTGGTTTATTTTCACCTTCGCAAATGTTACATTGGTTTGATCATGTTGTATTATTTAAACTGGGTTTTTTTCTCCATTGAAATTTGGTAGAAGTATAATGATAGATGGGTTTTACCAACCATTATGTACACCGACAATTTGTAATTTTATTTGCTAGTAATTGAAACCTCCTTTTTTTGTTGTTTTATAATTTAAAGATAGTAGGCAATGCACTTGATATAGTCTTGCACATTTGAGTGATTGATTTGGGTTCTTTTTAGTACTAAGTATATCTGTGAGTGTGGGAGCAATACCGAGCGAGTGTGCGTGCGCGCGCGTGTGTGTGTAAGTGCATGCAGTTCTCCACATCCTGGTTTGAGCTGCAGGAGATCTGTATCTGGGGCCATTTGAATGCAAAAACAAACCACTGTCTCTGCTTCTGAAAGGGGAATCAGTAACTCTTTGCATTTTCTGTTCCACAAGATATGCAAAAACAATGCAATAATATTAATTTTAAAATACAATTGTAAGTTGTGTTGGCATTAAAACTGTATAGAGAAAAATTGCGGGGGTGGGGGGAAACAAAAAAAAAAAAACCAGAAGGCGTTACGCTTCGATATATTCCGTGTGATGTTTTATTGCATTGATAATGTTTCTGTTGAAGAAACCGTTATACTTGAATTCAGGTCAGTTTCAGTATTTTTCAAATATTTTTTTAAAATGAATTGCAATTGTGCCAAGCAAAGATAATGAATTGAATTAAGTTTGTTTAAAAAAAAAAAAGAAAAAAACAATCACTTCTTGTATATTTTGCTGCATGTCAGGTGAATCATTTCGTATTTGGAATGTGCCAAGCTTTACCTTTGAACTTTTAAGTGCTTTTCTACGTGTGGTTGGGTAAAGGGGTACTATTTTTTTTTCCTTTTTTAATTTGTACAATGAACAAAGTGTACCTGGTGTAAGTAACTATTCTGCAATCCACTGACAGGTTGAACGTTACTGATTTTGCATATCTTGTGTTCATTTTCCTTCTTCCTCACTCCCTTTAAACATGCACGATGACTTTATTGGTAAAGAATCTTTCTTCCCGAGACTGGGACATTTTATTCAGGCTTTCTTCTCTTTCTTTTTGCTCAGTTTCTCTAAAGGTCTCAACCCCCTCGAGGGTGACAAGACCCCCAAGCCCATTTGGCAGATCCATCCTATGTATTCAGCTGGCACTAGCAATTCAAGGAGCGGGGAAAAAAAATCTGCTTTCAAATTTCTTTTATTAGATAGCTAACCCTGACTGATTATAGCAGGATCCTGGGATAAGCAAATGCAAGAGGCTGAATCATTAGCAAAGTAAAATTATCTAACTTTCAGTCCAGACCACTGAAAGCAGAGGGTGAGTGAGGGAGAGAGCTCTGGATTGTTTCTTAGGAGAATTGCCGCAGTCTGGTCAAGATGCAGATGTTAAGTGACTTTTTTGCATTCCTATGCACGGTCTCATCCCTCTTCCCAGAACTTTAGTGGCTGGATTAGATTCTAAATCACAAAACATCTGATGGCACAGCATGTCTCGGTCATATTTCCCTACTAGTGAGTGTGAACCTCTCTTGACTTTCCTCACACTGATACTTGGCCTTAACCCCTGAGAAAGGCTGAAAAAACAGGCAGGCATTGTTAGATTTTATGCAACTGATTTTTGTCTAGACTACTGCTGTTTTTTCTCCTTTCTCAAGATGGTTCACAAACTTGCAGATCAGTGCTGAGCTAGGAGGTGTAATCTGACTCAGAGCTAAACTTTCATTCAAATCTTGAGCTTCTCCAGATGTCTGAGCACATCATTTATTGCATATGTTGATTACATTATTTTTGTAATGCCCTTGTTTGTCTTCTTGATTCTCTGGGGCATAAAGCAGAAATAGCAAAGGGTATTTTTGACAGTGCACTTTTTTCAGTGTCATTTTGAACTTGCCAGTAGCAGCTCAAGATACTTTGAAAAAAACCAAATCCTTTTAAACTAGAGAGATATGAGTCCATTTATACAACCATCTGCCATCAAAGTCCTAATTCAAGACTTCCCTGGGGAAAGTAACCAGCTGATGTCAGTCAGTCTCATCCTTTCCATCCCTCATGACTGTATCAAGATGGGCACACAAGTGTGTCTCCCTTTGAGAGTTTGCTGCTGCTAGCGCTGATGTGCTCCAAAGCTACTTGAAAGGAAATAATGCTGTGCCTAGCTGTTTCTGAAAATGAAATCAGTGTAAGAGCTCCCTATCTCATTTTCTTCCACTAGAAAGTCCATCTGACCCTCCCCGTGGGGGACAGAGGTGTTCTCTGCTCCTGAGAAACAAAGTACTGATCTAAACTAGTGGTAGCAATGGATATTTTGGATGCTTGACAGCCCATGTCATCTTTTAGGATTTTTCTTGATGGGAAGGAAAATGGTGGAAAGGATGTCCCATGCATTCCCAGTGAAAGCTGCAACTGCTTCAAGGGTCAGAGCCTACAATGGCCAGGGGAAACCCCACTCTCTGCTGGAAGACCCCTTAGGTCTTGCAGAGTGGAAAACACATGGCTAGCAGAGAATGCAGATAACTTTTGTGGTTTGAGGGGCAGGTGTTAAATTTAGTAATTGCTGGTGCCAGCTGTGCAAATTTCTCTTTCTGGGGAGGGTGGCTTTTTTTAATTCCTTTGAGGTACTTCCAATGTGCACATTGTGACAGGCCTGAGCAAAGAGCTACTGCCTCCTTCAGGTGAGGTAGAGTCTGGGGGACGGTGGGAAGGCAGGGGCAGGTTTAGTTCCTGGAGCATCCTTCTGTCCCTGTGTATGGGAGTGGATGGTGGGTACAATCACTGTGCTGTGGATGGAAGCTTTGAAGGATCCGATGGCTGAGGAGTGGCATGGAAGGAAAGGAAAGAATGGGAAAAATGATCTGCTGTTTGCCACCTAGCATCTCTAACTTGCAAGAGTACACTGCAGACTAAAGACGTTTCTTATAAAACAACAAACCTCCTCCCTGTATCACTCCTGCTCATTACTCCAGGCAGTACTGGGCCAGCCACACCAGGTGCATTTCTTTTTTTTTCTTCCTTATTTCTGTGTGGCTGACATGATGGGGAAGAAAGTGGAACTCATGATCCAGAGCTGGAGTTTTGTTATCCACAGACCTTTTCTGTATCATCTGCCTCTTCAGCTGGACATGTGAACGATGATGGTGTAGATGCTGCTGCTACTGCAGGGGTCCTGCCTGTTTTATTACCCTGCCCACCACACCCCAGCACGGAGGGACAGCCAGAGAGGCGCCATGTACAGAACTGCATCTATTTCTGCTTTGTTTTCTGACTCAGAACCCTGCCCCTGATGACTACGACAATGATGAAATCAACAACAACAAAAAAAGGGCAAATGCATTTTTTACATTTCTTGATAATTTCCAAAGCAATGTATCATTGCTTTCTTTAGACTGACGCCAATATAACAGTTGTATGGGTCTCAGCCAGGCTCCTGTGTCTTTTCTGCCTGATAGTTTCAGATTGTTGTATGAAATGTATGCGCGTTTGCACACAGACACAATCGTACGAGGTGATGGCACCGTGAGCCCATGGGGTTGTTCACCTGTGTCATAGATTAAGTTGGAGGCCTTGCTTCACATGCGTAGATGAGAAACGCATTGGTCCAGTGAGCTGAAGTGAAGCAGCCCTACTGAGACAGAACTGAGTATCCTGATATATGCATAGTTCCATTGTGACTGTCCCCCTGGCAGGGGCAGGGTGGGGGAGAAGAACACTGAATGGGGAATTTGGAGCACAACAAAATTGAGAAAATAAGTAGAATCCAGTCGGGGGCTTCTGGTAGTGGTGAGATTTTTTCAGTTCCCATAATGAAAACTGTAGTGCATATAAAGAAAATATTCCAGGCCGCCAGAAGCCCCAGTTCCCATCTTGCTAACATGAGGCTGGAGGGCACTAGAGGCCAAGGAGGTTGTATCAATGCAAAGAATGTGGAAAACAGAACTGGGCCCAGAAAACTTTGATTATATCTTTCCTCCATGTATTCTCTTCTCCAAAGAAGTCTAAGGAATATAAATTTCAGTAGCCGCACAGGGTTTCTTTTTTTCTTCCTCTGAATGTTGCAAAGTTTTAAAAGTTTTATTCTGGGTCAGCAAGCCCAGGGATCCAGAGGGTTTCCAATGGGATCTCAGTCCATGGAGCTTTGTTGCTGCTTTGCTTCTGGACAGCCGAAACTTCTATGGCCTTGCTGCTAAAGCGCCCTGAGATGGGGTGGCTGAGGGCAGAAGCACAGCCGAGAGATATGTCCTGTATTGAAGACAGACTGGGCTCCAGTTGCTTTCAGAGACGTCAGTAGCATCACACTGGAATGGAAAAAACCCTCTTCTGATATAAACTTTAGCATTCTAGTTAAATTCTCCATTCTTCCCCTGCCCCTTATGGGGGACTTGACTTAACTGTTAACACTTGAGCATAAAAAACAGGCCTTCTTTAGGGGCACAGGGCTCGATTCAGTTGCCTAAATGCGGGCATCTGCTGCCACTTGAGCTACCCTACAGCACTCTGCCTGGCCTGCAGCAGCTGGTCCAGAAAGGCACAACTCTTCCCCAGGGCTGGTGTCACAGCTACCAGCCCCACGTGGATGGCAGAGATCTCAGGCGGCAGGAGACAATTAGGCAACTTAATCAAGTCCCTTTCTAAAGGGCTAATTGAGAGGAGCAGCACCAATGACTGATGTAATAAGGGAATCTTCATTAGCATTACCAAGGGCTTAGGCTGGATCAGGAGCTCATCTCCACAGTCCCATGCTGTTGGTTTTCTACCCCACCTCACACAGACAGCCTCCACTCCTGCAGCCTGAAGTTCATGGCGCTCTGCCCAGCCCTTACATTAGGCCAGGGTTAGCAGCTGCATCCCAGGCCCAGTGGCACTGAGGCAAGCCCAGACAAGAGCAGGTGTCACTCCGCCCAACAACAGATTTTTTTCTGCCAGCGTTTGAACAGCCCCTTTACCTATTCAAGACAGACCCAAAAACTCAGACACCATTCATTAGCCTCATCGTTCGGACGATTAAATACCTGTGTTTTTCTGTTGCATTTTGCATTTTGCCCGGCCAGGCAAAATGCAAGTTCTTTCCCAAACAGGCTGTAATGCCAGTCTGCACCCATCTCAAGCACCTAGGTAGACTGGCAGCCAATACTACCTAAACATCATCAACTTTATGATTGTTCATAGAAGTGATTGGTTCAGGCTTATTCAGTCTTGACAGTTTGAATGTGGGAAGATTTCAGAGGAGGAGGAGTGAGATTGTAAATATCTCTTTGACAAACATTGCTGCATCACACACACAAAAAAGGGGGAGATACTTTTAAAACTGCCTTAAAAATCAATTCTGAATTATGAAATCTCCCTCCAAACAATTGCCGCTTGGTAGAGCAAGGGATGAGTTGCTTTGGGTGAATTCTGGCAAGAAGTGGTTGGAATCTAGTCCAGTTTCAGGAGTGGAAGTGTAATTTAGGAGCTGATCTCTCTCTCAGTCTGAATTCACATCAGCACCAATGACTGAGCACTGCAGGATCAAAACTGTTTAAGGTCTGGGGGGGGTACTGTATCTGGCCTGCATCTGCATGGTTTGGGTCTGGCCCGGCAAGGTACTGCATACCTGTGTTTCCCAGTGACTTCAGGGAAGATGGGGTTCCTCAGCACCTCTTAAGTTCAGGCCCTGGAGCACCATTTCCTGCTCTGATCATCAGCTATAAATATTGACAAATATAAGTGTTTTGCCTTCATTTGAATTGCCCTGAGCTGTAAAATGATCTCTCTCAAGTATAAATCAGTCCAGATATAAACCTCCTCTCCCACTCTTCCCTACGCTCCCTGACCACCCTCCCAGCCCTCCCTCTCACCTCCACCCAAGTCCTTCCCCTGTCTCAATTCTTTACCTCCTTCCACAATTTTATATCTAGTTTTCATGAACCCACAGAAATGCTTTTGTAAATAATGCTGTACAGTTTGTAACCGTCATGTAAGCCTGTCATCAGTGCCAGAGTCCGTCTTGCCCTCTCGCACGTTTTAAAATCAACAGAGGAAAGTTAGAGCGAATGGCCCGCCAGTGAACTATAGGGTCATCTCTGTGTGGGACAAATGTATATTCCTGTAAGATTGCATTTTTATCTAAGGAATGATGTTATTTTAAAATTGCTAATAAATTTCTAAACAATGTCGATTTGTTTAATATTGTAAATATATCAGAACTGCTTTGACATTGCTCCCTTCTCTCAGCAGTGGCTGAAAATAAGACAGCTACCTGCAGCCCCTTATTTCCCATCATCAGTCCCACTGCCATTCATGGGCTCTCTTGTGTGTTTAAGGGGCTGCAGAATGGTCTTGGACAGTCACAGCCTACCCTGTTAAACAGTAACTTAGGAAATCCAACTGCTCTCTGTACTGCTGTCACTACAGAAATTCTGCCATGTCATGATGTCCAAAGTGTGACTCATGCATAACCACACAGTATTTTCTCCACAGGATTCTTTCTTACCAAGCATATGCAACAAAAAATAAATGCCTGCAGCCTAAATACAGTGTAATTGGTAAATACATAAGCCATTAAGCTAATGGGACGATAATAAGTAACATACCACGCATTTACTTTTCGATTGAACAAATTTGTTCTACCATGGTTATCAAGCAATTACGCTGCAATGCCAGCTGAGCACTGTATTTCCTGCCACAGCACTGTAAACCAGTGTACTCAGTTCAAGTACATTGGTATAAGATTGAGCAAAACAATGTCTAAAGAAAAAACTTCCATTACATGTATATATATGCTACTCCCTGACATGCACACAAATGTGAGAACTGCAGGCTTTGCTGCTACTATTAATTAGTGGTGTCACAAAACGGTAAAACCCAAGAAGTGAGTAAAACCTGTGGATGTCATCAGTGTGAGGCGTTCGAATGGCAGAATGATCAGCAGAACCCTCGCTGTCTCCAGGCTCAGACCAGCCCTCAGCTAGTTTTCCACCACAAAACCATATGAAACCACCGTGCTCTTGGCTGTCAGTCCAAGCCCAGCAAACGGTTTGGCTTTGCAGAAAAGCTCGATGAGCTGGAAACCTGTCTGAGCTCCCTGGGGACGGGCTACAGCTTTGTATGAAAACCCTGTCAAAAAAAAAAAAAAAAAATTGGGTGAAAGCCTCTGTGTGTGTGCTGCAGCATCAAGAACAGTGTGAAACCCCGAGCGAATCCTGTGAGACAGCTGAAACGCGGTGAGCATCACAAACGAGTAGAAGGTTTGCACAGCCCCCTGTGAATTGGATGTATTTAGAATAGTCCCACGACCCAGAACACACCTATAATGCTTTGTATTGGGTCGTTGCAGACCGCTGCTGGTGCCGGTTTTTAATGCTCATGGTATCTACCCGAAGCTAGAGGTGTGCAGCGGGGAGGATGAGCGCGCAGACCTCGGGAACCCCTCCGTTCACTCGGGAACCGAAGACACGCCAGATCTGGCCCCACAGGGCTGCCTCCAGCGGGACCTCCGGTCAAGGGCCACTCTGGGCTCACAGCAACCCGAAGCAGGCCGGGGAGGCCACTGCCTATCCCGGGCGCAGGCCCGGGCGGCTCACCCACCGCCGGCCCGCGGCTCGCCGCCAGCACAGCACGGCCTGGCCTGGCCTGGCCCGGCCCGCTCCTCACAGCGCGCCCTCCCCACCGAGACACCCGACCCAACGGTTACAGGGAGCGGGCCCGCACCGCCCCTAGCACCGCCCCTAGCACCGCCCCTAGCACCGCCCCTAGCACCGCCCCTAGCACCGCCCCTAGCACCGCCCCTAGCACCGCCCCTAGCACCGCCCCTAGCACCGCCCCTAGCACCGCCCCTAGCACCGCCCCTAGCACCGCCCCTAGCACCGCCCCTAGCACCGCCCCTAGCACCGCCCCTAGCACCGCCCCTAGCACCGCCCCTAGCACCGCCCCTAGCACCGCCCCTAGCACCGCCCCTAGCACCGCCCCTAGCACCGCCCCTAGCACCGCCCCTAGCACCGCCCCTAGCACCGCCCCTAGCACCGCCCCTAGCACCGCCCCGCCGCGGCGGCCCCTCCTCAGGTGAGGGCCGGCACCGCCCCGCGCCCAGGTCGGAGCCCGGAAGCCCCGCGGCCCTGGCGGCAGGGCCATGGCGGGCACGGGGCGGCGGCAGCTGCGCCTGCTGCTTCTCCTCCTCGTCTTCCTCATCCCGCCCGCCGGCGCGGCCCTGCGGCCGCTGCTGGACGCCGCGCCGCCTTTCACCTGCTCCCAGCCGGTAAGCGCGGCGGGGTCGGGAGCGCCGGCCGGCGAGCGGCGGGGCCGGGCAGGGGGCCGGCGGCGGGGCCGGGGAGGCGGGGGTTTCCCGCTTCCTGCGGTGCTTCGCGGCCGCTCACCGCCGGGGTGCCGGGGCGCGGACAGGGTCGAGGAGCCGGCGGGCCGGCGGCGGGGGGCGGCCGGGAGGTTGGAATGAGGGAGCGGCTTCCCGGCTGGAGGGGCTGGGGGTGGTGCGGGGGTCAGCGCGGTCTCGCTGTCCCGGGAAAGGACTTGTCGGGCGCGGTGCCCCCGGCTGGTGCCCGGGCCCGTTCCCCTCCCGCCCTCCCGAGCCGGGAGCAGCGAGGGGTCTGGGGCAGACGCCCCGGAGCTGCCTCGCTCCCAGCTGCGGCCCCGGCGGGCAGAGGAGCTCTGGCGGCCAGCGCTGGTCCGAAGCGGAGCCTAGAAGCGGGGAGAGCTGCCCGGGCAGGCGGCGGGGCGGCGGCGCAGATGGTGGCCGCGGGCGGGTTCCCCCCTCCGAGCCCTCGCCGCTGGCCGTGGGTGCCCTCGGCCCGTCCGAGGTCGGTGGCGGTTCCGGCCCTGCTGCAGACCTCATCCTCGTGTCAGGCTGTGCTGCTCAGTTAAGAGCCGGTGCTTGTTTTTGTAGGGTTTGGGGGCTTGATTGGGGCTGACGTGGGCTGTGTGTATTGGAGCAGCTGTACATAGCACATCTGCATTAACTTAATGTTAAACCAGAATTATAAATACCGTAGAATTAGCCTGGCCATGTAATGGCTGCCAGGAAATGCCTGTCCCTAACATCTCTAAGGGGCCATGGCTGGGATTTGCTAAAACTGCCTGAAGTTACTGAGCAGGATGTGAGTCTTTGCTCATAGCAGAGGTTGCCTAATGTCCTAAATGTTTTAACCTGTTCCTTGCAGCTGAGGGATTTTTGGGAGGAAGTAGGGAAACTCTGCTGAAGGAATAGGTGACCAAACATTATATGTGTTTGAAAATTTACAAAGGCAAATTTTGGTTGTCTTTTCTCTCTGTGGAATCAGCCAGAGAAGATACAGCTTGAGAGGTGCAGATGTGGTGTCTATATAAAAAGTGAACTAACCAACCTGAGCTAACTTTGGCACCCCAAAGTATGAACTCTTAGCTGGTCTCTCTCTCTGGGGGGGTTGTTTGGGGTGGGGTTTTTTTTGTTTAAGATACATGTAAAGAGTGTGTAGAAGGGTGAAGAGATATGGGTTTGCTTTTTATTTCTGTGAACAATAGTGGTGCATGCATAAACAGGATAATGGACAGCTATCTTCTAAGCTAGAAAGTTTTATATGTCACAATGCACTCTCAGCAGTCTAGTGAAAGTGGCTAGTCAGTGTAACTATAGACATACATAAACCAAAATGTGTCCTTTCGGATGAAAGCTTCTATAATCTTTTCCTGTACATGTTTCCTGTCCTTTGTCTATTCTGCCTGCTTTCCTAAAGTTTGACCATATACTTACCCCTATTTTACCTGATCTCTGCTCTGCTGCCTTCACTCTTATTTTAAAATACCCCAAGAAAATAGACCACTTCTGCAGTTTTACTTTAGGCTAGGTATTATGGAGTTACAAAATGCAAAATCTTAGCAAAGGGGAAAGAGGACATTACAATATTGCTTAAGCATTTAACATAATCTAGGGGGGTCCCAAACATGTAGTCACACAGAGCTTGAGAGTTTCTGTGAGTCCTTGGATGCTTTGACTGACTTTGTCTTCCTGGCAGTACCTCCTTTTTTTAGGGAACATGAACCACAGTAACTTGGTGGGGGGTTCACCAGTTCATCACCGACTTTCACTGAGGAAGCATGTTGCCCTGTGCTCTGGACGTGCTCATTGATCAGTGAATGTCTAAGCCTGCTACTTTGGCCTTTTCTTTCAGTAAGCTGTTTTCGAAAATGCAGAGAGACTTAAGAAAAATGAGTTGACTTAAGCCCATGAGCAGCCTCTTTAAGAAGCAATTGTGAAGCTGCTGACACATATAGGAAAAAGTACCATCAGCTGAAGTTATGACAGTTGAAAACAATTTCCCCTTCCCTTTCTGTCGGTTGCACTGTTTTCAGAGGATGATTCAGTAACCCTTCCAATGAGTGACTGAGTGTGGTTCAAAAGGGAAGCTGTTGCTGAGCAGGGTTGGTGAGACCTACTTCCTTTTTCTAACCCACCACACTCAGGCTGCTGTTGCTGAGCTTCAGAGTAGGTCAGGGTGAGCACCAGCTTTTTTTTTTTCCAGCAAAACCCTCATGTGTCAGAGGCAGTTTAGGAGATGGAGTGGTGGAGAGAAAGTGTCTTATCAGTATTGGTAGACACCTACAAATTGTGAAAGTAAAACTAAATGCTCATTAAGAGCTCATCTTATTAAAATGCCAAGAAATACATTTAATGGGCCTTATTCACCACCACTCCATCAAACCTGCTCAGCTGTAAGGCTGAATAGCACAGCTGCAAATCCAATTCATTCTAATAACTATTATTTGAACATGTCATCTGCAGGGAAGTGGGTTTCAGGTTTGGGTTTTTTTTTTCCATGCACAGGGGAAGAACATCCCATAGCTTAAATACCTATTTTATTGTTCACCATCAAGTGTTTAATCATTGTGTTCAGTCATAGGGCTGTAACTGTTTCATGACATGGCATGTCTCAGTCTTCTGTGTTTATAAACTTGCCATCTTTAAGGGGCTGGATAGGTGTACAGGGTTTGGTCTTTGAAATCTATCTTGCCAGGTTGATGGATATTCACTAAAAGTCTCTGGAGAAGAATTGATGTAACATCTCTCGTGAGGGTGAGTGATGGTGGTGCCTGTGAAGGAAGACTTTTCCTGGTCCGCCTTTACGAATGTGTTCATTTGCCTTTGCTATTGACTGACTTCTCTTATTCCCCTCTGTGTAATCTTTTTGCTATATAGGATGTTACCATAAACCATGGTCACATTTAGTGCTACTAAAATATTTCTGGACTTCTTGGCACAAAAAGGGTTAGTGGTCAAAACTATCAAAATATTATAAAGAGAACGTTAAAAATTATTTTTGTGAAGAAACTTCAACTTTTGAGTCTGGACTTGATTTTGCTGAAAACTTGTATGAGGGCAAGAGGAAAAACTATGAAGAAAAATGCTTTAAAAAACAAAACAATTTTGTAAAAGATAATTGTTTCCTACCAGCCTTAAACAAATCATCTTTCAGCAGTTATTCCTGTAATGTATTCATGTACTATTGATCTCTGCTTCTTTTAACTAAGGAATCAGGAAAGGAAAACTAGAGTAAACTTCAAATTGGCCAAGCCTCAGAAGATACGTAAAATGGGTCATAGGTGAGAGGCAGATTTTGGAAAGCTGGAGCCCTTCCTCATTAGCAGCTACTCTTTAAAGGAAAACTGGATGCTTGGCCTGCTCACAGCAGTTTCTTGCTAGTTACCCCAGCATCTTGCTGGGAAACCTTGGCCTCTATTAATTCAATTGAATTGTTATGACATGGTGCTGTTAGTTTCCTGGGTTTTTTTTTCAGATTCATATGATTCTCCATGGCATATGGTCTGTTCTTTTTTTATGTCAAAAGCAAGAAAAATCTTGAGAAAAAGAGCAAAATAAACAGTCGCCTAGCTTTCTGTGGTTATATGGCAAGTAAACATGAAGAATTGACTGTGCCTGTCCTCTTCTGCTGATAATAGTTTCAGGCATCACGTCACAACTGTCTTGTCATATTTATGCCTCCTGTGTCTGTAACTTTGCTTGTTGGGCCTGAAAGGCAATAGGAAGCTGGTGAGAAGAGAACATCTGAATTTGAGCCACCTTTTCTATAATAACGTGCAAAGCATGTTGTGTGGCTGTGGGCTCCATCTTCAGCTTTTCTGCAGAGCTCTTAATTTTTGTTCCTTCTCCTCCCATTTGTCTACTTGTCTGTGACACATGTCTCAGTTCCGTCAACGCTTCTTACATGCTTCTAGCTTTATGTGGGTGAGCAGAAACAATCATTACTGTAACTTTATTTCTAGTGTATCATCTAAATTTGTGCTTGCTCACATAGGGAAATGGCTAAGTACTTCTGCTGACCACAGCTTTGTTAATGCACTCTGAATGAACCAGTGCATCAGATAAGGTTTTGGGTTGGTTGAACCTTAACAAGGGAAAACCAGCATGTATTCCCGCTGGTGCTGAGGAGGTAGCCAGTGAAACGTGGAAGTAGTTGACTTATTTTACTGAAAAACTGACTTGTCTTTCTCTTTAATTGCTTCCTGGCTTTTGGATATCATTCTCTGGAGTTACACTTCCTTGGTATAAGTGTGCCCTCAGCTGCAGCACAGCCCAGTCCCATTCACCTGGGCAGTATCCAAAAAGGAGATGAGGGTTTTCATGGTGACTTGTTTCTAGGTATCCTTTGGGGTTGCTATACCTCCGCCTGCATTGTGGCTTTATCATCTCCTTCCATTATCTTTGTTTCCTTATGACAATAGTGAGGACTTCCTGGCTGGATGAATTGTTCTTCTGAGCATTTTTGGCTGTTAGGTCATCCTTTTAGTGCTTTGAGGACTGGGAAGGGGGTCAACCAACAGTTGAGTTGGTGCAGGCTGCCGTGTGGTGGGAGAATCCTTCCCCACTTCTTGTGGTAAACCTGCTGAATTCTTGACAAACTGGTGGTGGCTTAAATACTCCAACATATAAAAAGGTAACAGCAGGTAAAGAGGCTAGTGTGGGGTAGGAAAAAAACATATGTAGGTAGCCCCTTGAAAATACTGAGTAGGATTGGGTAACAGTGATGCACCAGAAAAACTTGTCATTTGTCCCCATAGAAACCCAGTGTTGAAAGGTAAGAGGTATCTTAATTGTCAAGTTTCAGTTCTGAATCCTCATCATCCAGTTGATGGTTCCTGATTAAGCTCTGGGCCTTCTAATGAATGTCAGAAATGGCACAGCCTCATTGATGCTGGGAACGTCATTGTGAACACTTTACCTGGAATAATAGGCCTGGAGGAAGAGAGAATCCATTTATATGCTGTGCTGGTTCAATGTTCATATTGATCATAAAACAAAAAAGGGGAAATGCAGCACTTCGTCTTTTAACCATGTCTTATCTGCTAATAAACAGAAACACCAGCACCTAAATGAAAGCAGGTGTTGCTGCTCTTCAGGCAAATAATGCCTTATATAAATAAGGGCTTTATCATGATGTGATTTACAATAATTACTGCAACTGCAACAGAACAAGGACAAAATTACTGAATATTAAGTGATAGGTTTTAACAGAAGTAATTAAATTACAAACAAAAACCCATGGTTAGTAGCCAGTTATTTTTGTTGCCTGTTGTGAGTTCATCCCAACCAGCAGCTCAGCCCCACGCAGCTACTCCCTCTCCCGCAGTGGGCTGGGAAGAGAATTGGGAGGGCAAAAGCAAGAAAAGTTGTGAATTGAGATAAAGACCGATTAACAGGTAAAGCAAAAGCTATGCACGCAAGCAACGCAAAATAGGAAATTAATTTGCTACTTCCCATCAGCAGGAAGATATTTAGCAATCCCCAGGAAAACAGGGCTTGGGAAGACAAATCCTGTAACTCCAAATGCCTGCCCCTCTTCCTCCTCCTTCCCCCAGTTCTATTGCTGAGCACAACATCATATGGTCTAGGGTATCCCTTTAGTCAGTTGGGGTCAGCGGTCCTGGCTGTGTCTCCTCCCAAATTCTTGTGCACACCCAGCCTACATGCGCTTGGGGGGAGCAGTGTGAGAAACAGAAAAGGCCTTGATACGGTGTAAGCACTGTTCAGTAATAACTGAAACATCCCTGTGTTATCAACACTGTTTTGGTCTCAAATTCAAAACACAGCACCATACCAGCTGCTGTGAAGAAAATGAACTCTATCCCAGCCAAAACCACTGCACCTGTTTATGCAAGGAGCATTGTCAGGTTAAATAATTTACCTAAGAAAGTGTGATTAAGCATTTGAAGTGTTAGTAGTAATTTTTTTTTTCCATAGCTTAATCTGCTTTTCCATACTGGTAGTTACAATTTCTATTTTCTTTTTCAGTGATTGTAGTTTAGCTAGTTTTGGTTTGGTTTAATCAGCATTTGCTTGCTTGCTTTCTAGGTTTTTTCCCATTATCAAAGGATTTAGGTTGCAGACACTACGTGGGAGTGTTCTGGGATGGGAGGGGCTGGGAGGAAACCTGATTTGGGAGGTAAAAGGTTGCAATAACATTTCTACTAACTACACTTGTAATCAGTTTTTAAGTCTGACAGGTTCTAAATATTCAATGGAGGATTTGTCTGCAATAATTAGGTGCAGTGTAATTGTGAAAGTACAGTTCAGACTAAATTGGTATTTATATGCAGATTGATCAAATTGATTCCCCTAGCTGTGGCTGGCTTGACCTTTTGAGCACAACAAAAATAGTGAAAAGTACCTCTTACATGTCCTTGCATATTGACATTAAGTCCATAGGTTTATTTTGCTCTTGATTATGTTAGAGCTCCTCTGCCCCACGCAGGACACTGCTACACAGCTTTTGGGTCTGCTTATGCCATGACTCACATCTAGCCAGATCTTGTTTGTGTGTTTCCGGAGTTGTTAGTGCCACAGCCTAGCAGTGAGGCTGGGGATGCAACAGTGAGTTGAAAACTTCAAGAAGATCCAGAGCAAAGATGAAGGGGGAAGGCAGGTGGCTTCTGCAGGTGAGCTGCCAACACCTGGGAGTCTGGGGAGAAAAAGGAAGGAGAACATGGTGGGAGAAAGACAAGGAAAGGTTAAATATGTCACTGTTTATCCCCCTTCCCTCCTCTTTTATAAAAGAAGCTTTTATTACCAGTGAAAAGTAATCAGAATATTTGTTCCAACTGTGGGATGTTGCCTTAGTCCTAATTTAGTGCACCAAAGATGATTTCATATTGAAAAATACAATGTTGCTAGCTAGCTGGTAGGAAAACAATTCTTCACCAAAGTTCAGTTCTCGGGCAAAGTGTTATATAGATTTGTGTATACTTAGAAGTTCAGGGTGGCCAATAAGGCAGATTCCTTCCTTTGAACTGATTTAAATGTTTTCTAAATGATGATAAAGTTGGTCAATATTACACAACTTGGGTGTTGCACTGAATCTTTTTCAATATACCTATATCTTGAGTACATTTGTAGCACTACTTATTGGAGTGTGGATATATTTATTGTGAAGGGTGCCTGAAGACTGGATTTATACCTGGGTATTGTTTTTGACTTGAGTAACAAAAGCCTGGAAGAGATTTTCAGGTTTTATTTTTTATATAAGCATGAGGACCTTAATGCCAAATCTGCCTGCTTTCACTCAAGGTTTGTGGGAACACAGATAACATTAGCTGAAATGTAAGCATTAATGTCTGAAGTATTTTCTTCTTAGAACTCTGCTCATGTTTGAAATCAGTTGCTCAGCACAGCTTGTATGATACCTTATTTCACCAATTGCTTATACTTTGTATTTCCTTCAAATAATAGAAAGCTTATTAATTGATGTGATGTTTTGCCTTCACTAGGACTTCTTTAAAGGCAGGATGTAGTTCTGTCTTGTTACAAGCAGACGAAGGCCAGCACAGCAGTGAAAGAGCAGTGCCTACCTTCTTCCTCAGGCCTGGTGGTTTTTTCCCAGCCTCTCCCATACAAGCAGGAACAGAGGTGCAGCAGAGCAGAAGGGCAGAAGGTCTGGTTTACAACTGACCTCTCTTTCTTCCCTTGAGCCCAGGTGCCTGCATGGTCACTCACATGCTTGTGCCAGCACAGGGCAGGCTGCAGTGCTGGCGTGTAAGTGAAGGGAGGTTTAGGACTGTGCCTCTGGCAGTGATGCTGTGTAATGGCAACTCAGTGTCTGTGAAACTTAAGCTTTCTGTGCCACACTGGAGGGCATGTTCACTACAGAAAAGGCACGGTTGCCTTTTTCAAGCACCAGCCCCTGAAAATGTAAATACAATCTTGGATAGCCATGGCTACACTGCATTAATAAGCTAAGCCCCAAATACACTTGGAGTTGACCATAGCAAGTTGCAGAGAGGTTAAAAACCCTGCTGCCTTGCCTCCTCCGCTGGAATGAATTATATTGTGGCAACAGCGTGACAGTAATATTCACCTTGTATGTCAAGGCATAGGAGATGAGTGGGAGGAAACCTAGCCTTCATCTTGATTTATGAAGTCAGTGAAAACTTAAGATGTCATCATCACTAGAATTTTGCATCACATTAACCAAGCAAGGTTACGTGCTTTTTTCCTGGAAACCATGGGGTCTTCCAGTATAAACAAAACATACCTGGGAGATACCAGGGAGAAACCAGAGCCCACATAACTTCTGGTTGCTTCTTTATGTTCAGGACATCTTTATCCTTAACATGAAAGAGTCTAATCCTGATTAATTTTTTTTTTCCTTCATGGGTTGCCTCTCAAATATATTTCTAGAAACTAAAATCACCATATCCTACTTTCAAGCCTGGCACTTGCTAAACGTTGTCTTTTCCCTTCCCTGCTTCTTACGTGGCATGGGGAAAAAGACCATCTGTGACTGATGCAGCCTTTCTGTTCAGGGGTACCCTGCAGTAGGCGGTGTGTACTCCAGCGGCAAGCCTAGCTGCAGAGAGCTCATGCTTCCAGTCAGATGGGCTCAGACCTTGCAAGCCTTACCAGCATGATCACTACTGGGTAGCAGTAACTTAAAGCAATGGTGTTTAAAAAACATACCCATCTACTTCAAGCTGTCTTTCATGTCAAGCTGGTTTCTTTTTTCACAGTCCTGGATTTTGGAAGATTTTCCCCATCATCATGTTGCATTTTTGCCTCTCTTTAATTTGTTTCCATTATTGCAACTACTACTGTCGCATATGCAGTCCAGGTGTGCACAGGTTTTGTGCCCTGTGTCCTTTGGTTTTCTGATTAACAAGTTTGTACAACGTTTCCTGATGGTTAATTCTTCCAGTTTGTATGCATCCATATTGACTTAATGGCTTTCTTCCTGCCACCAGGCAGAAGCAAATTACTGTCAATCCAGTTTCTATTCTGAGAGTAATATTCTTGTTTCTTTTCCCCCCACAGGATTTAAACTGCCTCGTAAGAAATAGTAAGTAATTTTTTTTTTCTTCATTGTTGTTTTCTCAGCAGATCACGCATTTTTCTTTTTAAACTGGGTTCATACAGCAAGTTCTTCCTGCTAGAGTCAGAGAGATGTAAAGTGAAGCACTGCTATCATGCCTTGCATTGGGAGTTTTTGGTTTGATCCTTAATCAGCTCCAGCTAAAGAGGAATGGGAAGTTTAAGTCTTTTTCAGAATAGAGTTTGGGGGTGGGGGATGGGGTGGGTGGAACACAATCCAACTTGTTTAGTTTCTATTTAAAGCTGGGACAGTTAATTTTTAATGAAATAAGAATTTTAGGACAAGTTTGTCAGTAAATGTTCATTACAAGCTATTATATCTATGATAGTATTTGAAAAATTAATATATGAACTAGAATTAGAAAAGGGGCATAAAGGGGTGCAGCTGTGAGCAATTAATGTAAATTTTGGGGCATAAAGTCCATGAATTAACTCGATCTTAAAGGTCTTTTCTAACCTAAATGATTCTATGATTTTGAAAAGGAAACTAGAGTTACTGTAAATCCCACTGAACAAATATATTGGACATATCAGGTGTAAGGGGTCAAGTCTTAGCAGTGGCACACATCTGAAACACTTATTATGAGTAATGTTCTTAAAAACAAACAAACAGTGTTCTGCATTTGTCCATTTGGTACATGGAGGTGTCTGGATGGTGCTGCAGAACTCATTGGCCTTTCTTTGTAGTCGTCATTGTAAGCAGGCTCATTTCTGCCTCAGTGCCCAACCCTGTATCATACTGGCACAAGTATTTTTGTAGCCATGCTTGACATGCCAGATCAGGGAGATTACTATCCTGAAAATAAACAGATTTTAAAATTTTTTGGCAGGAGAGGGATTGGGTGGGATCAGATCATATTTCCCACTGGCAGACGGCCGTTGGAATACAGCTTGACAACACAGCTAAGGCAAACTGCAGCTTCACCATTGAAATGCTGCCTTATTTGAATATTTAGTTTAAATTCTGTCTTATGGTTTTTGTTATGTTGTTCTGCTCTAGGGGAAAGAGATTTTTTTTTTTTTTTAGTGCTTAGTACACTTTTCTGAAAAGTACTTCAGTAACCAGGTTTGGTTAGAGAAGTAAATATAAAATAAACCTTTCATTAGCAGCATGGTTTTCTATGAGCTGAAACTGGTAGCAAAACATGTTCTGCTTTTGAGTTCAACCTACAAATTTAGTCTCTTGCTCTTCATTGTTCTCTTTCCAGTATTACAGTGGTTTAGTGTGGATGCAACAAGTAGTTAAAGAATATCATACTGATCTCTCCAAAGCCTGTATAATGGTTTTACATCCTTTTTCTTTTTTGATATATTACATGATCACACTAGTCTATTCATATGATTCATAAATTGCATGACTCAGCTCATGTTCAGTAGTTTTTCTGCTAGTTTTTCAGCAATAATGTTATAAATAAATACTGTTATAAATTCCCATTAGGTAAATATGGCCTACGTTACATGTGCTTAGATGTGTGTTACAGTGTGTCAAGAAGTGTTTTGTCTGAATGGGTCCAATATACAAAGTGACTCAGATTTGTTTTTATTGATAGTTCTGCTTTCCCCTCCCCCCAAGGCTGACAGTTATCATATGCTGTATCATAAGTTATTTTGTATTTTCTTCTAGGTTGTTAATATTTTTAGAAAAGTACATAGCATTAGGCCTACGTTCACCCCCACAGAACTATTTAAGACATTCAAACAGTAATGATTTCCCACTTAAAACTCCTCCTTGATTTGTCAGCCTAGTTCTTCCTGTGTTTGTGCTTCACTGATATTCAGCAGAGCTATTTTTGATATGCTCTGATAAGTCAAATGTCTTACAAAAGTCCAAGCAGATCATGTCTATCTAATGCCTGTCACACCTGATTTCATTTTCTGATGAGATTACAGGAACAGTTTTCCCTAACACTGTATTGACTAGCATAAATTATTTTTCTGTCCAGAGAGCTCATTAGTTTAGGAAAGGCATAACAAGCAGTTGTGGGAAGCTAAATTCAAATTAGAAAGCAGTTTTTAAACAGGAAGTAATTAACTGTTGGAACAATTTCCCTGGGTATCTGACAGACTTCTTATAATTGGAAGGCTGGAAATGAGTACAGGTCTTCTAACATAGGTCTGTTTCAGCAGCAAGATATGGACTTGTTGCGGGAGATACTGAGTAAACTTACATGACCTGTTTAGCCTGACTACATTGATTGTGATAATTACTAATGGATTTTAAGGAAAAGAGGAAGTGTAAGTTACTAGAATGAGTGAGTTCAGAATATTACAAGCAATTTATAAAGTACTTGCATGCTGAAAACTGCCATTCTGAACTGTGAAACAGTCCAGCAAATTTTGCCCTCTGGGTAATCCTGACCCAAAGGACAGACCATAATTGCAATTTGACAGAGCTTCCTCGGCCTCACTCTAAATGGTGGTTTTCATTTGCTGGACAGGTACCTGCATGGAGGCAAGCTGGCTCCAGTCCACGTGGACTCCTTCTGCTCCAAGCAGTCTTGATGTCTCTTCTGACGTTTTCCGTCAGCTGGATGGAAAACTGCTCCCT
This sequence comes from Strix aluco, assembly GCF_031877795.1. Taxonomy (NCBI): domain Eukaryota; kingdom Metazoa; phylum Chordata; class Aves; order Strigiformes; family Strigidae; genus Strix; species Strix aluco. Next base: position 15,552,976 of record NC_133935.1, on the reverse strand, counting down.
GTGCTTCGGATAGAATGGAAAGTGGCCACTGATGGTAAGTGGTGGTTGTTTAATGTGAGCGTGTAGTAGAGGAATTAGGCACAATCTAGAAAGGATACAGAGGAGAATTATGACTTGAAGTCTTTCACTGATCTAGTTGTGAAATGTTTGAAATTTGGGGGTTTGGCTGCTTCATTTTGGTTTGGGGGATGTTTTTTATTTTTTCTTGATGACTGAATCAGGTCTTTGGGTGTGCTGGGTATTCAAGAGTTTAAAATGCTTCCACTAGCATGGGATAGTGACATTTAAAATGGGAAAAGCAGATAAAAATGAATCAAGGGGCCTGCACCTTTACCGCGGTAGTGAGGGGAAAAAGGAGGTTCGCGCTGCAAGCCTTGCCTTTTCAGGGCATAGTAATGACTGCAGCAGCCCCATGCAGGGGAATTACATCTACGAACTGAACAAATGAGAATTAATTTGAGAGCACAAATTATGTACTGTTGCACCCAGTGCAAGTTCTTCCCATTTCAGGTAATCCAGTCCTTGTAACTTAGGTTTCCTATATGATAAAGGAATAATTATCTCATTGCTGGAGCCTAAATGAGTACCAGTAAGTCAGGTTTTCTCATGCTCTGAATATCTTGGCATATGATGCTTCCCTTGAGTGCTCTCGTCCATGGCTTTACACTGATTCAAGACAGAATTAAACACATTAATTTCTTCCTTCTGCAGGCCTGTGTCTGAGGGCTGTACAAAGTTATCATCTCAGTATAGCTGTAGTAGTGTAGAAGCAGGTGTGACTCAAGTAACCCAGCCATTTAGCATAGCTATGGTTATAAACTTTCTCATTGGGGTTGTCTATCAAAATAAAAGCATATTTGCTTTAGTGCCCAAACTGCCTGAAGCAGCCTTAAGAGGCAGAGCTAAACACAACACTGAACCTGTGGAAATGCCAGGATGTCTGGAAGAATGAAGTTGTCTTCTACTCTGCCCCTTCATTTGCCCAGATGGAGCTCTTGCCATACAGGACAATCTTTAAGGTGAAAGTCGTGTTAGTCAACCTTGCACACTCACTTTTTCATGTCCAGTTATCTCTGTGTTGGGATCCTCAGTGCTTCAAAGGAGTAAGACTGTGACAAGACTAGGCACAGTGGTAATCTCTGTGAGGGTTGCAACCTCTACACGTGCAGGTGACAGGAAAAGAAAGACATCTCTCTCTGTCCCTGTGTCTGCAGCTAGCATCCGGTATCTCCGAGGGGCAGAGCTGGCTGTGATGCAAGTGAACAGCAATCGACAGGTCTGCGCCCGGTTTGACTTTCAGAACAACTTGACGCTTCAGGTCCGACCAGATGGAGGCCGGGTGAGTGCTAAGGGCTGTAAACTACTTTTTCTCATCCGTGTTTTAGTTCTGCTTTCACTGTCATACAGCAAGGTTCTTGATTAAAAAGTACAGACTGCTTAGAAGAGTTGGTGAAACAAGATACTGGGCTTGAGAGTTGCTGTCGTTTCCAGTTTGTTTTACACTTGTGTGTAACTACATACAAGCTGCTTCCTTATCTTGGCTTCTCTTTCACTCTTCCCATCCTTCAGGTTTTAAGAATTGTTGCTCTCAATGCCTAGCACATGTCGTCATTCTGGATGTTGCTTAAAGCAAGTAATCGTAGGAGTTTTTGCATTCTGCTTGACAGCAGTGACATTTATAGCCTTTTTAACTCAAGCCTTTCTTTTACTTCCACTTTTTTCTTGTACTCTTGCTGTGGAGACAAGGACCAACCTTGGGGATGCTCCTTCAGCTTACACTTAGTCTAGGAAGCTTGTCAGAAGAATGCTGAGCATCCACATCTCCCTTTATGAACAAAGGAATCTGGAGTTCATTGCTTACCACACAGAATTTGGCCATAGTTAGCTTACCATCTGGAGCCAGTGCCTCTCCAAGAATTTGCACAGCATTGCTGATGTGGAAAACGGTATAGATTTAAGAAGATGTGTATGTCATGGCCAGGTACAGAACTATACATGTATAAGTGCAATTCTAAATGCACTTGCACTGCACTGCAAGATTCATACTGGACTCAAACCTGCATATTTTAGCCTAATCTCCTTCTAGTTCACAATGTAATTTAGTGGAAACTGCACACAGTTGTTTGGTGTAAGATTGTTGTATCAGCTCAAAGATCCCAAGAAATAACTGTCCTTTTCTCATTCCAAACAGAAGAATTTGGGACAGACCAAGGGACTGTACATTTAATACACTTGAGATCCTCGGGTTTTTTTAACAGTCAAGCTTCAGAAAAAGGGGTCATATGGGATGAGGAAACACAGTGGAACAGGGCCAAGTCAGCTGTTAATTTCAGTGCCTTTACAGAACAATATTCTTGTTTTAAGTCCTTGTGAATGTGTTTTGTTTTCAGTGGAATTTCACTTTTGACCGTTTTGAAGTGGAACCTGGCCAGACTTACCAAGTGACTGTCTACCACCTGCCCAAACTGGATGTAGACGGAGACTACAATTGCAAGTCCATGTCTCTCACAATGCCTGGTAGGAGATACTCTCGTTCACTTAGGCCTTGAGCTTAGGACTGTGATGGTTTGTGGACCTGTGGGTTGGGTCCAGACCAGATCCATGAACTGTGAGCAAGTTTGGCAGTAGGATGGCAGTATTATAAAAACCTGATGTCCTTTCTGAGTATTGCTGTTTAGAAAGCCCATGGTGCTAGCTTTATCTACAATACCCTTGTGGTATATATCCAAAATGCATGTATCATTTGTGCTACAAGTTACCATCCTTGTTTCTGGGATTCTGTGTCCAGAAGTTTATCAAATCTCTGCTCAGAATAAGGTTCATGTGGAGGGACTATTCTGTGAAGGACAGACCCTTTGATTCTGGTTGACTATAGTTCCTACATGGAAGATACTGCTATAAAAAGTTTTATATGCTCTCTAGAAAGCTGGACAAAGCCTTGGACTTGGGCCTCTAATTTCTGAGAAATTGCATGTGTAGCTTGTCAAGAATTCTGTTACAGCTATGGCTAAAGAGACATTCATAGTTAAACCTGAAAACTAATATAGATGCCCCTCTGAGGGGCTGTTTGAAGGTAAGTTACATCTCCTGGATTTTGTTGCTGAAATGTTCATCAGTGAAACAGGCACAAAGATACTTCATCTGCATGAATGGGGCTGTAGAGTCATCTTTTGTTGTCTCTGCAGACTATTGCTTCTACTTAGTTTGAAGTGTTTCGAAGGTGCCCCTCTGCTTGTGGAAGCTGGAAGTACAGGCCAGAACTCCCAAATTGAAAGGAGTAAAGTTTAGCTTCTAATATTAAATCTTAGACACGTGAAGTTTGATTTCAAAGGCACAGTTAGGTATAATTTACCAAGAAACTTGATAGAGCTGAGTGCCTGAGCCTTTCTTGTGTATGTGAAAATTTTCCTGTAACTAAAAAGAGTTTTTGTTGTTTTTCCCAAAGACACTGAGCATCTGCAGTGCCCTCTGTCTGCACTGACTAAATATTTGACACTCAATACAGAGCTTTAAAACTGGTTCATAATTTTCTTCTTAACTTGCTTACAGCTGTCAACATGACTTTGTCATTATAAAATGGCACAGTATGTGGTGTGTCAGTCAATGTGAGGTGGAAAAGGAGAGGGAGCACTTGCTTTTCAGCCTTCTTATCCTTTCTTATACCTGGTCACTCTAAGAACTTCCTGGCTTTTATCCTCCACTGTTCTTTAGAAACCTGATGCATTGTGTCAAGCTCAGCAGTTGCAGGGAACTTTGCTGATTAGAACTTATGCATGAATTACAGGGGCACTGTAAATTTTTCAACTTTGAAAGTTGGAAATTTAAGATATGCAATGTTTTATTTCAACTGTTTAAGCAGGGAGTTGTTCCATTTCCTTTGTCTAAACCCTGGAGGAGAGACATAATGTAGGCTGAGACTTGTAAATCACACATTGCTAAATGTTGAATATGTAACTCTGGGTTTGACTGAAGAAATTCACAAAGAGCAGGGACAATCTGCTAAATTAAGCGAAGAGAATTATACATGTGGAAGAGCGTTTTGGGATCAAGAAAGATTCCAGCCTCCTAGTTTTCCTGGGACAGAATGCTTTTGAAGGAATCTATCACTGTGGCGCTCTCAAGGTCCAGAGATCAATACGAAGTCTTAATTCCACTATGACCCTCTCTGCACAAGTCTTACATTAGCAAGGCTTGTCAAATAATATTACTCATTATAATAAGTATTGTATGTTTTCAGTCTTTTCTTATTATCTGTGTTCTGGGGAAAAAAAACAGAAACGTAACGTCAGTGGAGAGGCTAGTTTATACACTGGAAACTAGTACTGTTCTGCTGCAGAATTTTAGTACTGCTTTTGAACAAAGGTCTCGTCTCATCAAGGCGGGCTTGGTTAGGTGTCTAGCTTCTGATAAGAAACTGGGTAGTTTTTTCTAAATGCAAGTACAATGTTCCTGACTAGTCACTGATGGTCTTTCTTGCAGACTGCAAGGACTCTCTGATGAAAAGAACTATCCCATGTATAAAGACAGGTAAAAATTTTTCTGTTTGAGTCATGTAGACATGGGTACTCTGCTGAAATATTTCTGACAACTGAGAAACTTGGGAATATCTCCACTACTTCCAGGCAGCTTGTGGGAGCCCAGGATCCAAGGTAAAGTTATAGATGATACAACTCTGCTCGTGAGCTTTAATCCATGGATGGAGTCAGCCCGATACCAAATTCATGTGGCCAGTTTCCTGAATGAGAAGAAGTGTAAAATGATCACACGTGATTTCACTGAGGTAATTACCTTCCTAAATTATATCCTCTGTGGTAATTTAGGCAAACATTTCTCTAATGGTTGGTAAACAAGGACTTGGAGCCATGATGTAGGAGATGTAACAAATGCGCTTAAATTCCTTGAAAACAGCTGTCCTTTTCACAGATTTTTAATTGCCTTTGGAAAGAGGAACTTTATTTCAGGAATTTGGTGAATAAAAGATCAAAATGAGGTTTTATAATGCATGGAGCAGTCTGTAAACATCTGCAGAGAAGAACAAAAATCAATATTTGACTATCTGGGCTTTATTACCTTTGTCAAGCCAATGCCTGGGGGATGAGACTAAATAAATCGACCAAAAAAAATTGAGGTGCAAAGTTTCAATAAATCATTGAAGTAGTTTATCAAATGTGATAGCGGGGGAGGGGGGTGTTGATTAAATTTTTTTTAGATCAAGAGAATGGGTGGTTTTGTAACAGATACTTCCATCAAAGTGGGAATCAATTCCTGTAGGTCTTACATCCTGTGTTGTGAAAGGCAAAAAGTAGATTCAGAGTGTCCTCTGACATAAATGTTCCCCTTCAGGTATCTGAGGGAGGATAAATGCTGAATATTTGGTACCAGTCTCCCCCTCTTCCTTGGGTGGAGGGCAGATATATTAGCATTCAGTTTGTTCAATCTTTCCATTCCTTCCACACTTAAACCCTTTGCACTGCATGCATTGATATGTATTAAGTTATTACTGACATAGCTGGTACAGCTGTGTGCATATTTCCCTGGTAGAGGGGAATATACCTCATTTTGGAGTATGTATCTGCTGATCACTGTAAAGAATGTATTTAGGTTATCATATTGATTGTATACTGCAGGTAACAAGGGCAACTTATTTGTCTGTTCTAGTGTCAGAAGCAGCAGTGTTGACAGCTGGTTTTAATTAAATGAGGAAGCTTGTTAATGTTTACACATTAAATAACTGAAGACATTTACATTGTTAAGAAACTGTAAGTTTAAGTTAACACATTTGAAGTTATATAACATACATCCTTAATTGTTTCCTGTTACCTGTGCAACCTTAGCCTGCTGTCTTAATTGTATTACCATGTCTGTCACACAGAACGCCTGCAGTGATGGCGGCCAGACCATTTATCCGTTTTGTTCTCTGTGGGGTACTTTTTCAAAAAAAAAAAAAGAAATTTCAAAGAAATTTCTGCTTCTTTGGACCACTCCATATGTCAGCTCCTTTTCTTTTTTCCTGCTTTCATTCCATTTTCTTACTTCCCTTATAACTTGCATCTGATTCTGCAGGATGGATTGCAACAGCAAGTGAATGTCACAATCAAAATAGAGAAGAACATAAGAGCTTGCTGCAACTACGAAATACAGGTAGAATCTCACTGCTGTCCCTGTGTCCTTCCTTCACCAACGAGGCAATGAGCAGCTTAGGAATGTTACAGGTTTTTGCAGAGTGTTTTGTTCTGAGTTTGGCTAATCTCTAATTACCTGTATCGGGGAAATAATGATTATGTCTGAATGAACAATTTTTTTTGTATAGGTATTCTCTGTAGACGGTGTCTTTTCCTTAGTATAGGGTTCCCAAGTTAGAGAATATGGAGTGGGAAGGGCAAGTGTGCAACCTCAGGAGCTCACTGCCTTCTTAATGTATAGTGTAAGAATTCTTGTTTAATCTTGGTTTTTGAAGGGAATTCTGTGTCCCTGTGCTAAAATACAGGGAATGTCGAGGCGGGGGGGAAATAAAGTGAGGAACAAAATTGCTTTTAAGAATAGCTTCTATTTTCTGAATTTATTTCGACTGCAGATTCAGCCATTCTTTGTGAACTGTGGCACAGACTGTCTGAGACATTCTGCTTTCATCCCATGTTCGCCAGCTCCAAGTGAGAACTGCTTTTCTGTAAATTAGATTCCTATTGTCTTACAGATGAGAGCTGAATTTGTAATATAGCTCTTGTCTTTTGCAGGTACAGACCCATCAGGTAAGAAGTTCTTCCAGTACCCTGAAACTTTTTTTGCTGCTCTTTTACTGTCATATAGAATAACAAACGATCCTCCCTGGGAATGACCCGATGGGCAGGAAATGTTCCCTTGTAACACTGAGTTCAGAATGAACTATGTTAAGAGTTACTTCACCATCATTTAATGAGGCAAGTATTTGTATGCAGTGTGAACCTTAAAGAGCAATTTTTTTAGAGATACTTCACTTGCATAAAACTCTGAGAAACAGTTTTGACAAGAAGAGTCTTAATATAAAATACTTTCTGTCACTTTGCTCAGTGTTAAAAAATTTGCATAATATAAAGCAGCTTTTGGAGAGAATAGCTTGCATATATTCATCTTTATGAATGTCAAGATAAATCATGTGCATAATGATTTTACATCTTTTTTTGGCTGCACAACACCTGTAAGGAGCTAGTTTGCACAAGATTTAAAAAGAAAAAACCACCTGTAGATTGAAAAAAATCTACATCACCCAAAATAGTGATTTTTTTTTTTTTTTTTTTTTTTAAGATAGATTATATGAACAGGCAGGTCATGGGCAGCATGCCTGTCAAAGCTGAGTAAATGTTGCTATTTAGAGGAAGGTTATTGATCTGTGTTTTCAGTGTGCTGCACATATGGTTCTTTGTGGAGCAAGTTTATGATTTAAAGCATCATCATCAACGCAGGAATTTGTTTTGAGAAGTGACTGTGGTATGTTGTAAGGGGGGAGTGCTGGACTACCCGTGGTTTTGGGCAGAGCCAGGGTCCTTCTCCCTTGGCCCCTACTGCTCAAGAGACTTCTGTTCTTTGGTGAAACTCTTTCTGTGTAAAGCAGTGTCTGAGCACTACTTTTGTACTGCAGGTGATATGATTATATGGCTCTACTGGTGTATCACTGGGATCTGTGTGTTACTGGTGGGATCAGTCATAGCAGGTGTGATTTGTATGACCAAAAAACGAGCAGGTAAGACTCATACCAGCTAGGAAGAAAAGATTCAATGCTAAAACTATATTTTTTTTTTCCTACTTCTATACCTATTCCTATTGCTGTTTTCTTCCTTGCTGTTCTGATGTCTTGCCACTGAGATAATGCCTATGTAAACACTTTCTTCTGTTTTACATCATAGAACTTGTAACATCCTAATACCATCCACCTAGTTAAGTAAAGCTTTCCACTGGTTATGCTGTCTGATACTCCACAGAGCTTCAGAGCTCATGAGGGGGGAAAAAGGAACTTCATAGTTCAGCCCTTTGTTTCCTGCAGATTGCTACAGATATCTTTTCCATTTATTTTTCTCCTGCGTTGCAGGAGAGTTCTGCAGGACAGAAGCTCCCTGTTTGTCCAGACTCTAGTCTTTCCTCTGTCCCCCAAAGTCTTTACAAAATTCATTTTTATATTATTTTGAGCTTAAATAATGTTTTTCAATTAAGATGGAAAAAGAAAAACAGGACACAGAGGTTGACACTGAGCAGGTTGAAAAATTGGGTACTTGAGGACTAATTTCTAGTCTTTTGTGTTGCAACTATGAGGCAGTTATCACAGGGAAACTCACTGGGGGTTTTTTTACCCAAGAGGAGTAATTGGAAATCTTTTGGAAAATTTCTTAACATCAAACTTATCTTAGATAAGATGTAGCTAGGGACATTTTAGTCACCTCTTCAGAGAAGCCTCTTAAGAAAAAACTATCTTTAATAAAGCCCCTTCTCCTTAAGGAGGAGGTAGCAGAACAATTGGCGCTCTGTACTACTTAAGGCTGGCCAGATGTGGGGAAGATGGAGAAAACTGGTTTTGAGTGCATTCCTTCTCCTCTCAAACGAAAAATGTAGCGAAGTACATAGCAAAACTGGCTGTAGAAGAGTCTTTATTCATTTAGTACTTTTTTTATTAGACTTCTTCCTCCCCATGGTTTTATCCCTGCACAGTTAAAGATTTTGGTTTTAACCCAATCTTTGGAAGGTGTTGTGATTTTAAGGGTTTAATCTTACTTTGTGTTTTCAGAACTGACAGTGACTTTCTCTCTCTTCCAGGACGTCGGCGAGGGAAATGCAACCACAATGATTTGCAGACTGGTAAGATGTCCTGCCTGTGTTTTATCAAGCATGTGTAATGTGTTCTGGAAGTCTCCCACAATTGTCCAGAAGGGGCTCTCATAGGCTCTCCTACTCTATAGTGTGTTTCTCAAAACCAAAAGGTAGCCTTAGGATTTTCCTGTTTAGCTAAAAGAAACTTTGTATATGGAATTTGGAATGTCGTATTTGCCAGATGGGAGACAATCGCTTTGTAAAGCGGTGAGGCTTTTGACCCAGCTGAGGCTGTACTGGCAGAAGAACCTTTGCTAATAGTCTAAGCCATAGCAATAGGAGATAGGTTTGGGGTGGGTACACTCGGCTCTCCAGCAGAGAATATAGCTACACTTGCAAGCCTCTTAAAGCTGGTATATTACTTTTTTGTGTTTGTGCAATTCCATGAACCATCCAGGCATTTTTGTAAATTACAGCTCCACTGTCTGGACTTTGGTATTGAATTTCTACAATGAGATGGTGTCTGCTTATGCTGCCAAAATAGCTTCAAAACTGGTAGTTGCTAGAACCTTTTGTTAATATTCTCCTATGCTGATTGCTGCTGGCTTGCACCATTACAATTTGGGCATGTAGCTGGGATGAATATTTTTCTGTCTTTCAGCAGCATCATATACCGACCTTCCTCTGCCACCCTTGAAGCCCCGAAAGGTTTGGATTGTGTACTCTGCTGATCACCTGCTGTACGTGGATGTGGTGCTGAAGTTTGCTGAGTTTCTGATGACCGTCTGTGGCACTACTGTAGCCTTAGATCTGCTAGAAGATCATCAGATCTCAGAGTTAGGGCCGTTGCCTTGGCTTACTCGACAGAAGAAGGAAATGGAAGACCTGTCTTCAAAGATCATCATCTTATGTTCACGGGGCACCCAGGCCAAATGGCAGGCCATGCTTGGGAGTGAGCCTGTGTGTCTCAAGCAAGATCAACAAAAGCCAATGGGCGACCTGTTCACCCCAGCCTTGAATTTGATCCTGCCAGATTTCAAGAAGCCAGCCTGTTTTGGAATGTATATAGTCTGCTATTTTGAGGGGATAAGTAGCGAGAAAGATATACCTGATCTGTTCAATGTCACATCCAGGTACCAACTGATGGATAAATTTGAGGATATTTATTTTCGCATTCAGGACTTGGAGAAGTTTGAACCTGGGCGCATCCATCGAATCCAGGAAATCACAGCCGAAAATTACATCGATACCCCTAGTGGGAGGAAGCTGAAAGAGGCAGTACAAAAGTTCAAGAACTGGCAGACGGAGCACCCAGACTGGTTTGAGAGTGAAACTGTCTGCTTGGATAATGATGAGGAGTTGCAGTCCCTAAACAGAGAGAGCCAGGTGGATTCATTGCTAAGTGAACCGGGTGGAATTGTGAAACACCAGCTGCACCTACGGGAGCCTGACCCTGACTGCTGTTATGTCATCAACCTCCACATGCATGAAGGTGAAAGTAGAGGCTGTAAACTGCAACCTCAACTTAATCCGTGTGGGGATCCGACTTCTCAGACTATGGTACTTTGTATGGATGACGCTCCTCTAGTTCAGGTAGTAGAGCCAGTCTCTTCCACAGAAGATGGAAATATACTTGGTCATCGTGTGCTGAGTAATGAGGACTGTATGGAAGGAGTTCCTCTTCTGGAGACAAGCTTTCCAATGAGGAATAACATCATCCTCCACAATGACTCTGAAGTTTCAGCAATAGATGACCAGAGTCCTGCAAATCTCTCAGGTGAACTGAGACACCATCTGAATGGACTCATGTACTCTCTTTATCAGCAGAGTGTAATTCCTTCAGAGCCATCTCTCTGCCAAGAGGAGGCTAACAAGCAAAACCAGTTGGTCTTTGATGACCAATGCAAAGACCAAAGACAGTCAGTGCAGTCAGACCAGGGCTACATCTCTAGATGTTCTCCTCTGCCTCCTGATGACCTTGTGGAGGAGGAGGAGGAGGAAGAGGAGGAGGAGGGTCAGGAAAAACAGGTTGTCTTCCATGAACTCTCTCCAGAGGTCTTGAACAGTCTAAAGAGTCTCCAGCAGCAGCTGTTTTTCCAGGACATTCAACGGAGCTCTGACTGGGGGTATCAACCTGAGGTGATGGACACTGGCCAAGGTTTGGAGGACTGTTAGGCTCTATCTGGGACCTGCTCCATTTCAAATACAGGGATGGAAGGTGGTACCATGCACAGTGCTGAAACTGCATCTCCAACACCATCCTTGTCCTTGTATTATCAATGACTTACTGGTGGGATCTTCCTGTCTGCTAGGAGGCAGGATTGCCCACCAGACTGGTAATGTTGCTTGCAATCTCTGTGGAGAGAAGCAACGAATATTAGCTACCCCTGTGAAACAACAGGCAGTAGTTCTGTTCCTTGGGGAAATGCATGACATTGAGTCCTCACTGATGGATGGCAGAAAAATTGTTGTGGCTCATCCACTTGTGCCTTCAAAATGCCCTCCAGCTGTACTGGTTCTATTGCACTGGATAGAAGTCATGGCCATGGTTTGGAAAATAAATTTAGATAACATGGCAAAATTTGCATTGCCATTTTAATACACACTTTAAATTTTTTGTTGTAAATACTGTTAAAGATGTGCCTTAAACTTCAGCTAGGATAGTGCTGTCTATCTGGTTGATATATGTATCTAGAGAATTTTTTCTTTTGCCACTCATTCATTCATTTGCAACTGCATTTCCATGGCCATTCACAAATCGAGTAACTGAGTGGGATAAACTTGTAAATGAGGAGTCTTCATATCTCTCCCTACTGGGACGTATGTGCTTGAAAACCAACAGGAGGAAGGAGGGAAGAGGAATAATGGACCAAAAAATGGGATTCAGACTTACTATACAATTATAAGAAGGATCTGGGGCTGAATACAGAATTACTGAATCAGGGGAATCTGGCGTATTCTGTAACGCACTGCTGCAGCGCTGTTTGCTTTTGGACATCTTAGCACCAGGAAGACTTGAACCGAAGATGTAGGTAGTGACAGCAATTAAGGAAATGAAAGACTGTTTTGGAGGAGAAAAAAAGTGTAGCTTCAGCAGATGCTGTTTTAGATTGGAAATTATAACAGAGTTAGAGGAGGCTGAGCTAAAATGAGTGTAAAACTTACGTGGATATAAACTCGAGCACGTGTGATTCAGGTTAACCATTGTGAAAAAGAGACTAAGGGGTTCATCTTCCAGGAGCAGTGATGGTAACTGTATCAATTCCAGTGTTTGTTAAAAAGTGGGCTTGATGCACTAGAAAAAATTGTTCCCTGTGAGTGATTGCGTGTTGGCCCATGTAGCACTGGCCAGGTGGCAGACTAGTTGAGGGTGGTGTTTACGCTGTTTGTCGTCACAATTTCTGCAGTCTGGCCCACTGGATAACAGCTTGAGATGTAAATACATCCAGGCCTTTCACCTCTCCCTCTCTTTTGTGTTCAGACAAGCTTGTCATCTTCCTGTCTTAAGTTTACTTGTCAAAAAAATCTTAAGATAATTTTATTTCAGCTTTTTAAAAATCTGATATCTCAGAAGATAATCTGTTCTCTTGACTTGCCACCAATATTGTATTATGTGTATTTTATAATTTTATTTGTTTATAAATTGTGTTTTGTTCCTTAAATTAAAAAACAATAATACTTTTGGATATATTTACTTCAACATGTTTATGGCCTCAATTCTAACTCCTTATCTTAGTATTTCCTGTAGTAATCTGAGGCAAAACTGAGAGCCAGAGCTAAACTGGCTGACAAATGCCAAAACATTCCTGCAAAGTGGTGCAGCTGTATCCAGTTGAGCTGGATACAGCTGGCAGCCTTCGTGTGGGAAGTGTGTGCTCCTTCAAAATGGGTGTTAAAAGACAGGAAATGTTTGTAACTTCGGTGCAGGGCTGCTCAGTGAGGCAGGACTGTTAAGACAGCTTGCTTTCTCTGCTGCCAGATGCCTAGAGACTAACAAAAGGACAGTCCCTGCACAGATCCAGACTTAAGACTGTGTGCCACCTCTGTTTCCTGTCTGTACAGGACCCACCCCAACAGGTCCTTCAACCCAGCAGCTGCAATCTCAACGCTTCTCCAGTGAGAACCCATTTCTCAGATTATGTGAATGTCATCTTGATGATCCCACTTCTTAAAGTTTCTTTTGTTTTACAGCAATTAACATGTAAATCTGATTTTTTTTTTTTTCCCATGAGCCTTTTTCAAGTGGTATGAATTCCCATAAATCATTTAAATCGGAAGCTCAGAAGTGTCATCTGGATTTTCTTGCCTTAGTCATTCCCTTATCAGATAACTCCCTTGGTGTTACAGCTTTTAGAATTTGCTTTCATTTGCAAGAAGTTTGTTTGAGGGGAAAAATCCAGACCCTTTTAGCAATCCAACATGAGGAAATCCAGTAACTTTAATGCATCTGTTGGTCCCTGAATGCAAAATTGAATAGCCTGGCAAGACTCAAAGGAGGGAAGAAAAGGAGCAAAATCAGTCACAAGTTTCTAATTTTATTTTAACAATCTTGCTTTTTAAAAAATACAAGTTCTGATTAATGCCAGGGGGATGCCAAGTGTCCGTTGGCCACAGGCCTTATCTCTCACTTCAGTTTCCCCTCCTGGGAGTAGTCATTTCTTTTGTCAGGATAGCAAACAGAGAGCAATAAAATGCTAAATAGCTGAGTTGTGTTACAAGGCTTGTAACAGAATCCCAAGGGACATATGTCTTAGTATGGCACAACTTCGTTTAGCAAAGTGTTATTGACCCGGACCAGTAATTTAATGCTGGCAGAATATACAGTAGGTGTGCAAGGTGCGCTGGGTGAGGTATTGTTTGCACTTTAATGGTACCACTCTCTCTCTTCTGCAAACGGATCTATTCTGTGGCAGAAGGATTTAAATGGAAGTGAGAGCTCAATTACCAAAGAAGGGAATTCAAAAGGAGGAGCAGGTTTATAAACAAGACATTGAAGAGCTCTAAATCTTCCTCTGTAGGAAGTAAGTGAAGTGGCAGCAGAGCTGCCCTTTTAGTTGCAAGGGGGCTTCTGGACAGCCAGCTACTATGAGAGCTTTACACTCTCCAAACAGCACGTTTACTAACAACCTAGAAACCATGGCACTACAAAGAACCACTTTTTCTACAAAGCAATTCTATGCAACAGAAGCATCGTTTTGCAGGGTCATCTGTCCCAGGCAACCTTTGCATCCACGGACAAATTTGAACTGTGATTTCACTGTCAATGGTTTAAATGTGCCATGGCTAGATGAATTTCAAATATGCCATTTTCTCAATAATGTCTTAAATGGAAAAAGGCACTCGCTGCTGAAACAGCAACTTTGTTATGTGCTTTGAAGGGGTACTGAAGTAAGACATTTTAATAATTCTGCTGTGATTCTAGTGTCTCAACTATGCTTACACTTCAGTGTATAAGGGATGTTTGTCTACATGCTTTGGTGCTATTGTGAACTTGGCCGTAGGAACAGCAAAACATAGTTGGGGGTGAATAGCTTTTCCTTCACCTAGTTTTTGGCAAAGTTGTTTTTTTTCTTTTTTCTTCAGCTGTTTGATGGAAGCATTGTGTACTCCTGGGTACAAGTATCATCTCATTCTCGAATAATACTGTAGTTCTTTCTGAGCTTTTACTCTCTGTTTAATGCTGAAAAAGGAAGGTGCAAGGAAATAAATATCTGTACAAGCATAATATACCTGTGATCACACCTCCTTTGGCCAGGAACTTAGCATCCCCTCAACACATCTCACATCACATAGGAAAAGTTCACAGTACCAAGTTTTACAATCACAGTCACTCACAGCACCAAGATTGTCCAGACAAAAAGAAGTTACTGAAGAGAAAGGCCACTGGCCAAAATTCACACAATTGCCCACGTAAGGGCTCAGGTTAAAAATAAAGCACTGGTGGGAAAGTTAAGCCTAGCCTTTGCTGACTCTCCATTTGGCGGGGGGAGAGCAGTGAGTCACCCATCCTAGCTGCAGCTCTGAACAGAACAGTGCTATTGCCCCATCTTTTCTAGGGGCTTTTCTAGCCCCTCAAAACTCCTCAGCCACCCGAGAGCTGGGGGAGAAGAGCCTGATGGCACCCCCACTTCTGCCTGGGGGAGCTGGAAGTTACCAGACTGTAAACATTTTGTTGTAGCAGTCCACTGGAGCAGGCAGTTGATCCCACTCTGTGAAAAGGGAGGTGGGACAGGCTCAGTCCCACTGAAGCCTGAGCCCTGAAGGAGAGAATGGATGTGTGTGCAGAAGTCTGGGCTGTGCCTGCAGTCCTGCTGTTGGCTCTGGGTAGCAGTTGGTTGTGCTTCATTTCCCCTTCCCGTCAGGACAGCTTGAAAAAAGGCTTGGGACAGGAAACTGGCATTTTCCCAATGAATGCAGCCTTGCCCAGATAACAAAATATAAGCCTGGAAGGGGCAAAGTCCTTCCTCCAAACATGGCCTCCATGCTCCTGCTTCCATTTGGCTGGTGTCAGGAGCAGCTGTAGCCAGGCAGAAGAGCAGGCCTTAACCCCCACCCCAACGTTCATGGAGCTTAAAACCAAAGATAACTGTGTTTCTATGAGAGGTTACCAACAATTAACTTTTTCCCCGCCTACCCTTAACCACATGCACATGGAGGACAGGATGCTGGTCTGTGGGCTTTCAGCAAAGCTCGGGAGCCCCTCTGCCTCGAGGGCTCCTGCAGCACTTTGCTTTCTGCGCTGAAAAGTGAGGTTCACCGAGCGCAGGGCCCACCCTGAGCCACGCTGACGTCCTCTGCCCCGCTGTTTGAGTGGGGGCACTTTGCAGGCTTAGCCCCGTCTCTGCTCTCAAACAGATGTGGAAGGGGGGCCAGAGGAAATCTTTCCGGCCTATGTAAAGGGAGATCCTATGCTCTGCGTAAAAGAAAACCAACACTGATCCCATAAACATGCATATTCACAGAGAATTGAGAGCCCCGGCACCTGGGTGCTGCCCTCTGAAGCAAGCAGTAGGCTGCTGTAAACCCTGTTCTCACCAGAAGTAAATGTCTCGGTGGTAGTGAAATGGGGACTAAGCCCCTGGATTATGTTTCTTTAGCATGTGAAGTCAACGGAAGATGCAAAAGGTTGAAGCACAGAGGTAGACATTTTCGGCTTGGAGAAAGTGGCTCCTAGGCTTGAAATGACCGGATGGCCGGCGTGCTCCCAGGGGTTCCCCAGCTGGTATGCAAAGGCCCTCTGCAGCTCTGCTGCTGGGAAACAGAGGTGGCAGCTCTGCAAGTCCTCGCAAAACCAAAGCGTGCTTCTTTTCGTGCGGCCCGCACCCCGAGGGCACGTCTCTGCCGGTCAGGCCACTCTCACATCTCAGCGTTGTGGTCAGCAGAGGTTCTTCAAGGAGGGGACAAAATCCGCTGGTCCCTGTTGTTTAGGAGGAAAAGATAAAAACTAAACCTTTATGGTCACAAAGCAACGTGATGTCCTGGTGGGGAGCGGGAGGGGAAGAGTGGGACCCTCCAAACAGTGTGGAGAGGCAGAAGCACTAGAAGAAGACTCGTCGTGAAGGGAGGGTGCGTTTTCCGGGGACAAGCGTCAGCCGTCGGCTCCTGCAGGTAGTCGGGTTTGCGCTGAGCTTCCGCTGCTGGATTTGTCCGCGGGAAAGGAAGGAGGGGAGCGGGAGTCCGACGGGGCCGCCCGCGTCCCCTTCCCCTGCTCGGCCACGGCGGCGGGAACCTGAGCAGAAACGCAGAGAGACTCTGCCGGGAGCGGAGCCGGGGGCGGCGGGAGCCCCTCCGGGGGCGGCGGCGGCCCGGGGCGGGGGGGGGGGAGGGGGGCGCTCAGCCCTGGGCGGTGACCGCCAAGGCGTTGACGTACCCGTGGGGGCCCACGTCGGCGTCGGAGAGCCCGTGGGCCAGCGGGGCGGCGGCGGCGGGGGCGGCGGCGGCGGGGCCGTACTTGGCGGGCGGCGGGGCGGCGGAGGGGCGGAGGAGGCAGCAGGTCTCCAGCGCCTCCAGGCCGCGGCAGGCCAGGAAGAAGAGGTTCTTCAGCATGAAGAGGGAGAGGGGCTGCTGGTAGCGCAGGAGCAGGAGGCAGCGGAGCGCCAGGAGCGGGGCGTCCAGCAGCCCGGCGGGCAGCAGGAGGTGGAGGGCGAGGCGGGCGGCGCCGGGGGGGCGGGAGGCGCTGAGCTCGTACAGCCACAGCACCGGCGAGGCCAGGCAGAGGAAGTAGACGGCGATGAGGAGGTAGCGGAGCGGGGCGGGCAGCGGCGCCGGCCGGCCGGGCTGCAGCACCAGCTCCAGCAGAGAGAAGCTGTCGAGCAGGTCGAGGCAGGTGGCGAGGAAGGCGGCGGCGGCGCGGTGCTGCGGCGGCGGCTGCGGCGGCAGGAGCAGCTGCCCGGAGCCCTCGGTGCCGATGGCCCGCAGCAGGCAGTACAGCAGCGGGGCGGAGAGCGCCAGGGTGATGCGGAAGCCGGTGGTGCCCAGCGGCAGGCGCAGCTCGATCAGCTCCAGGATGGAGGTGCCCAGGATCAGCGCCGCCTTGGGCGTGAAGGCGATGGAGTAGATGAGCCAGGCGAGGTGCGCGTAGGCGAAGTCGCCGCCGCGGGGGGGGGCGCCGGCCCCGCGGCCCCCGGCCCCGCGGCCGCCGGGGGGGCCGTGCAGCAGCAGCGGGTGCGGCGGCGGCGGACCGGGGGGGGGCGGCGGCGGGGGCCGCTCCCGGCGGCGCGCCCGGCTGTTGCGGCAGAAGAAGATGCCCCAGCCGGCCGCCAACACCAGGTCGGTGGCGATCCAGCTGCACCAGTACAGGTCGGTGACGGCGATCAGGTAGAGGTCCAGCAGCGCGCCCTGCCCCAGCAGCAGCACCAGGGACAGCGCCTGGAAGCCCCAGCGCCGCCCGCCCGCCGCCCCGCCGGGCCCCGGCAGCGGCCCCGCCGCCACCGCCCCGCCGCCCGCCGCCCCGCCGCCCGCCGCCGCCGCCCCGTACAGCTCCGCCGCCGTCATGCTGCGGCCCGGGCTCCCGCCGCCGCTGCTGCCGCTGCTGCCGCTGCTGCCGCTGCTGTTGCTGCTGCTGGGGAGCGGCGAGGCGGTGGCGGGCGGCGGGGCGGCGGGCGGCGGCACTAGGGGCTTGCTGATGCTGATGCTGTCCTCCTCCTCTTCCTCCTCCTCCTCCTCCTCCTCCTCCTCGGTGCTGCTGCGGGGGCTGCGGGGGCGGCGGGCCCGCGCCGAGTCCGAGCTCGACCCCGAGCCCCGCCGGCTGCCGCCGCTGCTGGAGTCCCCCGGGAAGAGGGGCTGCCGGTCGGCGGCGTGCGGCGGCGGCGGCGGCGGCGGCGGCTGGAAGGAGCCCGAGGAGGAGGAGACCGAGCGCTGGTTGGAGGCAGCGCGGTGCATGGTCCTCCCCGGCCCCCGAGCCGGCGCGCCGGGCCCGACGGCCGCGCCGCGGCCCCCGGCCCGCCCCCGGCCCGCCCCCCGAGCCCCGCGCCGCCGCACCGGCACCGGCACCGGCGGCAGCGGCGGCGGCAGCGGTGCGGAGAGCCCGAGCGGCGGGAGCCGGCGGGGCGCGGCGGGGGAGGCCGGGGGCGGCGCCGAGCCGCAACCGCAGCAGCTGCCGGAGCCGGAGCGGGCGTCTCCGCTGGCGGCGGTGGGTGGGCTGGGGGAGGGGGTGGGGGAGCGGAGCGCGGCTGTGCGGCCGGGGGAGGGGAGGAGGGGGGCGAGAAGGGGAGGGGGAGGAAGGCGCCCCCCTCCCTGTCCCCGGGGCTGCGACAGAGCTAGATCTCGGGGGCACGGCCCGGCTGCCTCCTGCCCCCAGACCTCCGTGAATGGAGCCAGCCGGGCCTGGACGAGCCACCCATGGACATGTCACAGCCCCCCGGCACCCACTCCAGAAAATCGGAAGTACTTCAGTCTCCCCCAATCTCTCTAGGCTGAACAAGACAAGGGCCAGTGGCCTGGCGCACAGCCTACGGCCAAGCACTCACTCGTGGCTCCTCATCTGTGGCGCTGGACGTTCGGCTGCCCGGACTTCCAGTCTGTTGTAAGTAAATAACATCAACGTAAATAACACATCTAAGTAAATGGCTTTTATCCCACCAATCTTCGATCTCCGGAGTTGAGCCAAGCCACATACTGAGGGCTCTGCCCAGCTTGCTGTGATGGGACAGTGACTTAACTTGATGTGAATAGCCCTAAAGTTCTTACTTCTACTGAAAGCACCAGCCAGGGCCTTTACTGACCCACTAATAACGGCCTCGAATTGAGCTTGGCTGGCTGGATCTGTCACAGCACCAGCATTAACGATGGCACATCGTGTATCAGGGTGGCTTGGTGCTTGGCATCCCCAGTCCCTCATTCCTACCTGTGCCCTCCGGTGATGAGCCAGGTGCTGCCTGTCAATGATGTGAAGCATAGTGAACAAACTTGTACCCAAATGTCTGTATTAACTACCCTTTGTGATAAAGATCCAAAATGGCTTGAATTTTGAGGGTGTTGCTAATCAACACAAAGGGTTGAGCAAAACCCAGACGCTTAGTACTGGGAAAGGACATCCAGGACAGCAGTGACAGCCATCTAATAGATGTTGGTACAGGCTCCCTGAGGAGCCCTACTCCAGTGAATGTCACTGGCTGCTCTTGACAACAAGGAGAAATTGGTCTGGGGTACCAGGAGAATTCATGCTTAAACCTGAAACAAAGAAATAATTGAGAAAGGAAAGGGGAGAACTTGAGGTGGGTTGACACAAACATTTCTTTAGACACATAGCAATAAAGAGGAAAAATGGGAAGAAGAAGAAGAATCACAGCAAAAGCATTACTGTCAATGGAGACTGGAGTGAGGAGACACAGATAAATCGGTTTTCTAAAAGCATGGTCAGAACAGAGAGGGGGGAAAAAAAAGATAACTGGAGGTTATGCAAGCTTTAATGTAGGCACTTGCACAGCACGGTACTGAAGTGGTACAACCTCTAAACTGGGATGGCAACACTCGGGCATTCCCATGGTCTCCTAGGCTGATTGCCATCCTGCTTTAAAGCCTGTGCTGCTGCATCTCTGCTGCCGTTACCTGCATGGCTGGGTCGCAGCTAGGATGGGGGACACCTATTTTCTGCCACACTCACATTGTGTTTTCAATGCTAGGATACACTTGCCAAGATTGAACCTTGCATCAGCGCTACTTGTGTTCATTGCCTTCCTCTAACTCACCTTGTTATGGTATGTAGCATCAGGTGAGACTGAACACACATGCGTTCTCTTGCTGTCTAAGGACCCTTTCTCCCTAATTCCACATTTCGAATAGCAAATAAAAATACATCATTTTAAGAAGGTCTGTAATTAGAGTGTATCGTAAGAAACATGAGTGTTCAGAAGAACAGTGCTGCCTGGAGGGCAGTGAATGGGCTGGTGAATCCTAGCCTGGCGCCAGGATGGAGGACACGAGGTTTCACCCCAGGGCAAAACAGGCAGGACACCTATGCAGATGCTCACAGAGGGACCAGGACGCAGCAGGCAGCACCACTAGCCTTGTAGCTGTGACAAGCATCACTGGCATTCACAAGTTCAAGATCAGGTGGATCCAAAGAGGGCTGTTGCCATTTATTTTCCAGCAGGTGACTCCTGGCAGCCTGACGCTGAGGACCTCTCACAGCAGGCTCCCGGCAGCCCTGTACAGTGCTGCTCACATTTAGTCTGGGCAGCTCACGGGCCTCTGCTGAGATGCTTGGCCCAGGCGTCACAGCTCCGGCATCCCCTCTGCCACATGGAGCCACGTGTGGGCTGCTCCCCACGATCCACATCCCACGTCAATGCCTCGGAGGCACTGCCACATTGCTGCCTCCGTAGTGACACGGGGGATACTCTCTGCTCTGCATTGCTGGGGTGTGGTGCCAGCCCACAGCCACCTGACACAGAAAATGGCAAGATTTTGCATGACAGAAGCAATGCAGCACCACTCTCAGCTGAGCAGCTTAGTCCGAGGTCATTCAAGATGCAAGAAGACAGCGAGCCGCCTCTCCTCTACTTGCCAGATATGCTCCCATCATGTTTGCTTTGCTCGCCAGCCCCTCAAGGTGTGTGGACTTTGTCAGAGATGAAAGTGCTGCACCTGGGCTCTGTCACCACGCACTGTGTCTTCCGCTGGCAAGGCTTTCTCTCTTTGACAGACTTGCCTGCCAAAGAAAAAAAACCATGGCCAAACAACTGCTTTGACTACAATTTTTGTACAACTCCACAAACACCTTTCTTGGGGCTCTGTTGGATGATCTCTGTTATATAGGGAGCGTGAGCTCGAGGCCATGGCCAAGGAGGATGTTTGCTGTCTGTGTTGCTTTTTCAGGTTCGAGCAGGACCCAGTGCTATTTCTCTTTGACTGGTGTCAGGAGTTGCCCAGTTCAGGATGGCTCAGGATGGCAGTGAGGGTTTGTGAATGACACCGGCTGTGCCTCCTGATTTGATTTCCACAGAAAGGCTGGGTGAGATGGCTGGTGTAAGTGTTTGGGATCAAGGGTAGAGGGTAAAACCACATCCTTACACATGAGATCCTGGCCTTTATCTAAGGTGGGTACATTCACCTGACCCTTCTCAGGGTAAGCCACCGCTTGTGTCACTGGCATGATTAATGTGTGGTCAGTCCTGAGGATTAGCTAAGTCGATCTTGCTCCTACCACATTCACCTATTCCACTGCAAGAAAAGTTTTCCACTTTACGAGAGGACGTGGAGTGAAAACCAAGCATCCATCGGGGCCCCTGAGGGCAACATCCCTCACGCAGAGAGGGTTGCTCCTGCCCTACCTGGGCAGCAGACAGTGACGGCTTTGCCTTGCTGGATCTCATGCAATGCGCTTCCCTGCGCCATGGGCTGGACATGCTCACATAGCTGCCCTGGTGGTCTGCCCATAGGCACTCACATCTCCTCCGCTTTCAGTCCAGGGGCTCGTTTCACAAAGGTTCTTGCCGGACTGGCGTCTGTCCCACCTGCTGGGGTAAGTGCAATTGGATGGGGGTCTGTGGGCTTCAGGAGGGATGGGCTGTCACCCACAGCTGGCCTGCCCACCTGGGGAAATGGGCTCTGACACGCCAACTGGGTGACGTGGCAAGCTCAGCCCAGGGAAATGGGGGAAGCGGGGCACATGGGGGAGAGCTGGGTGCTAAGTGGGCCTGCCTGGGCTAGCATGTGCCTGGCAAAGGGGCTTGCACCTCTTGTAGCCTGGGGAGCACGGTCCTGCTGGGCTGAGGCTGTGTGAGCAGGGCAAGAGGAGCCTTATGGAAACGGTTCTGCAGAGACCAAAGGACCCCTGCTGGGTGTGGGAAGGTACCTGCATCCAAGGTAGGCAGGTGGGAACAGGGACCTGTGGCTATAGGGCAAGGGGAGCTGTGAGCAAAGGATGGGGGAGCACTGGGAAGGAGGGTGGGAGCTCAAGGGCTTCCTTGGGCTGAGCATGGGCTCCAGTGGGGCAAACACAACCCAAACAAACAGGTGAGAATAAGAGAAGAGCTTGTTTGTGGGGAAGGCAGCAGAAATTGTGCCTGTACCTTAAAATGGGAGTGAGGGGAGAAATGTCGTCTACTTGAGAAAGCACTGAAGAGCTTTTTGTAGCACACTGTAGGATGAGCTATGACAAGCTGATGCTTCCCGTGTGATCCAGTTATTTAATGCAATGTGCAGCCCTTGGAAGCGTTAGTGCTTAACCATTACTGTTAAAACATTAAAGGCTAAACTATAAATAGCTTCTACTTTTCACCAGCTCCAAAGCTGTTTCTGGCTTATTTATGTATTTATGTGTATGCATAGATATGTGTGTGTATACATACATTTAAAGGCAAGCAGCAGACAACAGAGTTTTGTGAAATAGTCATACTGAATATCTAAAATGCTACCATTTCTAGTTTACACTACTAGTGAAACAAGTAGTGTGGCCTCAAGAATAGCCCTGCTAGGGGAAAGACAAAACTTTCTTGAGGGCAGAACTCAAGAGGAAACAAAAATAATGACTCCATTTCTTTGGAGAAGAAAAAAAGGAGGCAAATATATGCCTGAAAGAAAGACCAGAAACTAAATCCCTAATTATACCCTGCAGTAAGCTGTCAGAAACTGGCAGCAGTGGGAGGGAAGGAGGCAAAATCTCAGTGATCTCAGTGAGTTTGAGCATAATCTGCTCCAACTATACTTAAAATGCCTTTTGTGTGGGAAAGGAAGGTTCTGGGATTCTCTGACACATGCTTCGTACTGCACTTCTCTAATCCATTCAAACGCTCAGGGCTGAAGTTACAGGAATGTTTCACCTAGCCAGCACCAAAGTTCAAAGACACCTTGGTTTGTCCATCTCCAAATGCAGGGACTTTGTGACTAAACTGCTGAACCAGTACTATGGTTTAGGGAACAGTCTTCAAAAGGGTATAAAAGCGTAAGAATCTATCGCTTGTAATTACATTTCAGTTCAAAGAGCTTTTGATGCCATCATAAAATGCAAAGAGATTTTTTTCATGCTTGTAGCAGGGTAGGGGTTTGGAGAGTGAAGAGGATTTGGGGTTTTCTCTTAGTATTTTGCACTTACTCTTAGTACACAGTGTGTATTGCAACTGAGGAGAAAGTGAAAGCTCTTAGTCGCTGAACTGACTGAAAGAAAAAAGCTGGTTTATTATAGTGAATTAGAGAAAAGGGCTTTCTTGATGGAACCGTTTGGCTCCTAGAGAACACATAGCTGCCCTGCCGGTGTGTAGTTTTAAACTTTTGCAGACTGGATCCGTAAAGGTCTTTAAGTGCTCAATTTTCAGGCAATTGAGCACGTGGCTGCAAAAATCCATAAAGACTTGTGCTTTTATAACCGAGGTTAGGTTGATTTGGTAAAGGAAGGGTTTGGGCATGTCCCTGAAGGTCTAAGGTCTGTACCAGGGTGAGTGAGTAACTGCTTAGCTTGTGTTCAAGACCCACCAGAATCTATAGGCCAAGCACTTCTCATGGCTTACTCTGGTAGGCGTTTCTCACCGAATCCACCTGGGAACAAACTCCAACTTGAATAGGGCGCTCAGTCCCTCTTGTTCAAGTTGTTCCTTCTTCAGTGTTTCATGTTGCCAGTGTTCAACTCTGCTCCTTGTGTTGGTTAAGGATTTCTATGGGACTCTAGCTTCCAGCTAAGGCTGTCTCCTACAAGGGACACCTTAACCCTAGGCTGCCCTTTTGCTTTGACAACAGTGTGATTAAAAGCATTCATCTGAGATGGTCAGGTTTTGATCTCTTTCTGCCTAACTAAACCTTGATACGCCCTATCTTGGGCAAGTGCTCCAACTACCGGAATACCGGAAAAAAGGACAAGGCTGGTTAATGCTTTTTATTATTATTTATTAGAGGTCAGGGCTATAGGTCATTTCTCCAGGATGTAGAATACAATTTGATTCCTCTCTCTGCTGAGAATGGGAATTCTTGTCCAGTACCTCCAAAACTGCTTTTATTGCTTTATCGATTGTTCCTTTCTACATCAAGTTCTCAGGACTCTGAATCATGCTTTGTTTTGCTGTCTAATGTGCCTCCTGTGAGCTGTGAATTTTGTAGATGAAAAACCTTCTGGTAGAATATCTTATAAGAACAATGCAAGTGAATTGGCTGTTTCTAGATCATTAAAGCTGATGGTTTTCACCTAGCAGGATCTTTAATATTCCATTTGCTGAAACCAGTGGAAGCTTTTGGCTCTCATCTGAAAGCTTGCCAGTTAGCATGCCTCCCTAGCTCCACTCACCTTTTTCAAAAGGTACCAGGCCATGGCTCTTGTCAAACAAGTTGGGTTTCTTTTACAATCACAAAGGGTTTAACACAGAGTCAAGTAAGCTTCTAGTGGTAAGGATGACTTTCCTATGTCCTTAGGCTTGTTCTTCATCTGCGATAGCAGATTAAGTTGGTGGCATCTAGCTTGCGGCTTCCCCAGGCAGTAGATGCAATTATTACAAATGCAGTTGCTTAGGTCAGGTCACAACTAAATGTCCACCCTGAAAGCATCTCATACACAGGTGGCATCCCAAAACTAGTCTTGACTGTGAACAGTCAGTCAGAGCATCATAGCTTGTGACGTGTCATTTTTTTCCCCCCTACAGAGTAGGAATGGTCAAAGTTGCACTCATCTCACATGACTCTGGCAGATGTGGAGCTTACAGGGAATCAGTTTGGCTTAGTCAAAAGAATTGCTGGAGGGGTATCTTTCAGGGTGCTTCCCTCAAGAAAATCTAAGAATGGCTTGATGAACAGAACAAAAGACAGAATTTGTCCTGATAACCTTCTAGGACAAAGATGTGAAAGAGATGAGGGTAATACTCCTGAAATGTACACACAGCAAATTAAAATTTATTTCAAAGAAAACATCTTTTATTATTTTATGTATGTGCTAGATCAAAGGAGCAACTCTGGAACTGTGTTGAAATTAATATGAAATCTAAAATAATCACAGCTTCTGATTTCTCTGTATGATACATAATCACTCTGCTATAGTGCACACGACATAATCTGAAACATTACCCATTTATTGGAGGGAAAAAGACACACTGGGTTTAAGGTTGGAAGAAAGGAGACAGTAGTGTTATATGACTCCCTGAATGCCAGGCCAGTAGTTGCATGTGTCCCGTGGAATAAAGGAATTGACCTCTTTGGCCACCATGTTATTGCATGACATCAAAGCTCTCTGCTTCAGATCCAAAACAAGGTCTACCCTTCCTCCAGTTCCTCCCTGCTATTCTCAGTTGCCTCACCTCACTGCATACTCCCTTTAGGCTTGACTAAACCCCATCCATCTGTGGAAGACAGGAGTTGTTAGGATCAGGTCTTCACCGTGTTTGTTGCATAGGGCAGTGCACCATATAAATATTAAGGAATTAGATCAGCAAGTGAAGTCCCCTCTCCTGCTTGGTCCCATAATCTGCACAGAAGTATGCTTGCTCCAAATAAGAGAAATACAGCTTCAGAAATACTACTTCTGCGCAATACATGAGACAAAGGAAAAGTTTTGATCCAGCCACTCTTGAAGCTAATTCCAGGAAGCTGCAATTCCAAGGTAAAAGGATTTCACTGAATTCTAGCAATAACAGAGGTCCATAAATGAACTGCAGATAAGCTAGAAGCCTACACAGCACTCTAGCACAAAACTCATGGAACAGAGGAGCCTTGGCAAGCACTTTCATCTGTAGAAATCTTACACAGTCAAGTCAGTATTCAACAGCAGCTGGAGAACCCATATTTCCTACTCCATCTACTATGTCCATGCAATTCCTAGGCAGTGACTTGGACAAAGTGCACTGTTTCAAGGCACTGAGCAGGGGAAGAGGGGAAAGGTCTCTCTGTTGCTCAGACTAAGGACAGCCCATCTCACTAATTAGTGCAGAGACCAACAAGCAGAGCCTTTTATGCAAGCTTACTTGGTAAGAACTGGGAAAGGGTACAAAATTCTTCTAGATTCCTTCTCCCTTCTGTCCAATTTCAACTCACAAGTGAAGCATTTCTTAAATGCCTTATCACTGAAGTTCCTCCTACGCATTTTTAAGACTCCCTGAGCACTGTTTCAATGCTAACATGGTGAAAAAAAAAAAAAATAATCTGGAGCTAAAAGCAGATTTGGAATCTGAAGCAGATTCACATCAGTCAGCTCACCTCCACCGCTATTCCAAAGAAGGAGATGCCTGGCTCACTCTCTCTGCAAATGCAAACCTCTTCCTTTCTTGAAGGAGGTGCTATCTCCTATCTCTTGCTACCTACCTCACTTCTGGCTGAGATGTGCCGTGCATGCTGGTATGAAATTAGAAACTGCTTGTGATTTCTCAAAATTCTTCTGCACGTTCCTACCACAAATCCACCACCATCATCGGAGCAGCGGCCACTGCATCTGGCTCCATCTGGGATAGCTGATTCAGCAGCACTAAACCCCCTGAGGAACACTGCAGTACCTTGTCTTGCTGGCATCACAGTCTTAACAAGAAAGAGTTCTGCCAAACGTTACTGCACGGACAGACGGACAGTATTTCTGCAGATAAGTACCTACCAAATTGAAGGTGTGGCTAGCAGTTATTTCCAGCAACCAGCTCTCTGAGGTCTATGTAATCATGGCCTAGAAGACCGTTCCCAATTAATCCTGTGAAAAATACCACCCAAGTTAGCAAATACTGCAAGGAAAGGGGGAATTCCTTTCTGCACTGGATGGCACCTCTGGAAAGTGAGGCTGAGGGACACTGGAGCTAGTTTATGAATAATGGGTTTTGGACCTCCAGCTTCAGGCCTTTTATAATGGGCCCATAGCACAGCTGTGACAGTGGAGATGTGCTGAAAGCTAAAGGACCTTCCCTGTTATATGCAAAGTCCTTCCCTGTACTTACTCTTCTGGAAACTGGAGACAAGCCCTTGTCTTGTGCAAGTATATGAAATGGTAATTTCTTTTTCTCACCAGTGAAAGACAAAAGATTAAAATCTAAGATTGTGTCACATTACAGCTGCTTTTAGAAGCAGCCAAGCGATTCTTGTCCTGATAAGACAAAGAAGAACCCCAGCTAGTGCTAAGAGAGGAAGCGACTGCTTCCCACTATGGATTTCACAGGAGGGAAATTCACCCAAAGAGGTGTTTTGCTGCTCCTATTCAGAAATTAAAGTACAGAGAAAGAGGCCACAGTGAAGGACCTGTTTGCTTGGGTCACCCCGTCCCCTTCAACGCAGAGCCTGGAATGACGTAAGAACGGAGCCTGCTCTGCAGTGTGACCTTCCTAGGAAGATAAATCAGTATCGAGAGGATGGAGAGCTGCTGAAGCAGAATGTTAGTGCACATGGATGCTGAGATATGAATTAAGAACAACTCAAACTTCTGTGCAGAACATCTTGTTTGTACCCTGTGTATAGAGCTGCGTGGTAAAGCAGGAAGGAAGAAAGAGGAGGCAGAGCAGACCTATTTCTGATCTCTGTGTGGTGTGAGCTGAGTATAACTAGGAACACCAACTCAGTTGTGTTGGCTCCAAAGGCCTTCCATCACATACACAAACTGATTTATGCTTCTAAAATCACAGTGCTCCTCTGGAATGAAGACACTCCTTGCTGAGCCAGTTTTTCACACAGAGTTTTTCAAGCAATGCTTGCTTAGCTTCTTTGGACTGTCTAAGGAAACACAGGTCTTGATCTTTCTCTGGACAGACCAAACTAAGAGAACAGAGGCAATAGAGGGTGCATGTCATTAGGGCTATGGAAATGTTCCTGGGCAGGCAAGTCCCAGCTGCTACTTCATGTTAGGAGGGACTCTACCTGCATGCTAAAGGAAGAGAAGGGAACAGGGATCAGACTGTATGGGGTACGCCTGAGCTGCAAACCACAGGAGAGAAAAGAGGCAAAAAGGAAGTGAAGGACGGATCCATTTGTACTCTTAAAGATGAAGATTGGGGATATGGGGCCCAGGTACCATCCTGGCTTGATGATCTCCTCTCTCAATCCTTGCATGCCAGGAAGGAGCGAAGGTGGGCTGTGACTGTTTCTGGTTGGCCCTTGTTGCAAAGAAGGGCCCCTCTTTGGAAGCTGTGCCAGCTGGGACAAGGGCACGTCCCTTGCAACAGCTGGGGTCAGGGTGGGTGCTGAAACAGCCTCTTGCTGCAGCACTGAGTTCTGGGCAAAGCCAACTCTGGAATTTCAGACTCTCTGGTTTCCTCTGCTATTGAAAGCAGGCTACTGGCTCCCTAGCAGGATGCAAAAAGGCAGAAGTGTTCACAGAATGCTAAACAGAGGGACAGAATAATGTAACTTTTCCCTCGGCCCTGCAGCATGTTGCTCTGTCTACTGCCGCTTCCTTTGAGGGGCCCCGCCTCTCCATAGCTGGTGGACAACTGCAAAATGGTTTCAGACTGACAGTGATGCAGTGGCAAATCCCCAAGCAAACAGAATTTGTAAAGTCCATAGGCACTTACTCTTCATAAGGAGAATGTTAAGACTTAAAAGCCTTCCCTTGGCACAGTGCCACCAACAGAGTTTCTGGTGTGCTCACATCACAGACTGGACGAATAGCACGTTGTACGAACGGTACATAGGCTGATGGTGGCTCCTTGCACAGGCAAGAGCTTCATCCTCAAACACACTGCGAAAAGGAGGATGAGCTTGCCTTGTCTTCACGCACAAAGGGTGGAAAAGAAAGAACTCTGATGGCTGAACAAAACTGGGATTGCTGGGACAAGCCTTCACCTTATACCCTGTTTCCATTATGGCTCAATTATTATTAGGAGCAATGTACGTTCACAGTTGAAAGCCTGCTAGCAGCTGTCAGGATTGTGGAGGAGTATCAGTAAAAGTAAGGGGCTTTTAGTGCTGAGACCCGGAGTTTTCTTTCATGCTGGCTGGATTAGAAGATCACCCCAGGTCTCTCCCTGTTCCCCTCTTCCCTTTCCAGTACAGAAAATTCCCCGCCGGTAGGTCTTTAGGCACACCTGTCTTAACCCTAGCTCCAGTCCTCCTTCTTGAAAGCAAATTGCACAGCATCATTCACATCCTGCACTATGTAAGATGCCTCCACCAGGCTGGGGTCAAAGCAGAAGTCCCGATGGCCATGGAATACTGTCTCTGCCGTGCACTCCTCTGTTTTACTGGGAACATCTGCACTGTGGCGGTAGACCCCAGTGCAGACTAGAATTGACTCGCAACTCTCCACTGAATTGTTGCAGTCCTTCCTCAGATGGAGGTCATCCTCAGTTTGGGCTGCCTGCGGGCTCCTCTTCACCCCAGCCTGGGCCTGGTTCTGGTGAGCTGACTTGAGGTAGGTGTTGTAGAGGTTTGCCCCATAGATATCGGACATAGGGTTATCCCTGGATAAAGTCACAGTGTGAAACAGAAATGAGAAACTAGCCCATGCATCAATTTCTGGCTCTGGCAGACTGGGATTAAGGCAGCACCGAGGGAGGAAGGGGTGCAAGATATTTGCTAACATCTAGAGAACCACACAGACTGGGCCAGTGAGTCAACCTACTGGTGCGTCCTGTTCAGCTGTGGTGAAGGCCACATGCTTCACAAACATCTTTCAAAGGGGAAAAGACAGGTCCAAAGCAGTCCCAGCCATTACTGTAATGTATTCCCTACGATCCCAAAGTGTTTGGCCTACCTAGGCTAATGGTACTACATCTGGGTCTCTTAACTCTTCCTTTAATCCAGTCATGCTACATGCACTCTGCATCCTACAGAAACAGCTTGCTAGGCTGACAAGGCCCTCCAAATTATTAAAAGTGTAGGGTGCAAAAAGCTAGCAAGCCTCTGTTCTAGTATGTGAGGCTCCAGAGACACCATGGGGATTTTGGTATTCATTTTCAAAATCTCCGTTCAAAAAAACACTTGGGAGAAGTCAGTATGCAACTCCCTAAGGAAACCGGTAGGAAAAACAGTCTCTTACCCAACTGCATAGAGGCGTCGGATGGGAGACTTCCAGCCCTGTTTCTCTGCCTGCTGTTTTATCAAGTATTCAGCATAGCGGTAGGTGACTGTGCTGGGTTTG
The DNA here is from genome assembly GCF_031877795.1 of Strix aluco. Classification (NCBI taxonomy): domain Eukaryota; kingdom Metazoa; phylum Chordata; class Aves; order Strigiformes; family Strigidae; genus Strix; species Strix aluco. The sequence continues at coordinate 15,522,741 of NC_133935.1, read as the reverse complement.
CCGATCAAGGCCTCGTACTTCAGCTCCCGGCCTGTCACTTTCTTGTAGATGTTCTCCAAGCACAGAAGGAAAGTGCCATGGCCAAACCTGCTCCAGAAAGGAGGTCATCAGTATCCCCAGTCACACCACTTAAGTAGCAAATACTCCTCAGTGAGGAGAACCATCTGCTGTAGCCAGGGTACTGCCTAGTTTGGACACGGTAACGACCCACCCATAGGCAGTGGTCTGGCTTTTGCTTCTTCAAAGCTTTAGTCTTTGCTTCTCATGCAGTTTTCATATCTCTGCTGCTAATTATGCCATACAGTCTTAACACTAAAAAATGTAGGAAGAAAAGATCATCTGCAGGAGAGCTGTATGAAGTAGCCTAAAACAAATACCACACGTGCTTTTCACCTGGGCATCTTGGCTTCGGCCATCCACAGGAGATCCATGTTGCAGGCAAGGACAGGCAGATGGGGGTATGGTATATCTTGCAGCTCTGCTCCAGGGTTCCCGTTGCTCAAGAGTACATCAGTAATAAGTTGCAGGCTTGTCTCCCACCTCACTGGCTCACCAAACAGAATCACCCCTGGAAGATTTCAAGAGATGCTTGGAAACTCACAGCATCCAAGTACAGACTCACTACCAAAAGCACCCCTCTGCTGGGATGCCACCGCTAATACAGCTACTGCCCGAACACAGCTCGTGCCAGAGCTCCAGCCTGCATATCACTGTACCACATGCTCCGCTGCTTCCAGATGTTGGAGCGTGGCACAGAGAAAAGTTGGCTTTGCACTTATCAGCTTCTGCTTCACGCTGTATGAGGGTGGCAAGGCTACCTCCTGACTGTATCCTCTGAATAAGCTGCCTGGTGATACCCATGAGCTGACAGCACATCATTAGCTCCCATCCCAGCTGGCCTGGCTGTTATTTCTGCTTGCTCTTCATATGTAAACAAAGGCTATTGCTTACCTTCTATAGTGGGGAAGCCAGTGGTTGGGGGAGGCTGCCAGAAAAAAATGAAGGCTGGGTTAGTAATGCAAAACCTAATGCCATCTCCAAAACAAAACTAAAAATGCTTCCTTTGAACCTGCCAAGACAGTTCCATAGAGAGGCAGGACAAGGCCACCCGGAATCCCAAAGACAGATTTCTCCCACCCCACCCCCCATCCCAGATTGGATTTCACAGATCATGCATTCCTGTCTCAGAGCTGGAGATGTCAAGCAAACCATCTCACCACTTGCTGCAAGGAACAGCAACAAAAGACGAATATGGCATGAGAAAGGAGAGGGGAAAGTCACTGCCCTTCCAGCAGGAGCCAACGCTGGAAAGAGCAGAGAGATGCTGACTGCTCAGTACCACTCCCAGGCTCTTGCTAAAGCAGGTCACTAGCAGCTGGCTGCTCTGTGCCTCGCAGCTTCTCCACCCCACGCTATATGCTGTAAGGGCCACCACACCAGACCACCCGTTCTACCAATGCATCAGGAAATTACCAGCTCCTTTGGCCTCCGGCTCTGATCCACCATGTCTAACAGGGGATATGCCTTCCTCAGTGCCTCTATGGTGACCACATGCTTGAACCCCAGGCTATTTCAGACCATCAAGGAAAGATGTGGAGACTGTTGGTTGGGTTTTTTTTAAGTTACTTGCAAAGACATCTACAGGATTAAGGAATACAAGTCCTAGTAGCAGAGCAGTTATTTAATCTGGTAATGCATAACCTCATGGCTTTCAGTCAAACTGCATGCTGTGCTTCAGCCTAAAGGTGGCCCTAAAGCTTACATAAAAATCCCAGACTGTGATGATTTATTTTGCGATCAGCAATCCCCGGAAATAGGCAAAGAGCTCCAAGACAGAATGGATGTGCTTTGGGAGATCTTTAAGGCCAGGGTTCTCGTACTGGTGCAGTGCAGGGGGCTGGCCAGGCTCCTGGGCTAGAAGCAGAATCAGTGAAGCTCTGGTCAGCTCAGCTGGTGAAATGAAAATGGTCTGTGCTCATAGAACTATGCAAGCAAAGGATGAGTTGCATTCACTTGCAGAACATCTTGCCCTTAGCTTGCCCTACTGCCCCTGGGGAAACAGAAACGGGCCAAGGTGTTGTACAAATGAAGTGAAATGTCAAGTACAAGGTGTGACTGTGTGTGTGCACAGGCCGAGATGTCGCAAACCCTACAGGCAGCTCTTACCTCCCTGCAGACACAGGGTACGTCAGGCCTGCTGTGCCCTCACCTTAGCCAGGCAATATGCATAACTGTCATTTAGACCATGTCCCTGTACTGGGACACTCTGGTTCTAATGATATTTGAGTTCCTTCAATTGCTGTCAGATTCCTGGGGAAAACCTTAGCTGTGGGAGAGTCGGGAGTGATCTCTAAAGGACTCTGCATTAGAAAGAATGGGAAGGAGCACAATTTTATCTCAAAAGCGAGAGAGGCTCAAAGCTGATGGAGTCCTCACAGTGACATCTGACCTGCAGGAACAGCAGTGCAGCTCACAGGAGAGGTAATCAGTGTGAAAAGCCAAACACAGACCAAGGACAGCCAGGAGGTAACCAAGATGGAGATCAACAGTGCCTGCATTCGAGCCTCTCCATGAGGGTGCCTCCTCATAAGTTGAGACCAGTGACCTTTCTGTCTCCTAACGCTTCTCCAAGCTGACCGAGTGAGCGCCAGGGGTAGGGGCAGGGCAGGACCAGCACCATTTAGCTGGGAAGCTGCAGTGGGACGCGCAGAGCACCACCAGGCACACTCAGCAAAGGATACTTGTGGGCGTTCTCCTCCACGGGCCCCTGCCCGGCCACCAGCATGCACTTCTGGTGGAACTGGCTGAAGAGGCGCAGGGGGCTGTGGGACAGGATCACCTGCTCCGGGGACACCTGCGGGAAGGACGACAGGCTGCATTTCCCCCGCTTCTCCCTGCGGTCGGGTCGGGTCGGGTCCCATCCCTAACCCTGGCTGCCACCTGCCTCCCTCCACCCCGTCGGTCCGAGGCAGGGCCGGTCGCTCGGCGGTGCTGCCACCCCCAGCCCTTCAGCCCTCCCGGGGAAGCCGCGCCGGGTGGGCTCCTCCCCCCCCCCCCCCCCCCTCCTCCTCCTCCTCCTCCTGTCGCTCCCCCGCCACCGGTACCTGCAGCCCCAGCGCCTGGGAGAGCTCTCGGGCCTTTGCCGACCTCAGGCAGTTCCCGGCGTTGGTCAGGAAGACGACGGGCACCCGCAGCCGCCCGCCGCTGTCCGCCAGCCTGCGGAAGGCCTGACGGGCGGCGGGCACCGCCTGGCTGCCCCGCACCAGCACCCCATCCACGTCGAAGAGGAACCCGAAGGCCGGCGGCTGCAAGGCGAGCGGAGGGGACGGTCACCCGCCGCCGGGAGCCCTTCCTTCCTTCCTTCCCTCCCTCCCGCCCGCCCCCCCCGGCGCCCTTCCCGGCCCGCGGCAAGGACGCGGACGGCGGGCCCGGCCCCTCGCCCCGGCGCCGCCGCTCACCCTGCCCCCGGCGCAGCCCCCGCGGGCGGGCGGCCCCCGCGGCCCCGCGGCGCGCAGCAGCCCCCGCCCGGCCCGCAGGCAGCCGCGCAGCGCCATGCCGCTCCCGCCCGGCCCGGCCCCGGGGCCGGCGGCGGGGCACGCCGGGGCTCGTAGTTCGCGGACTACAGCTCCCAGCGAGGCGCGGGGCCCGGCGGGGCGGGATCGGGGCGGGGGGCGCGGCGGAGGCCCGCCTGCCCTTACCCCGCCGGCCTTCACCCCGAGCTGGGCGGCGGCGGCTGCCCGCGGCGCCGGGCGCAGGCAGGGGGGCGGCCGGCGGGAGCGGGGCGGGCGGCTGCGGCCAAGGCGCCGCCACGGGACGGGTGGTGTCGGCTGCGGGGGTGCAGCGTGCTGCCTGCTTCGGAGCAAGGGGTGGCGGGTTTGGGGATGGCTGGGAGAGAAAGGGGCCGGCGAGCGGTTGCAGAAGCAGGTGTGGGAGACGGAGCAGCGAGGATGGCGGGGCTTGACACGGGGAGGGAAAAGGGGTGCGCGGGGGAACCGGGCAGGAGCGGCCTGCGGCGGGACAGGCGTGCGGAGGCACTGACGGAGAGATGTGGGCGGCAGGAGCCAAAGGCGCAGACCCCTCCAGAGCAATCGCACCGGCTTCATCCGAGCCGCTCACAAAATCAAAGAACCGGAGACTCTCGGTTTCGCAAGTGAAGCTGCTCCGGTGTGGTACGGCCCCGTCCTCACGGCAACAAAGGTGTCCCCCAGGATACAGCCTGCTCCCGTCTGAGGTGGGTACAACTCACCTGCCCGCAATGTGCACACAAAGGATCTTCCCCGGAACTTTTTACCCCTGCCAACGGCTGCCCTGCCTTTGCTCAGTGTTCTCTATGCCAGCCCAAGTCTTGTGGTTTTTCTCCTACAGATCATAAAGTTCTCTAAAACTCTGGTCGTTTTTCTTGCTCCCTGATGGACTGTGTCCCCGGGGTTCCCTCTTTTCTGCGACATGGGACAGAAATCTTGACGCTGAATTCAGCTGAGGCCCTTCCAGACCTGAGGAAAGCAAAAGGTTCACTTCACCTCCATGGAGATGAAACAATGTTTGTTTGCTTTCTGGCTAGGCTTAAGATCTCCTGACTGCCATGATACGGCAGGTTTAACACGTATGACTTTAGGCATCAATTACGCAAACAGTGTAATTGTTTGTTTTTATGCTTCCATTGCCATGAACATCAACCTTAATTCATTTTAGACCCACTTTAACACCCAGAGCCCTTTCTGCAGAGCTATTAAAACACTGGCAACTCAGGGTTATACATATGTACAGATGGTTATTCCTCCTTAAGTGCCTTTGCCTTAACTGAATTACCTACCATTTATTTTACATAATTTCCTCAACTTGCCAGGATCACTTTAATTTCTCAGAAGTGTTTGCAGCTCCTCCTGCTCTGGCAAAATTTATGCTGGCCTTGGAGACATTACTGAAAGTATTTAGTTCCCTGCAGTACTGGGCTTCAAACCTTCGTCCACTAGTACAAGGGAGCTGGTTGCAGCTACTTTGAAGTGTGCCTTCTCAACTACTTACACAGCCCCTTACAAACAGGGACTTCCAACCCTCATTTCCCTCCGCTGCTGATGAAGAATACAGTCAGAGGGGCAAAGACTTCTTAAATAATAACAAACACAAGAGTGGTTCTCAGCGATCCAAGGCAGTTGCTCCTAGCAGAGAAGAAAATTGATTGATTTACTGTGATTTCTGCCAGAGTATTGGCTAATGTGAATTTATGGATTTTTAACGATTACAACTGCTTGCAAGTTAGATAGGTTGTTTTGATCGCTGGTCTCAGTCGTCGCTGAAATCAGGCTGACCAAATTGCGTTGCCGGGGTCTGCCAGTCCCTTCTTTTTAACTCTAAGGGTACTTTCGCCTTTTTCCCGTTCCTGAGACTTGTGAAATAGCTGTGAGACACATCTAGCCAGTTCCATATCGTAGAGGGGATTTAATTGCAAAAAAGTTTAGTGTATCCAAATATCCTCGAGTTTGGGGTTTTTGGGGGGTGGGTTCCCCCCCGTTATAGCCAAAGCTGTTGCGCTTTTATGGCCGGCGCTGAGGGAAAGCGCGGCGGAGGCGAACCCGCCCTTCCCCCGATCCCGATGGGGGATTTTTCACTTCAGTTTGTGCGCGGCGCTGCCAGCCCGCGGGGCGGCGCCTCCCCTGGAGCCCGGCAGGGGGCCCCGCCGCTCCACGGCCCGGCCGCGCCGGCGGGGCGGGGCCGCCGCTCACCTGCGAGTACGCGCAACCCCCCCCGAACCCCGCGGTAAGGAGCGGCGCTGCTCCGCGGGTAGCAGCGCTGCGGGAGGGGATGGGGTGGAGGAAGAGGAGGAGGAGAAGACGGTGGTGGTGGAGGAGAAGGTGGTGGGGGAGGAGGAGGAGGAGGTGGTGGAGGAGGAGGAGGAGAAGAAGAAGGTGGTGGTGGAGGAGGAGGAGGAGAAGAAGGTGGTGGTGGAGGAGGAGGAGGGGGAGGAGAAGAAGAAGGTGGAGGAGGAGGAGGGGGAGGAGAAGAAGAAGGTGGAGGAGGAGGAGGGGGAGAAGAAGGTGGTGGTGGAGGAGGAGGAGGAGGAGAAGAAGGTGGTGGTGGAGGAGGGGGGGGGAGGAGAAGAAGAAGGTGGTGGAGGAGGAGGAGGAGGAGAAGAAGGTGGTGGTGCTTTTCTGCTCCAAAGCCAACTTTTGAGATGCGGAGCAATGGAGAGGGGTTTCTAACCTTCCCCTCCCCAGGTGAGGTGCCAGCCCCACTAACACCTTTTGCATGCTTTGCAGCATTTTCCTCCTGTGGATCAGCCGTAGCAGAAAGCACTGGTGTGGTTTGTTGGAGGGAGGGCCTGGGGTTGGTTGGGGGGTTCTGTGCCCACCATGCCTCTGACACATGAGGGCTGGTGGAGAGGTGGCCGTGTTTCCAGCCAGGGTACCCACCAATGAAGAGGTGCCCCCAAAGCATGTGTGTACCCTAGTGAGCATTCCCAGCAGGCCGGCAGAGCTGCTGTATTTATTTTTACAAGGAAGACTTGTCAGTCCAACAGGCTGAAGCGCTTATTTTTAAACCAACACGGAGGGAGTTTGCCAGCGGTCGGTCACCAGCTGAGCCTGGCACACGCAGCAGGGACCAACGACAGCATGGCTGCCAAGCACTGCACCCTGAAGTGTCTGCTTTGCCTGATGAACCTTCATCCTTCCAGCACCAGCAGACAGACTTTAGCCCATCATCCCTGTGTTAAATGCCCACTCATGTAATTTTCCCTTCGAGAGCTGAGACTTTCCCTGTGACTCTATTAGGAGCTTCCCATTTTGCACATTATACATGGATGTGCCTTATGATTTCTTCTGCAGGCACACCTGGCAACAGCCATATCCCCTAATACCCATAGAGATGGTCTGTCTGCCCTTCTCACACCAGTTCATAGGAGACTCCCTCTTCCTTCTTCCCCTGTCTATGCTGTATTTAGATGTTTCCCCCACCCCTTTCATAGCTGCCTTTAAGGACAAGCAAATAGGCAGTTGCCCACAGCCTTCTCCCATGGGTTCCTATGTTGCAGCTCTGTTTTCCCTAGACTCATAGCCCTGTCATCACCCCTTCCTTCCTGACCTTCTAACATCCCCCTCAAAAGGAGCCATACCTTCCAACTCTCTTCTTACTGCAGAGGCTCTAATGGCCTGAACCAATCCTCCCCCCCCCTCGGTTTATCTCTTTCTCTGCTGCAGCCTGCTCATGGAATGATGGACAAGCTAAAGGTTGAGAAAATACAGTAAAATGCCTTTCTTATCCTGTAATGACCAAGGGGGAGGACACAGCCTGATAAAAATGACAAGCCAGAAGAATTGAGAGCCAGACCCTTCACCTGCCTGTCCCTCAGCAGACAGAAAACACTTGATATACCTGCCATGATTGCAACTGCTGCAAGCCTGGAAAGAAAGAAATTAAGTACTGAGCCAATTAGAGCTACAAGTTTCTGGCCAAAGAAATGTCCTTCTGCTTGCTACCTGTGAAGACACTAATTCAGAGACTTAAAGGAGGAAAAACCTGGAGCAGGCTGAGCACTGGGAGCTGGTGGAAAACACATCTGTAGCCCTGTTTTATGGCCAGAGGGCTTTGCTTAGCATCTGGCATCTGCATAGTCCCACTGCAGTGATAGAGGCTCACAGGACATACAGATCCGGCTGCTCACTTGGGCCTATCTCTCTTTTCAACCAGCTACTTTACTCCTCTGTTTTTATTGGCATGATTTTTGACAGCAGCAACTACTGCTGGATCAGCCATTTCCTGCCGGTGAGTAGCCAGGAGGCAAACATTTCAATAGCTCAAGTGCCCCAAAGGCAGTCTAAGCTGCTCTGCAACAAAACACCTAGACCTGTGACACAGTGTGCTGCAAACAAAGCTCCATACACCTTTAGTTTGAACAAATTGAACCTGAAGAGGCCACAGGGAGAAACAGACGGGGGAGATAACAGGCATAAGGCTTGATGTATTCCTATGGCTGCTTGAAGTGACCATCACAGAAAATTCCATGGATTTTCTACTCTCCTTCCTTGTTCTGACTCTGGATGGAGACTGAAGTGGGGGGTCTTTCTGCCCCTTTAGGTCTGCTCTACTCAGCCTCCCACCACTCTTGTGGCTGCCTCCAGCCCTGCTTGTTTTCAAGTTCTCTAGTTGGCCCTTTCTTCCCATGCCCACCACCAGTACTTTGGGCAGAGCCTCAAGTTGTACCATGTAGTTAGCTGGTGCTCCACAAGGCACTTGCCAGCTTTGAAAAGAATGGGCTGGTTATGTAGCATTTACTCTTCTCCTTGTTTCCCTCTGTTAAAAGCATGCTAAAAGCAGGTAAAATGACCTTCAGTAGTTCCTTTTACTTTCTCATACTGTAACCACCACAGAGATGGTACAAAACTGTACCACGAGGAGAGGTAGCACAAGCAAATCATGTACGTCGGGTGGTTTCTGTATGAAAACGCAGCCCTGAGCTGGATGCAGCTACTGTGTGGTTTGGGGAAAGGGGGCTGGAGGACCTGTGTAGTGTCTCTGCCAGGTGGCTTGGGCTTGACTTCACAGCGTGTTAGCCCCATGGATCAAATTGCCCTTTGCAGCATGCTGTGAAGACATTTCAGACTCCCTGATAGCTGTACTCCAGGCTGAGTGACGTGAAACATGCCCCTCCACTGCACATTTCAGATTAAAACCTTACATCAAATATAGGTATCCCCAGTTCTTTTTAACAGAAAGAAAAAGGAAAATAAATCCCACAATTAAAACAGGTCTAAAAATCTAAATATATACTATGTTCTGAAAGAGACAGGCAAGAAAGCATTATATGCAATGTATTTGCATGTGAGCATGTGTATTTGGATGTGATCAGGCAGCCAAGGTACTGAGGGTAAGGAAACAGGCTGGCAGCAAAATCCTTGAAATGCTACTGCAAATGCTGACCTGAGTCTCAATGAAGCCCCACAGCCAAATTTACCCAAAGCTTTGTGGATATCTGAATGGATTGATTTTTCTTAACTGCTGTGGTCCAGCCTAAATCCCTCCTTTTTTGCACACCTAGAGTTAGAGAGGTGTGGATGCAGTCTGGGTTTCTCAATTTGCACCTTTCTTCAGCCTAAAGCCTGCTCTAAGAAGAGTTAATCCCCAGCAGTAAAGCAGGCTGGCCCTCCTTCTGTCACACTCGCTAAGGCGCCAAAAATGGTTGAAGCCCATCTACTGCCAGAGGACTCTCGGGAAGCCCCAGTCACCACACACGGCAATTCCCTGTTCAAGGAGGGATCCAAGGAAGGCTACACCACCAGTCAGGCTTCTCCATGTGGTTCAGGTTCACATTTAAACATATGTGATCAGGACAGAAAAGTTTCTACTATCTGACCAATCCTGAGATGGATACCTTCAGCAGAAGTGGAGTCACTAGGCTAGTCACAAATGCAGACATAACCCTGTAGAGTCAAGATTCACTTTTCTGAGGGCTTCATCTGAAGATCACCTCAGATCTGTACAATTTCAAACCCCCAGTGATTTCTGTGCTGTAATCCTGAACACCATCACTCATTGGTGGCTCCACTGGGCCACATCACATCACAGTTCCTGATGCAAAGTAGGTAAATGGCCAAGTGAGCAACAGGCTTTTCCTAGGAAGGCAAGAACAAACTGGACACAACAGGTAAACTGGTCCCAGCAAGTGTCTGGCAAACAGAAGATCTAGCTCTGCTGCTAATGCGGGTAATGAGGAGGGAGGACTACAGGTAACCAAAAAGCCATCAGTGGTTCAAGCCCTCAAGAGACCATGGGCAGGAAGAGCTGCAACTTTTGCACTGTGGCAGAAAAGGAACAGACATGGGTTAACCTGTGTTGAGGAACTTAGCTCCTCCCACACAGACTCTGTACTGATTAGCTTCACCCTGGCAGCAAAGAAGCTCACTTAAGGGAGAATCAACTAATGGCAAATAAAAGATCTTTGTCCATCCACATATAGCAAAGCTGAAAGATCAGGGAGATCAGAGGGACATGGCTTTGGGTCACTAGTTAGCAGCCATTCCACCTATTTGCAGCAGTTTTCCTCAGCAGCATTACAAATAAGGCTTTTTCCCAGTCAGCATTTATAATCTGACCATGACCAAAGCCTACCCTGGGGACTTTAGACTGAGCTCTGTATGCAACACCCATGGCAGAGGAGGGAAGGTAGCTCTACTCTAGTTCCTCCTCTGGTATAAAGCTCATCCCAGGACCAAATCTCTATCAAAGCCCAGGAAAGGCCAGCCTGCAAAGATTAGCTGCTGGTGCTTCAGAGGAAGGTGTGGGGCATGTGAGCAGAGAGAGCTGGAGTAGAGGCAGCTGTGGCTGAAAAGGGGTGTGAGGCACTCAACCCTCTCAATTAGCAAGGTGTGTGACTGCGTTCTCACTTTTTGCTTTCTGTGGTTTGTGTTTCTGGCTTCTGCAACGCAGGCACCTTCATAAACCTTGTGGGTTTATTTGGTTTTTGTTATGGGGTTTGTAGTGTGGGGTTTCTTTTCCCTGGAATAGCTAGAGATGAACTTGCAGCCTGTGAAATGTGGGCAATTTAACAGGGGACGCACAGGCTGCGCAGCTTGATCCACTTCTGTAGTAAGTATATTTGCCTCCTGCTAAGGTGTTTTAACCAAGGTCAGTGGAAATAAACACTATGGCCAGACAGCTTGAGACAATTAGCAGAAAACATAAAAAGAGCCAATTTGCCCAAGCTGGTCAGATCAGGAAACGACAGTCCTTGCAAGTTTGTGACTCAGAGGAGGGAGATGTCTTTCAGCAGGAACTTTTCTAAATTCTCCCTTGGCTGATGCAAACCAGCATAATTGTACAGAAGACAGGGAGAAACGCTGGTTGATTCTGGCTGTGGGCTTGGGATATGAGTGCCGAAGGATTTTGCTGAATTTGTTTATCATCCTGGTTAAGATTTCTTTTTTTTTTTTTAAATCTCCCTGCAACTAGTTCTTCCTCTGATATTTTTGATGATGTTAAGAAAGGGAATCTGCTTGTCCAGACTCTATTTATTGTGTAGTTTCTGAAATACCATTTTGCCAAAGAGCTGAAAACTACAAAGGTCCAAGTGAACACTGTGGATATCCACAGTGTGAGAGTAGTTCTCTGTGTAGGTGAAAATCTGTCTGACAGGCTGAATAAGGGCACAACTGCACTCTGGGTTAGGCAACAAAGGCTGGTAGTAGAAACCCCTGAAACCAAAAGGTGTTTCCTGTAAATGCATAGGCCTGTGTTAGCATGGCCCAGTGCAGGGGGACAGTTTTAATTAAGCTGGATCTGTAAGCCAGGGTGTTTTTTCTCAGCTGAAAAGTGTTTTGGCTTCCTTGTGACCAGAGGACAGGAAAAGATTTTGCAGTAAAAAAAAAAACAACTGTTGGCAACTGAGGCACCTCTTTTTGGCTTTATGGTCACTGTGCAACCAGGCTTAAATGTTCTGGGAGCAAGTTCCATCAGCTCATATCCAGCCATGGTAGGTCCTGAAATAGCAGACATCAGACCTATGACTGGTTCTTCAACCTAGCAGTGCTATTTTGGCAGCAGGCCCAGGGTTAAACATAACAAGAGTCATTTTCAGTCCTTGCTCTCCTGAAGGTCAGTGGCCCAAATGGTTGGATGTTTGTCTTAGCTGTTTCCGGACAAGGTCTGCATTTTGTAATGATAAGGCGAATTTTGGAGATCCTCACATTGGCAATCTCCCACTAACTCTAATTAGAAAGCATGTTTTTCCTGAATAAGAATGTCAGGATTTGGTTACTGGCAATTTTTAATTGTTTTGACTATTCTGAGCAGGGTGTTCTTTTGTTGTTGCTATAAAGGCTCACTGTTCCCTCTCACCTCCAGTCCATGACTTTCACAGCATAGCGCAGCTCATTCTTAGTATTAAGTCCATCAAGCCCAGCTTACCAGAATCACCCATTGCCAGGTGAGACTTTGAGGTTCATTCATACACTCAGGTGACATGGAAGAAGCAGTCTCCCTCTTAGAAATAAGTTCGCTCTGGCTCGCCAAATGTCGTCTGAGATGAGTCTTCTCCCCTCTAAAGCTCCCTCAAAAAGCTATCAGAGAGGTCAGCCACAAATTGGTCCCATTTTTTCTGCCAGACCTCTTTGGCCTTTGCTTTCTCACCTGGTAGCATGGTACTGTATCTGTGAGGAGGAGAAAAGTCAGTATCAGAGAGCAGACAAGGGGGCAACTATTTCAAGATCAGTGAGCAAAATGAAAAGGCAGGAAGCAGCAATAGATTAACCCTTGCAAGACATGCCTACACGGCACAGAGTAACATAGTATAAAGAGCCTTGAGCTCCTGCCCGCTGGGCTCATGCTGGGACAAGAAGCATAATGGCCGTATCAACAGCTACTGAGTCCTGCACCATGAGGACAAACAGCGCAGTCTGCATAAGCTGGAGGCTCACTGGGCAGCACCCAGTGGCTAGGAGAGAAGATACAGCACTGCTGTTGCTTTCAGATGTGCCCTGGGCTTGGTCCAAATTGGTAGGAAATAAGAGTATTTGTTGTCTCCCTGGCCGTGCGGGTCTTGGGATTGACGAGAGGATTGGCACAGGATTTGGCAAACAGACAAGTGTCTAGGAAAGTACAGAAAGACCCTGAGCACCATATCTAAACTATTTTGGGACATCCAGAGCTGTCCAGATAAATAGAAAAAGTGGTTAAACAAACCCAAACTACATGCTGGTAGATTGTTTTCCTGTGTTTCCCCAGTGGGCCATGGCAAACAACGCAGCAAGTCAAATTCTGGCAGAAATAGACAAGTGATACAAAGACATAAGATTTCTCCTGTATGCAGAAACAGATGCTGGTTGCAAGTTCTCAAAGGATGGAAAAGGGGGAATAAGACACTGAGTTAGAGAAAGGCATTCAAGAGCACAGGCAGAGGAGCCTCTGCAGTCCCTGTGTCCTGCCCTTGGAGGAGACACACAGAGAATACTTTGCCACATGAACTGACCTTCTGTTAATCCAGAGGAGACACCCTGCAGCCAAAACCCAAATACAGTGGCTTTCCAGGAAGCAAGCTGATAGTCTCCGTAACATTACTATGGCCAGGTGAGAGAGGTAAGGAACTTACTTTATGGAGTTGAGTGCAAGTTGTTTTAAGGTCCTCAGGTCAGCATTCATCCCTCCGATGGCCATGAACACCTCGTAGAAGTCATAGGAGACTCCCTTTGCCCCAAAGATAGGGGGATCATCAGGACTGATCACAATGGGGTGCCCTTCAGCCATGAGGTCAGCTGCAGGGTGGCTCCGCAAGTCAGGTACCAACAGTAGGACCTCAGTGGGAAAGGATGGGAGACAACACCACATCAGGTTATTGCTGTAGCCGTGTTTACATTATGGCACCCTTCACACTGCATACCTGCTATAGCTGCCTGTGTCAGCAGGTAGTCATAAGGGAGGAAGAGCCTCCAGAGGGCTGTTCAGAGCCTGTTAGGCGTTCTGCTCTGAACTGCTGCAGGAGGTGACTACTTGTCTCCACTGACTATACAAGGAGACTGGTTTCTTAAATTAAACACCTAAATTAAGGCCAGTGGGCTGAATAACTTCTGCTTATTTATAACAATTTGACTGTGAGCATTTCAGGAACAGTCTTTTGGTTATGTATGTGCCATGATGCTTAGCCCAGGGCATCTGGAGCTGGTATCAGAGTTCTCTCCCTCAAGGCTCCCATCGGTACATCTCTACCCCAGAGCATCCTTTCTGCTGCACCCAGGGGACAAAAGGCACCACACTAATGTGTTGCAAAAGAGTTCCCCCTGGTTATGACTTCTAGAAAACGAAAAGACTTCCAGTTACAATCCCAGCTTTTCAGCCTCTGGCCCTCCTGACTTTGAAGTATTTTCCATTATGTATCTTTAGGCACCTCCCTGGCTCTGGGCCTCATCTCCACTAGGGAGGACTGCCTTCCCAGGTTCCTCTAGATAGGAATTTAAATTATTTTGACCCGACTGGCATTACAAGCGTTATATATACACAACATGTGTCTACGTAGCAAACTGCAGTGTAATGTGCTGCAAAGAAAACTGAGCCAGCCTGGGTGCAATAAAATGTCTAGCTGCCCCCCAGCTCCCTGCTGCTCCTAGCTGCTATGGTAAATCCCATTCCAGTGTCTCAGCTCCAAGATCTAAGCTTTTACCAACATACCTGGTTGGAGATGGGACAGACTTCTACAGGAATATCCCTCTTCCGAGACAAACTTTTGGCTACTGGGTGTTTAGTGAGGGCAAGTCCGTGGCCAATCCGGCTGGTATTCAGTAGCAATGCATCCAGCACATTATTGTCTACAGAGGTGCCGTGCCAGACTAAGCAAAGACAGGTAAGAATCACTGCAATGCTGCAAGGAAATACATCTTCTCAAACTGCTAGATGTTTTTGTTAAAAAATGTCCCAGTTGCAAGGTGAGAGAGTTGCTCATGCTCTGAGTTCCCATTTTCAGTGAAACAGGGATCCAAATCTGCCCAGGACATTGCCCAGCATAGAGATAGCCACTCATCTCACCCGGCTTTAGATGTCCACAGTATTGCTCTTACAGCTAAGCTAATCATGCTGGTCTCCATTCACAGTCAATGGAGAGAACTAGTGATTTCTGAGGAATAGCCTGCACATTAGGATGAGATGTATAAAGGGAGCCTAGGGTAACTAGTTCAGATGTAGACATCTTCTCTGTTGATGTCAACATGCAATAAGCATAACACACAAATTAGACACAACTGTCATACATGGTTAGGATAAATCCCACCCATGTGGACTGAATGATATATTGCAAATAATAATACATTGCCCCAGGAATGAAGGGTAATGATCAGTTATTTTGATGAGTGTATTCAGGAAAGACTTGAGGCTGGCTTAGACATTCCTTCACCTTATAATGTAAAATAATGGTTGGGGATTTCTGCTGCCACTGTGGATGGGAGGTAAGCGCTGCTCTGAGGAGGAAATGGCTACCAGCAATAACTCATGCAGCATGAATCCATGTCACACACAGAGCAAAGACACTGAGCAACATGATGCCTACAGTCAAGAGCAAGGAGCGGGTAGGGAAGGTGCCATGTAGGAATGCTACAGCAACAAGCTGATGTGGGGAGAAGCATAGGGAAAACCAATTATATACAGGTGTATACACACACACACACATCATCTTGATACAGCCAGGCTTGCTTCTTCTGTGCTTTGCAAGACCACCACTTGCCTCTGCAAGCAATAACAGGCCTTGAGTCCTCATGCTTACCAGTCTCCCCAGCATGGAAAAAGTATGGCAAATTGACCCCCAGAGAATACGGGATGGTCAGAGCATCCTTCAGGTCCCATAAAGAATGACCTTCATCCTCATCACCAACCTGGGGGAAAGAGGAAGGTATTTTTGAACATTCTCTGGAAGATGGTGGGACTGAGCTATATATCACTGAGGTGCCAACTGTACTGAATTACAATGCTGTGGGATAGGGAGCTGATTCTTTCAGGGGATTTTGTCAGTTGCCCTCAACAAAATCCTTAGCTGGAGGATTTGCAATTCATTTACACTGATTTCAGTACAGCAGCAGAGGATCTCGCTCTGGTATAAAACATATGCCATATTATACATATAGTTATATCGCACCTCTAGGGGTTAACGCGAAGCCACAGAAAAAATACGGTTACCAGGTCGAAGCCTGCCAGGGTGTCTGGGAAGCGGGCTCTGAGTGCCATGGCAGTGACGATGGCTTCTTTAATCTGGGAAACATTCAGCATCCTAAAGAGCAAGAGAGAGAAAGCAGTGCAGAGGCTCACTCCCAGAAGGCTTGCCTTCTTTGGGTTTGACTTGTGAAATGGGCCCCCAGGGGTATTTCCAAAATGCACAAGTTGCTCCTGAATCTGACAACCATCTTCAGGTCTCCAGAGTAACAGCAGTAGAAAATTGATATTATGAAAGGAAACCCCTGAATGACCAGGAAATGCCTGGCTAGACCCTGCTGTCACTGGAGTTGAGGCATGCTTGTCTGACTCACTGGCTTTCCCATCTACCAAGCAGGGAACACAACAGCATGGAGAGAAAATGTTTAAATTTTTTTTTTCCTCTCAACTGTTTTGCTGGGAGGTGGGACAGTAGCTTCATTTCAAGAGTTTTAAATTTAGATTTCTTCCAGCCCTATTGGACTTAAACATCACAGTGCATTTTGCAGACAGACTGTCCCTACCCAAGCTGGCCAGAGGCAAGCCAGCTCTGAACTGGGAACGGCATCATGCCGAGCCGGAGTGAGTAAGTGCTGCTGAGAGGTCTGTTATATTTGCTCAGGATCACCTCACATGACTTCATGGCATCTGGCTGACTTGGAGAACAGCCTTGTGCCCGCCTGCGAACAGCAGCACTAACATACTGTACAAAGGCTGCTGGGAGAACAGTGTTTGCAAGGTCCCACAAGGACCTTTGCAATACCGACTGCCCATACTCAGGCACTGCTGTCATTGCTTCAGGTTCCGCAGAGAGGGGGAGTATGTCTAGGCTTGGGAAGAGAGCACACATGGCTTGGACACGCACACACGCACGCAAGCAGCCCTCCCCTTGCTCATTCCCTCACCCAGGGCTCGCAGACACTTGTCTCTCTGGTGCACACCATGAGCTAACCTTGGTCACTTCGCACATACGCGGACTTATATAGATGATTTCTCATCCTCAGCCTTTTACACGTGCCAGGAAATGCTTCGGGAGTCAACACCCCGGGTCTGACGATGGACATGGGCATTGCTAACCAACTGTGGCACTTCAGCCTAGCCGTTAGCATCACTTCTCCTGGCCTGGACTCCTCTCTCCCCACCGCCGCCTCCACCTCAGCACAGCCAGCCACACACAGCTGCTCTTAGCCCAGCTCAGCCTCTACCTGTGTGCTGTAAATATAATCTTGGCTCCAAGAAAGTCAGGGTGCTCCTTCACAAACTGCCTGGTCACTTCCCGATAGGTTGCCACGGACCATGACTTATTGTGCCGGGTGCCATCCAGTTCATACACCTGCAGGATGAAAAGCACATGACAAGCAGAAGTTGGAAGAGGTGTTTTGTTGGAGGTTGGGAGAAATGAACTGAAGAAAACCTGCGAAGAAGCAATGTGCTGCGGTCCTGGCAACAGGGCAGAAAAAAACAGTTAAATCTGTGCAGAACATTTTCTTCTTGAAGCCTTTACAAGCTGGCAAGAACCAAAGAGTGGTTTTCCTCCCTCCTATGTGATACAAGAAACAAGTTTCTCCATGTTCAGACATGGCAAGCAAGTGCCCTTGAGTACCCAGAGGAGACCATGACCTCTTCTTACTCATGTCTGTATCAAATGCTGGGGCGTTTTGTCCAGCCGTCTGGTGGCTCACACACGCTCTGTGCCTTGCAGTGGCAGTCTGTCAGCCAAGGCAGCCCCAAGGCACACGAGGGCTGAGCTCCATAAGCTACCAGCTGGGCTGGGCTTCTGCTCTCCTCTGCCAGAGGTTTGCTCTGTGACCTTGAGTCAGTTGTTTAGTCTTGCCACACTTTCCCAGCTCTCTGCCTGCAAACTGGGAAAAATAATCCTTTTGGCATGCTCTGTCTCATCAACTTACTTTGTGAGTTCCTCACTACCAGGGCTATATGCAGGGCTTCTGCCCTGATTTCAGCAGGCGTGTAGACTCTGCGTGCCCCAATTGATACTAACCCGCAAAGGCCCTGCCAGGAGTCACTCACAAACAGTGGCTGAAATCACTCCGTTTGTTCTCATTCTCCTCTCTTTTCTTTTCTCTTTCAGCCTTCTGGTCCACTCCACCTTCTTACTTCCCCTCTGGTGCTGCCCGTTGCAGTGATGCCCCTCACTAAGCCCCTGTGCCCCGTCACACCATGGTGTCCCC
This sequence comes from Strix aluco, assembly GCF_031877795.1. NCBI lineage: Eukaryota > Metazoa > Chordata > Aves > Strigiformes > Strigidae > Strix > Strix aluco. Next base: position 15,504,895 of record NC_133935.1, on the reverse strand, counting down.
CATGCAGACACCAGCAGCCGCAAATGCTCAGGGGGAATTTTCCCCTGCTACAGCCCATGGGAATGTGAAACTTTACACAGCTGAATTTGCAAACACAGCTGGGTTTGGGGGGCTTTTCCACAATGTTTGCTGTTTCACACTAAATCCCGACTTTCATTTACTTTACTTCAGGGGCCGCTTCTGGCAGGCTTTGCTGCAAGGCGAGCTTTTGCAGAGTGTCAGCGCTGTTGTCTGAGCCTTGTAGAGGAACTCCAGCCACACAAGCATGTCGCTATTCCTGTCACACCCTGCTCACCTCGACTTCCACGGCGAAGTGTTTCCTTTCTCTCTCATCCCCCTTGCCTGCGCTGCCCGTCAGGGCCGGCAGCCCAGCGTACTCGCAGCTCCTCGCAGCCCTCGCAGAACGACCTGGGCTGCAGGCAGCCTGACTGCCTGTACCTCACAGCACGCTGAGCTGCTGGGTGCGAGTAAGCCCAGGGGCTCTGGAGGCTCCCACGCCTGGAGCCAGCATTAGGGGCTGGATGGGAAACGAATCTTCCCTGCCAAGCTTCTGTTCAAAAGACAGTACAACCATGTCTAAGGGCTGCCGGTAAACGCAGGGTATTTTCCAGTCAGGCCCACGCACTTGTATCATCACAGATACTCTTGGCTCGGAAACCTATGTGACCTGGGGGGATGCCAGTGTTCACACTGTCTCACAGCACAAGAATTTTGACATTGCTGTTATTTTCTCTTTCCAGGTATCCCAAAGACAGATGGTGACTGAGTTCAGAGCAACTGGCTCATGACCAAACCCCAGCAAAGTAAGATACATATAAGCTGTGTGGTCTTCTCCCCTTCCTTTCTTTTTTTCTTTTCAATACACCCTTCTCATCTCAGGCACGATAGAGTGCCAGCCTGCAGCCCCGACACTGAGCCCTATTTTGCCATGAGGCCAGCCCAAGCTGCAACAGGGCAGGGTTAGCAGCCCTGCTCCCCAGCTGTTGGGGCGGAGGCATGCACAAAGCCAGATCAGCCTCCAAATTTGTCACAGCACCTTCCTGTCTGCTGACGGGGTGGCTATGGAGGCCTGTCTGGCAGCTGCAGTGGTTGCTGGGGCACTGACATTCATCTGCAGCTGGCTGGAGCTCACCAGCCATTGCATGCAAGGGCAATGATTTAAGGAAGTTGCTGACAGGCACATCTGGGAGTCGGGTCCCCAGTGGGATGTCAGCATGGCAGCTCCATCCACTGGACACCGTGGTGCCAGCAGCAAGATGCTACCGGCGTTCCCACGCACAACCCACCACCACCACCACCTGGTCCTTCAGGTGCTGCCAGATAGATGGACCTTGCACAGCAGTTTCATTCCCGTTGCAATGGACTGTTAAGAACATAGAGGTAGGCGGTGTAGTGAGGAGTAGCAGCCCCGGTTGGTTTGTTTTGGTAAGGCTGACAAAGGTCCCACCCCCCTGCTGCCCCTCTTCGAGCTGGTCTGGAGAACTGTATAGGAAAGGTGTGCCTGCAGCGTTGAAATTGCCACCAGGAAAGTGGGAACCATTACAGCCGAAGAACAGCGATGGGCTCTGTTGGTGCTTGAAAGGCACTGGGGCAGTATGGGGTTGTAGGACAATCTGACCAGCTCCAGGTGACACGCAGGGAGAAAGGCCTAAACTATTACCAACAGATTTTAGTGTTCGTAGCAATGAAAGGAGCAGTTCATACTTCACATACCTTGCCAAAATTTTACTTTGTCTGCAAACTATGGAAGACTATGCTTTGCCAGTTGGTTTACTAACCTGTTCAGAGAAATCATTCTGAAATAAGCTGTGGATTTAAAATAACATAACTATTCCAGAATAAGTCTCTGTTCAAGATGGGAAATTGTTCCAGAAGAGCTGCCACAGAACAGGTGATTCTGGTGCAGACAAAGCTGATATACATCTCCCCAACCAGCAAGATTTCGACACAACTCCCAGTCAGACTGTACCATGCAGTTTTATGCTGTTGCCACAGTATCTTCCTTAGCCATTAAGAACAAAGTATCTCTCACTTTCAAGTCCTTGCCTATGCAAATCTCCAACAAAGACCTTTGAATATGATCAAGGTTTTCCAGCATCCTTAGAAAGGCAGGTATGCAAACATCCAAAAACTAAATTCAAGATAGGGCTTGAGAAAAGTTTTGGAGAAATAAGGATTTAAAAGAATACTAGAGAAGCCAAAAAATACGTACCGGAGGCAGGATAGCTCTTATCTCGACATACTGTACATTATCTTCATAGAGCTCCAGCAGCCCCTGGTAGAAATAGGCCTTGAACACAGGTGCATAGCAGATAAGTCCAGAGGCAATGAGAAAGACTTCTTCAAATCTTTTCCAAATGACAGTCTGAGAAGGGTAGGCCAGCTCAGGGGCATCCGTCACCAGGGTCAAGTTTCCCAGCAAGCTGTAGAAAAGGGTAAAGAGAAGAGGAAAAATGAGAATAGCAAACAAGACAACTGGCTTTCAGCATGCAAAAAGTTGCTGGCTGGTGTCTGGATGTTCAGTACAGGAGGAAATAGGTTTCCCATTGTGAGTTTTATTGTCAGAGACCAAGCTTTGTGGACGTGACACTCTGCCACCTGCATGTTCTGGGGTGCAGCAGGGCAGCCGCTGTGCTGAAGGAGGCATGTGTTCTTTGGGCAGGACCATGAAAAGGTGCAAAGCCATTCCTGCCACAATAGGGGCCCAAGATCTAACTCGGAGCCTGTTGGCACTGCAATACAACAGGTGTAACAATGACTGGTGCAACTAGGAAGCATTCAGATCATTTTTTCTGCCACATATATTTACCCCTCTAATGGCTGGTACAATAATAGCTGACAGGTAAAAAGTCATATGCCACATGTTGAGCTACAAGCAGGGTAAGACTAGGTGTTCCAAACCCGTCCCTTCCTTTTTTGAGGGCAAAATCTTGAGTAGTAATAGAGTTACAAAAGCAAGTATGAAGTTTTTATAAGAATTGCACTCTGCTACCCAGGGGTATCATAGAATCATAGAATAGTTTGGGTTGGAAGAGAACTTAAAGATTATCTAGTCCCAACCCCCCTGCCACGGGCAGGGACACCTTCCACTAGCCCAGGTTGCCCAAAGCCCTGTCCAGCCTGGCCTTGAACCCTTCCAGGGAGGGGGCAGACACAGCTTCTCTGGGCATCCTGTTCCAGTGTCTCACCACCTTATCCTTAATCCAAAAGTAGGCTATTACATCACTCCTGTAGACAATATATTCTCCCAAAGATCTTCAATGCATGTAAAAACTTGTGACACCTGGCCCTAAGTTCACCACCTAAAGGCAGACCGAGTCTCCAGGAGATGCCACGTACTGGGCCACCATCAACCTGCTTACTAAGCCTGTAACTTGCCCTGGTACCTTCATATTGTCAAAATATGTCATCTAATATAAGCAGGGGGAAAATGATTGTGAATCAGAAATCCTTCTCCCCCCAGTGGAACAAACCTGATATCCTGCCTGCTTTGCTGATAACTTCTTCAGATTCATCTGCTGGGAAACAACTGATAAGAATCACGGGTCCTGACTTTTCCTTAGTGGGACAGAAATGTATTTATTTCCTCCATAGGCTCAGCTGGCATATAAGCCTCTTTCAGAAATCCAGAGAGGCGGTGGGTAGTTTTATCAAGCAGAGTTTAAGGGAGCCAGTAATTGCAAGATTATCTAGTTGTGGGTGACAGCTTGTATTTAGGACAGGGTGAGCGTTGTGCTGCAATACTGTCCTCTGACAAGTTGATAGCCTTCATCCCACCCGAAGCCTTGCCTCTGGCAACAGCTGTCTTCCCTCCGCTGGTGGCCACCTGAAGAAGAGTTTGTAATAAATTTCTCAGGCCGGTGGGCAAAGTCTAAATGGCAATACAGGGGTGATTAACTTCATTCCTGGGTGGACAACCTGAAGCCATCGCAGCAAGCTACAGAGCTGGCCAGGCCTGATGCTTATCTAGTATCAAGGGCTAAGCAGGTTCAGATAGAAATACCTTCAACCATGCTTCATCTTTCATCCAAGTATATTGTCTCCCCTTGATAACAGCTACTGGTCTTTAATAATGTTTCATGTTTGATGTCTTGGCCCCCATCCTCGTGCAGTTGTCTGCTCAGTTATATGGGAGGTGTGGGTTTGATTTGTACTCTTACTTTCTTCCAGGAGGCTTCTGTGGATGGAATTAAAAATCTCCCTCCTACAGATGTAAAATGTGATCTGGTCCAAACTCATAAGTTAAGACATCCCGGGCAGGTACCTCCCTTTTGAGTCCCTCTATCCTGCCCATAAAATGGAGACTGTTCTGCCAGTGTTTGCCTGCTGTTTCATGCTCTAAGGACCCTCTTCCAGCGGCTTCAGTTTCATTTTTTCTTCACTCTGTTAATTTCTTTGCTGGGAACAATTTTAGAAGCAAAACTGTACATAAAGAGACGCTCATAGCACGTTAAGGATGAGGTTTTAAATGTTCAACAGTCAGAAAAATTCAGGGTTAAGGTTTCCACACTAGCTTTGGCTCTGCCCTCCTGCCCTCCCACACATTACAATAGGGGCTTTGGTGCTGTTATCACTTGGACACTGGGCAACCTCGGCTACTCTTCAGTAATCCATGCAACCAAAGGGGACCGAGCTGGACTACGGCAGGGGTGGGCAGTGGGGAGCACGCAGCAGCAGCACACACCACAGCATCACCCTAGAAACCAGGAATGCAGGAGCCAGGGGCATCTTGAAGGCGCTGATCCAGCTGCTGGAGCTGCGGTGGAGGCCAGCTGCTGGCGGAGAGGAAGGAGGGGAGAGGAGGTTTTGTGTGGGAAGAGCTGGGGAAAAGAGACTTTTCCAGTCCCCTCCTGGCCAAAGGGCAGCTCCCCGACAACCCTGTGCACCAGCAGAGAGCACCTGCCCGAAGCCGAGAGCTGAGCGGGGCTGTTCCCACCAGCCCTGCAAGCACCGAGGGAAAAACCTCCCCGTGGATCAAAAGGCTGTGCAAGCCCGTTCTCGCCGCCCCGCGCAGCTTCATTTCAGATAAGGATGGGCGGTTAGTTGGGCTCCCACTGCTTTCTCCCCTTGTCCTGTGAGAACTCGGCTCCTCCAGCAACGGGTGCGCACAGAGCTTCCCTCCCTGCCTTTAAATCTAGCTGTACAAACTTGTGGTTGTTTACTTAGCCTGTGCTCTTGGGCTAGAAACAGCAATAAATCCCCACACTGCCCTGCTCCTAAAAGCACATAAATCAAATTGTGCTTTTTTTATAATCCCCTTCCCTTTGAGACTGATTATTGATCCCTATAACTGTTGAAGATTTATTGCGTAATAGTGATCCATCCTTGATAACTGGGTAATCTCCTAAGGGTTCAGGGGCTTTTGCCATCAGTAGCTCATGCAGATGAAGCAAAGCTTCATAAATACATTTTTTGCTTCTTTTCTGGAATGGGCCCTCGTCAGTGATCAGGTGCAGACTACAAATAGCCTTCCATGTCATGTCATATATGCACTGAACAATGCTATTGCAATGCATATGCCCAAAGGGGCACAGCTAAAACAACCAGCTAAGGATTATTTCTTTTCAACTGTGGTTTTGCTTTCTCTTTTCCTGTTCTTCTTTTTCCCCGTTTTTCTTTCTTGCGCTATATAATGCAGAAGCAAAGGGTTTTGTTGCCTTGTTTTTAAAGGCATTCTTTTTCCTGCTTCTTTTTCTGTTCTCAATGGGTAATTATACCCCTCTCCTCACCGTAGTATCTGAATGTCTTCCAGTGGTGCATTAAATAGTGTGACTAACATCTGTCACATGTGGTTCATTCGCTTTCTCTCTCTCTCGTCCCCTCTTCTTCTCCCCAAGGGGAGACTTGTAGAGGGAGTGGAGTGCTTTGTTTCTGTAGTGGATTTTTATTCTTCTTTTCCCCTTGTAACACACACACTGCCCTATTTTTCTGTGAGATAAGGCAGGCGGAGGACATGGAGGGGAAGGTGATGGCGGTCCGGGCAGCCGTTAGCGCCCAGGGGAGTTGTTCCCGCAGCCTTGGCCGTGGTGTCAGCTCCCTCACAGATGACTTCATCCTGGTGATAGAGAGCTCCGCTGGGCCACTGGAGCTGCGCTGCCGGGCACGGCCTTAATCCTCGGGCTGCTGGCAGGGGGGGGTGTGGTGGTATTTTACAAATACCTGGAATGTCAACATTGTTTCCCTAAATATCTAAGGGCATGCTCTTTCTTTAGAGACAGTGGCCATTATGTTGTATCTTGAGGAAAAAAATTACATTCTCCTATATCATAATTGATTGTGAAATAAATAAGTTAGGATTTTTTTTTTCTTTTAAGTCTCAAAACAAAATTCCTTTCCTTTCTTTATCTCCTGGCCCGTGGTCTCCTGGCTCTCATAATAGCACCCTTTTGGAAGCTTACCAGTAACAGAATACTCCAGGGTCTTGGCTCATAAGATGTGTATTTTGAATAGGAATGATTAAACCTTCTTTTGAGGGAAACAAACAAAAAGACTTCCTTCCAAAACACACACACACATATGTATATGTATGCATATGTACCTAAAAATGCAAACAGCAAAAATGTTCAGGAATGCAGTAAGGTGAAAGAGGTGCAGCCTCTCAGAAACATTTCCATTGTTCCCTTCACATTTGCTGATCCACCCTGTCTTGCATGAGAGCCCTTCTCTGCTGCCATATTCCCTCGATACTTCCTTGAAACCACCCAACTATCCATCCGTTCCTTCCTCTGACATCTGCTTTCTCTCAGCTTGTCAGTGCTCAAGGGCAAAGAGGAGTGCAGGAAAGAGGTAGCCTGGGATGCACATGTTCAAGAGACTGGGAGAGTTTCCAGAAACTGAGAAGCAGAACAGATTGGGGCCTATTCCTGGCTAGAGACCTATTTCCAGACGGCCAAAAAACATTCCTAACCCCTATACTAGTACCCAGGGATTAGATTAAAATAGGAGAGGAAGCGCCTCAATGTGGCTGTTGTTCGTGTGTTCGCACATTATGTGCAATGACTCCTCTGCGATTTTGTGGTGATGAGCACAGAAGGGCGAGAAATGAAGGACAACATAACTCAAATGAGTAAGTCTAAGCACCAGAATGCAAGAGATCCAAGTTTGCACTTGGCTCTGGCACACATTTGCTGAGGAAAATCACTTCAGTGATCTCTGCCTCAGTTTCCCCTCTGCCCTTGGGGAGACCCTTGGTAGCAGGGTTTGTCTTGTGTCCCTGTGCAGTGCCTGCCACTCTGAAGTCCTGCTCTGACTTACGGCTACTAGACGATGTCAGACAGCTCATACAAAAGAAGAGGAATGTGATAACACCACCTCTGAAAAGAAGTCATGTTCCCAAACAGGAACATAGGGAGCCAAATAATGCACAACTCCATCCTCCTAGGTGTATAGGATGCCATGGCCTCTAGCCTCAGCCAGAAAGGGATGTCACGCTATGGACTTACAACCGAAAACAAGTACAACGCAGGGTTGCTCCTGAGACAGTTCAGTGCAATTGCATAGGCTTTAAGAAAGTGAAGCTGATGCAAAATCCAATCTCTTGTACATTATTTATGGGTGTCCTGGTGGGGTTGAAGTGAGCTGGTGCTGTGGTCTTTCCCTCCTCATCACTCCCAGTAGAACTTGAAGGGAGCTAATGGGGAACCAATTTTCTCTTTGGAAGACGCAGCTACGTGACTTCTCACTGGATCTTATTTCTTCCATCGTGTGTCAGGACAGTTGAGTCTCAGGATATAAAAGGTCATGAGCCCTGGCTCTGGCACTACTTTCTCCTTCCCTTCTGGACCTCCGTAGAAGAGGGTTGGTGGATGCCCCTGAGAGTCAGCTCTCTCTGCCCTGCCCCTTGCTGTTGTTGGGGAGGGAAGGCAATACCATGCCAAAGGTCTGGCAGCTCCTCAGATTCTCAACCTGACCTCCTTCCCAGATCTGTAGGGCACAGAGCCCAGACAGCTTCCATGTGGAGAGGGGTTAGGTCTCTATTTAAAAGCACACACCCTCACTGAAGATCACTACAGTAAACCCCATCAAGTTTCATTTAGGAATTGCTGTAATTAGGGTCACCCACATCACCTAAATCCAGCCTTATGTGTTGGTACAGCAATGTTGCCTTTAATTACATGACACCCCATACTATTTTTGTCCGTGGGACCCCAGCCCCCCTAGCACTGTGGATGGTGGTGCCCTCTGAATGGATTGCTACTCAATATTTTCCTTTGTTCTCATCACTCAGTGTCTGACTTCATGCATTATTTAGCATGCTCTCTCCAGCCCACCACATGCCATGCAAAACTACACACTTCCTCCTGGCCTTTCGGCAGGGCTTTGTCCTGGGATCTGTAGCCCCTGGATAGGGAGATAGGCCTCCCTCTTCCTGTCACCACCAGCTGGTGGGGGAGCCAGGCTATTCTCACCCACCTGTAAGTGATTAAATGGTAGGTGGCTGCTGAACAGCCAGCTAACACCTGGTCCTGATAAAAGGCTGCCAGCAATTAAGGTAGGAGTTGTCTGCAAGGAGGGGAGCTCCTGTGAGAGAGTGGGTGATGCTTTGGGGAGCTATCTGAGGCGTAAGCTTCTGGACAGCTATAGGAGGCCTCACCTGTAAGGGGAGAAGCTGTGTTAGCAGGAGGGTGTTGAGGTGGGGAGACTGCTACAAGACAGAGGACTTGTGTGTAGGGTTCATTGGCTGTGCCCAGGCTGATATGTAACCCCTTGTCTGAGGGCAGGAGGGCAAGTCATGGTTCCTGGTGCCTGAGGGTCCTGTTGGGAACGAGTGCCTGATGCTTCAGTGTGGTGGGTACCAGTGGGGTTTCAAAGACAGTCCTCAGAAAACAAGGTTGGTGTTTGGAGTGAGAGGCTGGGTTTTCTTTTGTGGTGTTTTGGGGTTTTTTTGCTAGTGCAGTAACTAACATAAGTAGCTTGCCCAACTTGTTGCTCTGAATCAAGACAATGACTTTACAAATGTCTTCTCTGCTGTTGGGAAGAGCCTGTTCATCAGCTACCTGACTTCCTCACCCTGTCCCTGTGTACCTTAATGGATGAGGCAAGGTCTTTCACTATGCAGCCCTGTCCCATGCTGGGAGTACATGCAGCCTGGGTGCTGATGAGAGGTGGGGGCAGGTGACATAAATCTACTTAAACCACTGCCTTCAACGTATCTGTACAATCAGCCAGAGTGAGGGTGCACAGAAATCTTCGATTTTGATGGTCCTTAGTTCTGGTGTACTTAATGCTGCAACCTTCAAGCTCTTATATTGCTACTTGCTTGTTCTGTGTATGCAGCCCTAAATTGAGTTCCCTACTTTCAGAGCAGCAAGCAAATGGGAAAGGTAGACCAGAGTGATTCTGCTGGCTACACAATGCTATCATGAAGTACCTGCAGGCTTGCAACCCCTCTTCACTCACCTGTTATCAAACTCAGTCACGTTGCGCAGCTGTTTCCGGTAATTCTCCAGCAAAACCCACTGGGAGCACTGGGCTGGCACTGGGTGAGGAGGTTTAGGCTTGGAAAAGCGAAACCGAACGGTGCCTGTGTGAGTGAAGCAGATGTAGCAGTTGGGGAGGTAGGTGGCATTGTACACCAGCCAGTCCACGCTCAGGATGGCATAGTCGTGCAGGTGTAAGACAGCACCTGGTGGGAAGAAAAGTATATCCTAATGAGATAAGGCAACTGAGAAGAAGGAACTGAGGTTTATATGTGATAATAGTTTGAGTTTGCCCATCCAGGGGCATCTGGAAATGCTTCTAGGTGGCTGTGAGTGACCTCTCCCAGCAGAGACTGTGCGGCTGCTCTGCCTCCCCCGTGCTGGGACATGTGGCCCCCTCCACATCAAACACGGGGCAGGCAGAGCGTGACAGCCCCCTGGGAGTGGAGGGAGGGGGGAAATCAATAGGGAGCTCCGCTTCTCCGCTGGGATGGAAAATGCTCTGAGTTATTAAAGGTCTTTCAGACAGACTTTGCTGTGAGCTGGCTCAGGCCCTACTGAGTTAAAGAGGAACTTGCACAGTAGGCAGCAGTTTACAAGGCATGCTAGCTGACTGGCAGACCTGAAGCGAGCCTCTGTATCTAAGCTATTTGAATCCTAGCCTCAATTGTTGCATCTAGTCTGTGTCTCTTCTTTTATCTCTTTGAAGTTCTGGTGTACACCAAAATTCCAGACCATGACACACCGGGGAATTGTACTCAGATGCAGAAGTACCATCTACTTCTATGCCTTATCAAAACCATGCTCACTTACATTGTACATCTGCTGCTGGCCAGCACAAAGGGCCTCTGGGATACTCTGTTATTGTGCTGTATGTTGGCAACTGCCAGTCTTCCTGGCATGGGAAGCATCCTCTGCATGCTTACCTTCCTCAGCCCATCCTTTTGTTTTGTTAAAAATCTCTTCTTTTGCAGAGACTTCTTACATTATTGGTGCTTGACCTAAACTTCACCTTTGTAAAGGGAAGATACTGAGAGCGCTAAAGTCTTACAGATATGTATTAGTCTAGGGGAGACCTCACAGGAAAAATGGCTTTGATGTCCTTAGGGGTAAAGGGAAAACATGAGTAGCAAGAACAAAAGACTGGTATGTATGTGACATTAGTCAAACTTCAAGACTATAATTTATAGTGGACTAATCTAATATAGACTATAATGTCTATGATCTCCTATTACAGAGCATCTGACTTAAAATGCTGAGCAACTGTGGTTGCTGCCCTCAACAGAATAGGCATGCCACAGCTGTCTAGACCTGACCTTCCTCTTGCTGGCAATGCTGCCTCTTTCCTATATGAGCAGCAATAGAAACTACAATAGTGCTTTAAACAACAGTAATTCCCAGTGACTCTGATCAAGACTGAAGCCTCTAAGAGTAGGTCCTACTCAGGCAGCTACAAGGATGTGATCTTGGCCCTAAAAGCTTATGACTCTTGCAAAGATTCTGAGAACTCATTTTAAAATCTCCTGGATGGAGAAGTGCGGGGTGGTTTTTTTTGTTTGTTTTGATTCTTCCTTGGTATCAGAGATAGCCCACTGGAGGTGAAGAGGGCAGTACTTTTAAATTCCTTCCTGTTCAATCCAGCAACAAAAGGATAATGACAATTCTGACATACCAACCATTTATGGTAACAGATTAGGATGCTGCAAGCCAGGGATCCTCATCCCACCAGAGGCTGGGAGGGAGAAGCTGGGAAGTGAGAAAGATGGCTCTTATCCATATGCCAGTGTCACAGCCTTGCAAGTGAAAAATACTCAGGTGGAGAAGCTGACTTCCAAATCTTCCAAAGCCAACCTGTTTCCAGGCAGCCACATGGGCAAGGCCATGGGACTCTGAATCTAAAAAGACACCCACCCTTCCAGGTGGTTCATTCTTCAGAATCACAGGAGTATTGACAATGTTCACTGCAGCTGTCTCCTAGCTCTAGTTAAAGAAGACACTTTGTTCAGATACTTCCTTACTGAACCAGAAATGTAGAGGGAGAAACTAGTCAGTTGGGAGTCAAAGACTTCCTCCTGTGATCACCTCAACCCCCTGCCTCTCTGCTGAACTGTCAGCAGCTCAGGGACACGGAGACTTTAGGCTTTCTGCTACCCAGCCTAGGTGGTTTGGATTTCACCTTGGTTAAAAATATCCTCTCCCCCTTTCCATAGCAACCTGGAGTACTGAGCTTTCAGATGCTGCTGCGTCCCGTCTGCTTGTTGGAGGATGCACAGGATGGTGCAGTGAAGGTACCTGACAATCTCCTACCGCTATCTAACCTAAAATGGTCCAAATGCCTTTGAAACTTTGTGTGTTCTGCAGAGTACAGAAACCCTCTTGGTATAGGGCCTGGCAGCCCGTTAGCACATAGCTTGCTGCACAACAGGGGTGAAACAACATCTCTAAAGATGAGGAGAAATGCCTGCCTTTATAAGCAGAGGTCTCCTATAAGTGCACAGAGCTAAACCTGATGAAGAGAGACTAAGTGAGTTAATACAGTAGTTTTTCTATTGCATTCTATACGTCACATCAACACAGGTTTTGACTTGCATTCAACAAGTAAATAAAGATGCAGTGCTGGAGGTAGCACCTTCCCCTCCTCTAGTGCCCCAAGACTTTCCAGTAGACTTCCTGGTCTGCTACAGAACCACCTGCAGAAAGACTTATTGGGGGATACAGTATTTTTGGCTAAGATGTGGACTAAGACGTGGTCAGTAATGTGCCTGTGGTATGTGTGCGTAGGAAAAGGAAAGGCCCTGGCTGGAATGTGCTGAGCAAATATGGATATCTGTGGTGTCTTGTTGTCTTTGTTTCCTCTGCCCTTTCTCCACACTTGAAAGGCTGAAGGATCCATATTGTAAGCTATACCAAATGCTACAATTGCTGGAAATGTGTATTCATCCAATCCATCCCCCTCTTCCTCTCTCCCCCTGCCCTGTCCCCAAGCTCAGAGGCACGGCTTTTCCTGGAACCCAGTGAACACGATTTACAGTTCTTATAAGCTTGTCTGCCACGTCTTGTGCTTTGTCCCAGCTCTGTCGTAGAAAGCAAAAGGTGAGAGGAGGATTAATAAGACAAGCAATCCCTAGGCCAAGCCTACCTTTTGGCATGTGCTTTAAGATGCTGAACACCGTGCTCTGATCAATGAGGCTTTTTGCCCGAAAGAAGTGCATGCTTGGAGGAAACTGTCCTGTAGTTATGGCTGTTGCAACCTCCTCCTTCTTGAGGTTTACGAGCTTTGTGCTGAGCTGCTGTTCCTGTCTACTCAGCACCAAATTGCTGCCAGTCTGACGGGCTTTCTCCTCCTGCATTAGGGAGTCCCGGTCCTTCCAGAGTGGGGTGGGAAGGCAGAGGGAAGCCAAATTCAGGAGAAGGTATGCCAGCCTTATGCCTTGCCTAGATGGAGGCTTCATCTTAGAGCTGCACCTAGGCAGGAGGAGAAGATTGGAGCATTAGCACAGGTCAGAAGGTGATACCTTAGCAATGACCCATTGGGATATTAAACTGTTGGCCCATCCTGCAGAAGTAGTGGGTTAATTAGCTCAGTACTGGGGGGAGCATCTGGTACCAATGTCCCCTGTATTTAGAGCTATGCATTCGCACACTCCTCACGATGCTGACTGCACACAGCAAGACTCTGGGCAGGGTGGAGAGGAGATATTCCTCCCCTGATCAGGCTGGCAGCACGTCACGCAGATCCACAATATCGCAAAGGTCTAGCCCTGGAATAGCGGATTGGTGAGGTCAGGACTCTGGTTTGCAAGCTGGGATGGAGCCCCCTCAGAATAAAGGGTGCTGGTGATAAGGTGCTGGCCATGCTGCTAGTGTCCCAGGGAGGGAAGCAGGGGGCCATAGTACTTGAGATGCTTTTGTTTTTTACTTGAGCTAATCGGATCCTGATTCCTTACAGTCAAGAGAAGACCTTGTTGCACCCTTATAGTATATCCCAGCTATCAGAGCGGTTAATTTGCAGGCAGAAAACCCCACAGCTTCCTCTGCAGTGACAAAGGTGTGTCCCTTCCTTACAATCCCACAAAAAAAGGACAGAAGGGAGACCATGGGAGTAGTAAGAGATCACAGGAGATAGGCACATGTGAACTCTGAGAACTCTGCCCTTCCCAAAAAAGCACAGCTGCAATATAATCCTTCAACACCAGGCTCTAGTGACCCTCCACACCAATCTCTCCAGAGCAAAGCAGGCTAGAGAAAGGCTCAACATTTTGAAATGGTCCCCTGTGAATTGCACAGTAAGTCCCTGCTTGCGCATGTGTCTTCTGCTTCCAGCCTCTCTTCCACCCATGGGTGCACCAGGATACCCTCAGCCCCATCAGTGGGTCCCAGGGGATGAGGGCGTGCTGGGGGAGCAACGTGCTGGAAACAGAGGAGGGGTAGATGCAGCCCCATGTCAGGCCTGGCTCTGAACTTAGAGAAAGAAACATCCTAAAATAAGGTGATATCTTATCCCTGGTGAGACCGACTCACTTACTGTTAACTTTCCTCCTCCTTGCATCCAGAGCTCATCCAGCTGCTGCCCGAGAGAGCAGGGAACAGTTATCTCTCTTGCAAGCCGGCACTGTCCCAGCAAAGATAAAGAGGCAGGATCCGTCCCAGTGGTGCAGAGCAAGGCACCCGCCAGCATGCACAGTTCCTCTTCCTGTGCTGCCGCTCCAGCTTGCTCAGCTTTTATTTATTCACGTCCCTACCGCTTCATGAATATATAAAGAGGAGGAGGAGGCAGGGGAGGTTATGAGAAATCAGGACAGAGGCGCCCAGGCAGGCAGCTGAGGGGAGCTGGGCTGGGAACCGGGGGACTGAAGCAGTGGAGTCACATATGGGAACCCTTCCAGCTCCCACACAGAATAGAGGTGGACTCTTTAACCCATCATTGACTGCCAGTGAGGCGATCAGGGGCTTGTCTGCGCAGCCCTCCCGCGTACCCTGACATGCATATGCAACTTTTAAACATCCTGGAAAAAACGCTTAGGCACACATTCCCGGGGAAACTCTTAAGCCCGGCTCAGGCTGTCCCAGGAATATGCACGAGCTTGGGTATCTAACCTGATGCAGAGCACCATGCATTTAATGCCAACAACACTGCAAACTCTACTTACTAATGTTTTTTTTTATCTGAGAAAACAGTAATTTGTAAAAGTATTTTTAAATAATTTTGCCTAGTCTTTGCCAGCTGTGCGAACCAGGCAGACATCAATCCAAGCAGCCACACCAGGGCTGCATTGGGCACACAGGGCTAAGCTTGTGCCTGGGGAGTAAATCAGATGGAGGTGGGCACAGTCTGATATTATTTTTTTTTAGATCACAACAAATATTGTAATTTCACCTTTTTATTTTGCATAGTTGAATGGACTGAGTTTTAAGGTTATTTAAAACAGATGTTTTATAAACAGCTTCCAGTGGAGAACAAAGTCCATTTGGTTTAATTTAACCAAAATTTTAACGATTTTAATTTTTTTTAATAAAAACTCCTAAGATCTCGTAAGCCAAGAGCTATTGAAAACAACACGCAGCAGTCACAAAGAACATTTTTGAGGCAGAGAAAGTAGAATCTGGTCAATAATACGTTAAATTTCATTAGCTGGCACCATTGCAACAGATTGAAAGCAGGGTGGACAGCCCCCCCTAATATCCCAACTGGACACCTGCCAGGTTTTCCTCCTCTCCTGGTCTCTTCACCCTTTGCTGTCACCCAGATCAGTCCCAGCATCCATGCAGGGATCAGCCAGGGTTCCCCAATGCTCTCCAAGCCCCAGCCACGGCAGTGTGTCAGAAGGGCGGCTGCAGCCCCTTGCCTGCTCCTCAGCAGGATGGGGTTTTTCTTGAGTCTCAAGATGATCCTGCTTCCAAAGGGAGATCAGAGGAGTGGAAAAATGACCCAACTATGCTCTGCAGCAACTATTAGTTGATAAAAGCAACCAGAGAATGGGAGGTACTGGGAGGGACCGCAGAGGGAAATGCATGGAGTAGAAAAGTAGAAAAGAGATGGTTCAGTAGGGACAAGCGTTCTGCCTACAAGTACCTTCAAGGGAACAATATAAGCAAAGTAAGGGAATTGCTTTAATTATCTCAGAGTAGTAAAGCCTGGCATTAGGACCATAAAACCAAATTCAGGCTAGGCAGTTAGAAAAACCATCTTTGCAGTGAGGAATAGGGTGCTAGAGACAGGCTCTCAGTGTTGAGAGGGGTTAAAATGCTGTGCGAAGGACCTCAAATAGTAGCTCAGAGCCAGGCAGGAGTCTTGGAAATGTCTGCCAGAGGGCCACAGAGATTTGCAGCACTGGTTCATCCTGTCAAATTGAGTTTGGAAAACAAAAACAAAGTCCAGTGCTAAAGCACTTCTTTAATGAGACTTTTCCATGTAACAGTTGCAACTATTGCCAGGAGAGTGCTGTACAGATGTTGCAAGGGTTGTACTAGGAAATAAAAAGGAGTTTGAGATGCTTTGCGCACTATTAAAATGTGCTCTATGCTCTGAAAACAAAAATCATGGGGGGCCAGCACTGGTGAATTAAGACCACAGCTGCTTTTAGGCAGGATCTGTCTGGACATGGTAGGTGGAAGGAGGGAGAACCCAAGCCAGTGTATGGTTGCACCAGCCAGGAGTCCCACTTGTGGGAGGACCTCGGTTCCTCTAGTGCCTGTAGGTATTCACAGCTCTGGTTTCAGACCTCCCTGGGAATCAAGGCATGTATAGGAAGACTTGTCCTGTATGAAGGACCAACAAGGAATGTTACAGGGGTCATTTCCATGCCGACACACCTCTCAGCTAGTTTGAATTCTTGCTGAGAAGTGGGTAGCCTGTCTGGAGGTTGTGTAGTAACTCTGTGTGTCTGTCCACAAGACTGCGATTCCAGTTCCTGTCCAGTCTTGACTGGCTTCTGAAATAATCTTGAACTCCCTGACTCTGGTCCCTCTTGCTGTCTAGCTAGGGCTGATAGGGGCACCAGTCATGCCCTGCTCCTTCATCAAATGCTCCAATATTCCCTGTTTTTTTGGGTGGTTTCTAGCCCATGCTGACCTCTCGGCTGCTGCAGCTGTACTTAGCAGTGTTCAAAAGCCCTGTTTTAAAACTGTCACGGTATGTCTGTGCAAGCTGCAGGCACACCCTTTCTCTATGCCCAGCTGCACATCAGATGCATGTGAGGCTTTAAATAGCTGGTGGCCACCACTTAGTGCTCTCAGTGAATTCCCCTTGGTTCAGTTTCAGTTCCGCATGGGAACCAGTTTTTTTCAAACCTTTCAGGCTTCTTGGAGGTGATGGCTACCATCTCCACCAGCACATTTCCTCACCTCTCCCTTCTGCATCTTCCCTGCTGCTGCCCCAGCTGGGTGTCTGCTCCCATCATTCGATCCCCTTGCAGCATCAGCGGTGCAAAGGGAAGCATGCACACAGTCCCCAGCGGTGGGGTGCAGGAAAGGGGAAGGACCACAGAGGCAGCAGCACCATCAGGCTTGCGGACATGTGTTTTTCACTTCATCTTTCAGCTTGGTATCTCACCCAGTGCTTTACAGTGTCCTGAAAAGTCCATCTTTCTGCTGCAGCTTCTGTGTGGAGGATCAGCTTGCTGTGTGCCACTGCAGATCCCAGCCCCAGATTAAAGCCCTGCAGCACGTGTAGATGATAGCAAAAGCTACAGTGATGACAAACCCAGCAGAGGCTAGATCTAAGGGTGGTGCAGCCCCACCTGTGTTTCCTGTGTGGGCAACCCATTTTGCGCAAGCCAAATCCAAACCAAGGAGCATTTCTGATAGTACAGAGGGTCGGGGTGTCTTTTAGCTTCCTAGCCTCTCACAACATGCTGAAGTCTAAACCATGCTCTGGAAATATCACCATAAGGCCAGGAAGAGAGGGTTGGAGCTGGGAAATGTGTTCCCGGCTCTACCAGTTAGCCATCCTTTCTGTGCCGGCTGCTTCATTTGTGAAATGGGACCAATTCCCTGCCTAGCTGCCCCGTTTGACAGTGGTGATTATTTACTGTATCTGCTGGTGAAATAGCCACGCTCCCCAGGCCAGCAGCTAGATGGCTGTGGTTTTAAAGCAAGTCTACATAAGAGACGTACTCCAGTTTTGAGAAGAAAACTGAGGTGGGACAAAGGGCTGGAAGACTGACATAGGTGGGCAGGCAGAGCAGGCTGCCTCTGACCTGTGGAAAGTCTGCCAGACTGTGGAAAGCCTGCTCCTTGAACCCGTACCTCTCTGCTAGGCCTGGGTGTGACCACAGTACCAGTCCTTGCTCCAAAGCAGTCCTGGCCTCCCAGCGCCCGGTTAATGCCTGCAAAATGTTTAGAATGTGTAAAAGTTCTAAGTGCTATAAATTATTATTAAGAATAGACTGGCCCAGGATGTTTGGGATGATTAAAACCTCCCCACTGGCCTGCTAAATAACCTCTGCTTTGGTCTGGCTGGACACAGGTTTGGTTTTTTTATTTCCCCCCCCAAACTTTGCGCCCAGCCAGGCAAAAATATGGGTCATTTACCAGCCAAGCAAGGAGGTCAGTGGGAGCCCTGCAGCAGAGAGGATGCCAGTCTGCCGTGGGTCACACTGGCAGCACTGCTCTCCAGCCTACAGCCAAGCTCCACTTACCCTCAAGGTCCTCCATCCCCCTTCAGAAACCCTTCTTCCCCTTAGCTGCCCAACCATGCCTCCATGCATCTGTCCTTCTGCTCCTCCTCGGCTACATCCGTGGCTATCTGATGATTTAAAATGAGTAAGACACTTGAGATGCTAAAAGAACTAGAGCTGGTGATGGAGAGAGCTAGGGAAAGAGCTAAACTCCCAGGTTAACGATGAATCACTCTGGGAGTGGAGTCATTGATTTGTAATCATTGCCTGGCTCCCAAATATAATAGCCATGAATTCCTCTGACCAGGGACTGTGACGGGTGCTTTGGGCTATTCCCAGCACACCTGCAAAAATTCAAATCCGTCTTGCTCACAAGAGCAGGGCTCATAGCTTCAGGAGCCCAACAGCTTCATCGGCACTTGCCCTCTAAAAAGTAGAGCCTGTGGTGCTCGCCGGCAGCAGCCTGCACACACGCCAGGCTGTCGCTGCGCTGAGCTTGCAAATAAATAAGTCAAACTGCATCGTATCCTTCAAAATCGTCCCCCCCTCCCCAGGTTGTTCCCTGCTGCTCGCACCCTGCAGCAGAGGGCTGGGAAAGGGAAGGACAAAACAAGGAAGCCGGTGTGTATTAGCACCCTGTTGCTTTGGGAGCAAACGGCAGGAGCTGAGAGCCCTAGGTATTTGGGAAAAGAGGCTTGGTGCCATCTAGGGCAGGTCCCAAGCTGTTTCCGAGGTTTCTGTGCAAAGTTTCCCAGAGGGTATTAGCAGAGTGTCAAGTTTATTATTTGTATTCTTGTGTTCTCTCCCTCTCCTACCTACTAAGAGCGAAAATGAAAGCAAACTAGGACACTGAAAAATCCTGGATTAGCAAGAGTACTTGACTCACTCTAGGGAATGACTTTAGGGAGGGAAGAAGCCCAGTGCCACTGCAGGAAGTGTTTTCTTGCTTTTTTGCATTAGTCACATCAGGTTTACTGCCTGACCTGTGTATCACCAGACCGTGGTGGCTCCCATGGATCGGCATGGTTTTGAGGGGGGGTGGCTCTAGTATAACAAGCAGGGCAAAATTCCAGTTCCTAAAAGCTATATTCCATCTAAGCATCCCCCCCACTCCCAGCCTCCTACTCCATCCACCTGACTTCCACAACTAGAATCTAAAGAAAACCACATTTCTGCCCTAATGCCTCCACCTCTGCTCTGGGAGTCCATCACGCCTTGATACAGAGGATCTGAGTTCATCCCTGGTCACTCTGCATCTGTGAGCATCCCTGTGACCTCTGCCAGGACACCCTGTGTCTCCACATCAACCATTTCCTCATCTCACTGGCTCTCCATTTTTCTGTACATCATCCAGGTTGCTCCACCATCACCTAGACTTCAAGCCCAATCAGTAAGAAGTACAAGACCTTGAAGTGGCATAGCATCATGGTTTCTCTCTCTTTCTTTCATCCTGGGCTTTCGTAGAAGTCCCACCAGAAGACACATACGCTACTCTGCATCCCAAAGCTATGGATATATCTTATACTCTAAGGCTCCAGAAACGCTTTGGAAGAGAGGATAGAAAAGGCTGGGGAGCAAACTGGCAGGTACACCCAGCCTTCAGCTGCTCAGAAGTCACCCCCACTGTGTGCGGTTTCTTTTCCTCCTGTGCATGAGGCAAGCAAGGCAGTATCTAGAATGGGTTTATACTACAAAATTAACAGTAGTGAGGAGCATTTGAGTTAAAACATGACTGCCCCGAAGTGTCTGTCTTGTAGCCAAGCTTCGTCCTGCCTAGGCAAACCTCCAAACTTTATTAATGCCTTGAGATGTCAAAACAAGGCTTCTGCCTCATTCCCTTTACAGGTATCTCCATATACCATCACCGCAAATGCAGACACTGGCCTCACGCCAGTTAGTGCTAGCAGCGCTGCCAGCAAAACATCATATCCCCCAAGCATTACCCAGCTTCTTAGGCAGGGTTGCGCTCTGCGGGGATTTATATTGCTATCAACTGTAGCAGCAGCTGAGCAACAGAGCTTAAAGCAAGGTGAAGGGTGCTCATCACAACAACAGTCACCTGCCCAGGGTACACACACAACAGCAGAGCCCAGCCACTTGGGATCACTACAGAAAAAGCTTGGGGCATTTCTGGCATGCTCAGACTTGTTCATCCTGTTCTTCAGAGGCATTTCAGCCCAGCCCATAACACTTTGCCTCTTGTCCCCTGGCACCTCCCAACCCTGTCCTGCAGGTAGTGATAGGTGCAATCTTATCTTTGCCTAAATCGCTTCATCACCCCAAGAGATGCTCTTTCACTGAAGTACTACAGCACTACCCGCATCAACACAGCAAGCAGAGAAGCCCTCGGTGCACCCCCCCAACATGGGTGACAAGAAAAGCATGAAGCACACAGTAAGTGTCACTTTTGCAAGCCCTTCAGCAACAAGGTGCAATATCATCACTGACCTCAGAAAGTGAGGCACAGACAGAGGCTTCAAGGATATGGCTTGTAGGGTCTTCAAACCAAACAGCCCACATCTTTCGGTAGTCATGGGAATACAACCACTTCTCAGCCCGCCCAGGGAACAGATAGCTCAAGCCCACCTTCTTTCAATCACTGCTGAACAAGCCTTGGCTCTTGAACCTCACTGACAGCTCTGAGAATGGCTCCTGTGTAATACACTGTGTGACAGGACGTGGAATGTGCTGCTATGAGGTCAACTGTGTAACCTGGATCATCAGCTGTGGCAGGCAGCATGGCTGCAGGGCCCAACCCCTCTGGCTTACCCTGGGATCTCACTCCATGTCTAGCATAGCTCACTCCAAAGTGACATGTTAGGAGCCTTGGGGAGCCGTTATCACCACCTGCCTAAAATTACCTGTTTCCGTGGCCCTCTTCAGTTTAAGACAGCACTCATGGCTCTAGCATGCATTAAGATTTTGGTATGTGGCACAGACATGCAGGAATGCTGCCCATTGCTGCTTTGCATTATAATATGCGAGAGTTGCTTCCTTAATATTCTGCCTGATCGATACATCTTCTGCAGACGGACAACTCTGTTTCCCACTGTGGTTTCACTTCGCTGGTGACAGCAACATCAGGGATGTAGGCATCAATCTGTGTGTCAGCTGTGAGGAAGCAGCAAGGGCCAGCTGCTCCATGAGCGAAGGTGAGCCTGGGGCTGGGGGCAACAGCAAGGCAGGCACAGGGCAGTGGCCTCACTGGCAAAGGCACAGTCTCACAATACCCCAGCAAGAGGAGCAGAACAGGTCTGGTAACAGGTAACCAGGTTCAGCCAAGAGTCCAGTGACTGCTGGGCAAGTCCATGATGGTGAGACAGATCCGAGGTCAAGTCAGGGACTGAAGTCCACAGGCCAAGGTCTACATAAACAGAGCACGTGGCACAGGCATGGCTGCAACACAGCTGCGAGGTAGTCCAGGTGGGGACCCGGGGCAAGATCCTCACCTTACCAGTGAAGAGCAGAACAGGCCCTCATTGAGGCTTTTTAGTGGAGTTTTCTCAAAGACCTCTTCAACACTGGACACCTGCATGATTATCTAAGTTAGCCCTGAACCCAGGGTACCAAACCCCCAGGGGATGCACTCAGGGCCCTGACACTAGCAGCCACACTGTGTAAACATTCTCAAGGCAGGTATAGATGCCAGGGATTAATATAATCTGCTGCCAATCTCCAGAATCAAGCACCATACCACCAAAAATGCCCATGGTAACAGCAATGGGCATTTAAAAGGAAAAAACCATTACCAGACCCCCCTCATCTGTATCCCAAACTCTCTGCCTGGTTGGGACGAGCCTGTGTTATAACCGGTGTCCATATAGCAGTCTAATCCTCAATTCTGCTTCCTTGAACACCACCAAGCCCTGCCATAATACAACCCAAGGCAAACCATGAAGTAGTACCTGTGTATTGTGGTTTCGCTGAGTCTTGCCTCTGACTTTTTTACCCTCTTACTTTTGATCTGACAGCAAATTCCACTTAAGGCTGGCTGCCATTTCTTTTCCATCTCTGTGAGTTTTCTACAACTTTGAGCTCTAGTTTCCCTGCCCGTTTGTATAAGGTGCCCTTTGCCACTTCCCCAGCTTTTTGGGAAGGTACAGAGCAGTGGAGGGAGGGAGGGAGGATGCGTTACAACCGAGCAGTGGTTTGGCACCCCTGTGCCTTCTGCAGCAGTGAAGTTCTCTGCTCTTATAAAGATCTTGCTTGCATGGAAAGGATGTGGTAAATTGCTGTAAAAAAAAAAAAGGGAGCTAATAGAGAAATTCCAACCACATAAAAATAACTGTGTTTTAGCAAAATTTTTGAAACAGTGCTGGAGACAGAAAGCAGTGCAGTGCATGGGAGGGAACTCTGCCTCAGGGGTAATACATGCGTGCACACACCTTCTTAAGCTAAGAGTATTCACAGTTTCGCTCTGGAGAGGGAGAGCTATAAGCCAAGCTGAACTTCTAACTGACTCCAGTGGTTCCGGTAGTTTCTGTTTCTTCACCCTGTTGTGAGTTGAACCTGAACCAGATCCTATCTGCATCTCTCTTGGCTGTTCAAACCCACCTCTGGGAGACAACAGGAAAGATGAAATGCTCACCATTCATGCCATCCTCAGTCCCTGAGGAGAAGAGGGGACTAGCAGCCACCAGTGCCCCTTTTGAACTCTTTTCTAAGACCGGGATGAAGATTTATCAAGGTAGAGATGTAGGAGGGACAGCAGTGTGATACGTTCAAACATTTTGGTCTAAACTCTGCATCCAGCTTCTGCCCCATTGAGGCCCTACTTCAGTACGAGAAATCAACCTTAATAAAACATACAGAGGCCTGTGCCACAGGCACTGAGACGCAGCCAGGCTGCAGCTTGTTGGAAGGGACCATCTCCATTAGTGTGAAGAAAGATCCAACAACTGCATTTAGTCTGTGGATATCTTAATGTCTCTGACACTGCCAGCTCACCTCCTCCTGCCACTGTCCCAGCCCAGCATGTATTGCCAGTTGCAGCACTGACATAAAGCTATAACTGCCAGCATGGGGACTGGGGCCAAGGGGAATTCGTTGAAGCAGCCAGGCTCTCCAGCAGCCTGTCAGCTCCTAGGTCTGCAATGGAAATTAATCACTGAAGCTCAAGGAAGCACACCTTACACAAAAACCCCACCAGCTACACTGAGGAGACAGGACATGTCCAGCCTGTTGAAATGACTTAGTAATTAAAACTTAATAAAAAGTGGCATTTATCGATGAGTTGTATTAACCTTGTCTAAAACCATTTGGGCAAATTAAAACTCCTCTCGGTCTTTTCCTGCCATGTTAAAAGCAGCAAGGCATGAAACAGATCAATGACGCTAGCCACATTGGCTCTTTGTTTGGGCCAGAAGAAAGCTTTGCTGTTGGAAAGCTTCAGCTGGCATGGCTTCAGCCACTGAGACACTGCCTCCTGGCCTCTGCCAGGGCCCCTGCTGGCGAGCCCCAAAAGAGATTGCCAGGGTACTTACATGGGCACATAAAGAATGCTCCCAAAAACGCTGCCGGGGACCAGCTGTCCCACTCCGGGGGACACTTCCAGGTTATTTGCATGAGCAGATATAAATGTATGCCCCAGAGACTGCTGCCAAGGCCCCTGCTGGCACGCAGCAGGGGCTGCTGCCAGGGTACTCGCCCAGGCACAAAGCAGCACGGGCCTTGGGGTGAGGTTGTCACAGACCCCGTGTGTGCACATTGCACCGCTGCGAGGGTGCTTCACGGCACAGCCCCTCATGGGCTCATAAGCACCCAGGGCCCTGCATCCCAGCTGGATCGCTCTCCACTTCTGTGCCGGCTACAGACCTGTAAAGCAGAAAGACTGCCAGACCTTGAGCTCTTTCCTTCCCTCGCCCAGCTGCGTCCGTCTTTCTCCAGCCACACAACAGCTGAGCAGCTCAGCACCGCGCCACCTGCTCCCCACCTCCAATCCCCCCCTCCAAATCCCATGTGCAGTCACCCCAGGGACACTCAGTGCTTTGCCCCATTGGCTGCACCCTCCTCCTGGGGGGCTCAGGCCCCCACGGCAGCCATGGGGCCGATCAAGCAGCATGCAGTGGCCAGGAAACGAGTGGCCACCTTGGGAGGAAACTCTAAGTACAACCGGCTAAGGCAGGGTGGGCAAGTCAGCCCCACGCGTGCCTCCTCCCTGTGCAGCCAGGCAGGGCAGGCAGCAATGGGCAGGAGAAAGGCACAGGGACAAACAGGATGCCTCGGTCTTCCGTCCACTGTTGGAGATGTTCACAGTTAGTCACAATCTGCTTGCAACTGTGGCTTCTGTTAAGAACTTCCCCTAAGTGCGTGCTCACATTTGCTGTCGTGTTTGCTTAGACTGCAACTCTGGTGCTTCCCCCTGCAGTCCTGCCGTGGCTGGGGTGCTGCTCTTCTCCCCCGTTGCTCATCCGCTGTACTTCAGTAGCCACTGGTTTGCCACAGGCCATCTGTGAACACCACTAATTGTGGATGTGGTGGTTTAACTCTGGGTGTTCTCATACGATCAAGTAGGCACCAGGCTGGTCCCTTTTTGGGTGCTGATAAATCCTTGGTCTCCGTTGCAGCTCAGAGCAGCCAGTGACACAGGGGAATCATACTCTGGCTGCCAGCAGCCCTTCCATGACTGCAGTTGGTACACGCACACTGCTGGCGTGATGCGGGCACCCATCAGGGATGCTTAAAACAGGTAAAACACTTCTAGAGAGAAAACATTTAGGAACTTTCTCTTTGGAAATGCCAGTGCCACAGCACAGCCAGTGAAACCAACTTCTGGGAGAAATAAATCCGATTAAAAGGAAAGTTTGCTTGTTTGCTTCCCACCTGAGCAGTTGGTAGAGAAATAAAACTGATAAAAATGAAGTTCGCTTGTTTGATTCCCACCTGAGCAGATAGCTAAGCTGTGGAACTCACTGCCCCAAGACATTTGTTTAAGGCAAAGGATTTTTTACACCTTTTTACAAGCCCCTAGCACAAGGCCTTACTGGACTAAGAACCCTGCAGGCATCACCCTCAAGCCAGCCCTCAGGTCTGACTGGTCAGGATTACAGTGGGCATATGCAGTGCTCGGCAGTTTAAGTAGGAACAGAGGAACTGGTTTGTATTGGATCAGACTAACTCTTCCTCTCTTCTAGTGCTCTGTTTTTGCCAGGGGTCAGCATCATGGGCAGGGACACAAAAATGTCCAGTAGGTAGGAGCCCAAAAACATCCCTACTGATGAAACACTTCACAAACTCCACAGGCGAAGGTTGAATTCAGCTTTGGTAAGCATGGCTTACATCACCAGAAGCTTTTGTTACCTTAATTATAGCTTTTAATATTATCTGTAAAAATGTTTGAGACCTGCTAAACTCTTTTTTGAATCCTGCTAAGACCCCTGGGCTCTGTCACACATGGCAGAAGCAAGTGTGAAAAGACATTGCCTTTAATTGCCCTGATATGATTTCTAATGTTATTGAGTATCTCTGGATTTCACACAATGAAACAGGGAGATGAGCTCCCAGTGAATCTTTTTGAGCTACTCATTCTTTTATGGAGTTTTATCAAGATGCAGCCACAAAGGAAGGGAAAAAAAGACTTTGACTCAACCCTGACTGAGGAGGAAAATGCCTTTGTTTTTACTTTGGGGTTCTGCTTCCCCTTTGCATTCAGAATTAAAAGTACTCCGTCTAGTGACAAAAGTAAGTTCTTGATGCTTTTCCCTTTCCTGCACCCTGGTTTTGCCTGGTCTCCTTGCAAAAGCAAAACCAGCGTAGGAGATTAATATAAAGGGTTAGCAAGCAAAATCTGCCACGTTGATAAAAGCATATGAAGAGGAAACCCTACTAAAGCCTCAGGCCTCCTGTTTAGTTTGCAGGGTTGCAAAACATAAAAAATTCCCTGTTTAGTAAATTGGGCAAACGTGGTCTGGAGCAACTAAGAGACAGATGTGGAACCCCATGATGCCAGTGCTACAGACTCACTTTTCAAGGTAGAACAATACTTTAAAATAAAAAATTCATTACCTGGGTCTGTGAAAAGCAAATGAAGCTCAACCTTTCCTAACCTTGACATTTTCCAGACTGCTGGCCAAATCCGTGGGTAGGACACACACACACACATCCACCCCCACCCTTCAAAGGGCTAGCTGATCTGCCAGAGAATGCCTTTCAGATGTGACTTATCTTCTCTGAATGAGCTGTGACACCACCGAGTCCCAGTGTACGAGGCGCTGTGCATCTATACTTCTAATTACTAAAACCGGTGGTGGTAAAGGCTTTACAGCTCTGGCTGTGCACTGTTATGGTGTAGTCCCCAAAGACACAAACAAGAGAAAGAGCGGGTGAAAGCAAAGTGCAACAATTAGTAAGTTCATTTGCCAGAAGACCATTTGTATGTGCTGTGGCCAATTGCCACTCCACTTAGCCATTGCGACCTATTTTGGCAACCAGGGTCTGCTGACTGACATGAGGCTATCCTAACACCGCCCTCCTTGCTGTGTGTTTTGTCCCCATCCTCCCCCAAGTCTGTCTATAATGTGACAGTTCCTGCCAAACAATGTTAGTGCATTAGCCACTTTTCAAACGATCGCTTCCCCACTGGGTAGGGTCTCTTCAGAGAGAGAGGATGGAGACCGCAAGCCTCTCAGCTCCAAAGAGATTTTCCCCTCTCCAGTTAGTGGTATTCCCTGAGCCCTGCTGATGAAAGACACAGATGTGTCTGCAGAGGAGCAGCTCTCAGTGCCTGCCTCATTCCCCAGAGCCCTCTTCAGCCAGTTTGATGTCTAAGTGGAAGGGAAGAAAATAAGCTGACAGTGGGGTTACCACCCAGATGATTTTCTGAATTGATTAGCTGCTTTTTCATAGGTCTCACAGCCATACAAACAGCAACCTTGTTGGATCTCGCAAGCTAAGTAATGACCTCGGCTAGGAGAGCTCTAGAGAAAGACCAGCCATAATGATGTGCTGCTTCCCTAGGAAAGAAACAAAGGAAAAGCCAAGGGAAAACAACATGAAGGGAACTAAATATCAGCTAGAAAGAGGCAAGGAAAACGCAGCTTGTAAGAGGGAGAGGAAAAGTAAGCACCTTTCAGCAGCAGCTGTTTTTTTATTCCATTTTGTATGTAAAGGGTTGGGCAGGCAAGGGAAAGAGAGCTCAGACCACTACTTTTTGAGATCAAGCCTGTGAAGTGCAGGGCAGGCTCATCAGCAGCTAAGGGCCTTCTTTGGGTGTGTTATGATAGAGGTGATGTTGTAATAAAATCCAGATCCCTTCGAGCTGTCATGTGCTGGCCAGCCCACTGCTACACGTGGGATGGCCAGGAGCAGTGTTAGCAGCTCTGGCTGTGACCTCCCTGCCAAGCAAAGCCGAGCCGTGTGGGGCAAGCAGCATCCCTTAAACCAGGCTCCCACACCCCAAAACCCTCCCAGCCATGAGTTTTTTGGCTCAAGCGGGCACTGTCCATGCTGCGGACCTCCTGCCAGTGGGTGGCCGCTCCTGCCCGCAGCCCCAGCTCTTCTGCCCCACTGCTGCCAGACTGGGCATGGGAGGTCAGGGTGAGGCCACAGGGTGGCTGTGGGTGACCCCTGGTAGCCTTGGCCCCACTGAGCTCGGCCCCGGTCCCTGGTGTGTCGTGGGCCGGAGCTGCCCATCAGTCTGCATGTGGGAGCAGCGGGTGGCAGTGCTGGCTTTCGGTGCATGCTGTCTGTCTGTCGGTCAGGGGTCTTGTGCCCCAGTGGCAAAACCTCTGGGGTCTGCAAACAGGAGGAGCTGGACAGGGCTGCTGAGCCTGGCAGCCATATCAGGGCTTCCTTGGTTTCTCCTACCATTTCTGAGAGGGAAGGATCTCCTTCAGCATCCTTAGGCAGCCCCACTCGTGGGAAGCCGCGTCGTAGGCAGGGAGGGTGGGTGAAGCCCTCTCTGACCAGCCTGCAGAGCACTTTGGGGAACGTAAGTGTTCCACTCAAGGTGTGAGCTTCACATGCCTCTGGTCAGAGACTGGCTTCTGCAAGGGCTGCAACTGGCCAGGCTGTGTGTGCCACCAGGGCACGCTATGCTAGACCCTGCAGAGATGACGGGTGGTGTAAAGAGGGGGTGAGTTGTTGAAGTGAGGAGACTTAGGTTGGACTCCAAAGGACTGTGCTAATTTGTATCAGATACTGAAAATCTATCTTTGAAGGGGAACAAATGGTCCAGCCTTCCTAATATTTTGCTCCTGCCTCCTCCTGAAACCCCAGAATAATGCAAATTAGAAGAGGGAGGGTGAGAAGGGTGCTGTGGAGCCTCATCTCATTGCTCTTTCCCATCTGTGCTGTGGTAGTCCTGCCAGAGGTTTTTATCTGACCCAAAAAAAAGGCTGGAAATAAAACCCACACACACTATATTCCCTCTGCAAGTGCCCCACGCCTAGAACTGCAGTCTGCTGCTCTCTGTGCCTCTAATTAGCTAAGCAAGGCAAGCAGTCATTAGCCCCACCTGGGTCACTCTGCAACTGGGAAAGAGGAGCATTAACCCCCACATGGCTCCATAATAAATAGGTGAGAGGCAGTTTCATTCCCTGTGGCTGCCTGTCTGGGCAGCAGGGCCTCAGGCAGCCTGGCCCCTGAGCAGGGTGCCTTTGGGCTGGGGTGGCTGTGCCAGGAGTGGTGTCAGTAAGGATGTTGTGCAAGGAGGAGGCTGGTTGAGCTGATAGTGCTCCTCCACAGAGTCCAATCTCCCTGTGAGGTGCTATTAGCTGCAGATTTGGAGGGGAACTTTGAGAGGAGGAGAGATTTGTTACAACACTGCAAAGCACAGCGCTGCAATTTTAGCTGGTTTTGTGCCATCAGCGCTTTGCTGGTAGCGTCTCCCAGAGTATGTCTGCGTGGGAATGGAGAGAGGCTCAGGCATTCTGGGTACAACTGCAGTGACAGAGTTTGGCTTGGCACTTATCTGATGTTTCATAGCCATAACTTAAGAGAGCTAAGCAATGCCAGTTGCCAGCTTAATAAAGAAAAAAAATCTTAGATGTGTTTTTTGTTAAAGTTAGGGTACAAGAGATAAGTGAGCACCAAAACTATTCCCTGTGTTATCATACAAGTATTTGTCTCCTTCTGTGTCAAGGCTTCTCTCAGATCAGGTATTTTTTTCAGCTGTGGTAGTGCATCAGGCCCGTCTAGAGCTCAGGGTGCTGGGTACAACACGTACATGTGGGACAAATCAATCACTGCCTCAGGCTGTTTGTAGCATTTAAGTTAAGGCACTTAAACACTGGATTCACCAAAAATGGACAGGCAGAATAAGTCAGAGAATAGAAATAAGTCTGTGATTCCTTATTCAGTAAAGTTCATTATTATTTTTAGGAAATGTGCTAACCCATAGAAGGCATCTGTCTGGGAAAGGACAAGAGAGGAACAGGAGCAACTGCTCTACCTGCAGACAGAAGGTGGTGAAGAACACTGAGCAGCAGTAAGTGCTGAAAAGAAAATATGCCTCTGTCCTTCTCTCTGGTACAAAGAAACAGCATGGGGCACAGCAGCTGCAGCAGCCAGCAGCAGGAAAAGGATGGAGAGTGCTTAAAATACTTCATGACTTTGACCAAATCTTGGGGCTGAACAGAAGTTCTGCCTTCCTCTGTGTCCCCCACCCTGCAGAAAGGAGGAAATTTGGGACAGAGAAGGCCAGTGGTGGAGCCTGGCATGAAAGACACCCCTTCCAGGACTGGGAATTATACTGGGTATACCATAAATATGTTATCCTGCCTCTCATTCATCCTTTGCAATTAGGACAGAACAGTTAGGGAGCCCTGCTGAGATCCCCAGGGCAGGCTACACAAATGAGAGTATGGCAGTAAGCCACTAAGTCAGCAAGTGACCAGTGACTTCAAGTCATCCCCCAGCTACTGCTCACAGACTTTTTTTTCTGAGGACCATTTCTCACCGGGCATTGATCACCAACATGGAGATACCAGGAATAGATGTAACGGGCTGACAGCCATTGACCCAAGCTACCTAGCAGTCTTCTGGCTTTAGCCAGCAAGTAAAACATTCCTCTCCAAACCCTGCCCTCTCCCATGCTGCTTCAGATGAAGGGCCAAACAGTTGGCATGAGCTGCTAGATAACTCCTCACTCAGGAGCTTTGAGATTTCCATGCAATTTCCTAAGCAGAAACGTTAAAAAGGCATAGTCTATATAGGCAATGTGTTACATACACAGATATATGCTCATGCACACACAGGCCTCCTTACGTTAATAACACTGTAGGAATTTCTTGCCTGTCCTAACCACACAGGCTATCAACAAGGGCAATAAAGCCGAAGTATGCTATTAGCATTTGGAGCCTGTAATACACAGGTAAGCAGATCCTGTAGCAAACAGTGATACATTGGCAGTTCATTACAGCACTTGTTGCCTCCCTTTATAGTCTTCCAGCTAAGGCATCTAAGGGCATTTAACAAAGACCTTTTAATAAAATTGCATATAACTACAACTGTATATTAACATCTTTATTTCACACACAACGATCTTGAGGCATAGTGATCACTCGTACTAACAGCAGTTGGGATTACTAAACTGATAGCATTAAAAAAAGGGTTACTATTTATGCTAGTTCTTTCCCTCCTGCATTTTTTCTCAGCTGGATCAAAGGAATTAGTCTGGCTGGTTTCTCTTTTATTTCAAGTCATCTTTACTTTTCTTTCTGTTTGTAATCTTCTCTAGCACAGTCTTCAAAGTCAAGGTTGGGAAGACTGCAGGGGAATTTTGACTGTCAGTTTGGTTTATATTTAATATCACTGTCGTAATGGTATCCAAATGTTTTGCTAAATGAATTTTTGCTTGTTTTTGCTTTCAACTTGTCTCCTATGATGCTACTTCAGAACAATGGAACCCCTCTCTCATGGGAAAGAAAAGCGCTTGCTTTGGAAAGATGAGGGTAGGGTTGTGATAGGTATTTAAGACTCTATTTACATCAGAAAGAGACGGGAGGGAAAGAAAAGCAAAAGTAGTGAAGTTTTGCCTCTTCAAGCAAAGAGACTCCCCAGGAAATGGTGGCCTTATGTGGGGCCCCTTTCTAAGGCCTTAGAAAGCTGGGCACACAGAACCAGAAGGCATTCAGGTGGTTGCCTCAGCCTAGAGTTCATGGGCAACCTGATCCTTATGGCCACAGGGCTGATGGGAGAGCACAAGCTAAAGTTGAATGTTATATGCCAGTGGACCAGCCGATGGACCTGGGGAGGATATGAGCTAGGAAGAGGGCTCACTCCTGCGAGATGCAGTGGCTGCTTAGAATCTTAAATTAGAGAACACCCAAAAGATTGTATATTGTTATCCCAACCAAAAACCTTGAATAGGTCCCACAAAAAAACAGCTCTTCAGGTGTTTGCAACGAGCAATGCTTTATCCTCCATTGGGAGCATTCCCACTTCCAACAAAGGTAGTAAAGCACAGTGCTGCCTGCAGTACGTTACTTGGTGTGCCCTTTGGCCGGTGAAGGTTGGAGACCGCTGACATCAGGTGTGCCTACACAGTCAAATGAGAGTGACCCTGGCAAGGACAGGGACACCCACACTAGCTGCCAGCTCACCAGCCGGGTAGTAACAGGAGTGGGGATACTTGTCACTGATAAACCAAATACATACTCATGTGGGCTGGTCCAGTTCGTGATAAAGCCTACACTGCTGCCTCTTCACCACTGCTCTACACATGCTGGCTCAGAGACGCACTCCCCATCCCACTTCACTCTGAACACACGCAGGCATTTGGAGGGAGGTGCCTGAGCAGGGTAGGGCTCAATATGTACACCCAAAAACCACCTGCCCATCTCCTGCCTCTTCACAACCCCCAGATCAAAGAGCAGTGGACTTAAACATGAAGTATGGCTGGCAGCTAGGGAATGCTTCTGGACTGATGATACTCTGCAAAAAGAAGGGTGGCTTTTGTTTCTCTGCTCTTTGTAGAGTCTTGACCAGAAGAGCAGCGCGATGGGCATGATCTTGTGGTGTGTAAACTGTGCACCATATATCTCTCGGCCGTGGTGAGCAAGAGGGCACTTCTTTGCCACGTCTCCCTCGCACTGTCAAGTGTTTTCTCCCATCTGATTGCTTCACAGAGAACACACGTGCCCAAGCAGTGCATTTGGAGAAGAGCAGGCATTGAACGACAAGTGAGCCAGGATAAGGTGATCTGTCCCTTCTACATGTCTTGGGACATCAGAGCTGCGCACTTCCGCTTCCCTGAGTTGGGGCTTGCAGGACCTGTGTTGTCTCTGGAGACTTTCCCCTATCCATTCTGACTGCTGATCAAAAGTACAAAGCATGTTCCATTCAGAAGCATCTCCACAGTATGTACTAACAAGCCATTTCTCCTCCTCCCAGCAGTCCAGCTGTCTCTAGCATAGACCATGCACAGCAGGGCACATTTCACCAAGGAAGGGGAAGATTAATTTTTCCTCCAGCTGAAGCTCTCTGGAATTGCTTTAAGACCAGCAAAATGCAATTGCTCAGGCTGCAATGTGCCCAGAGCACATGTGCCTAAATACTGCCAGGGGGTTTTTAACCACCAGGACTGGCTAGGATCTATATCCAATATTATGTCTTAAAAGATAGGATCTCTGGAAACTCCGTCCCCCTTCTCTCCCCAAACGTACACCTGCCCACCAGCACTGTGATGCACTTGTTTCAGCTGTGACCCAGAGGGTGATTACTGACTCTGTATGCACTTCTCATGCTCTCCTGGGTCTCCCTCAGTGGCTTGCCATCCCGTATGGAGCCAGCCCACCTTACAAGAGCTTGCACGAAATGAGCTTTTCCCCATGGAGCCCACGGGAGGTAGCATGCTTCATGTCATGGATGGGGACAGCCCTAGCTGGGTGTTTGGGGTGACAGGAGGCAGTGGGAGGATTTGCTATTTGCCTGACATGCTGGCCCTCTGATTTAAGTTCCTTAACCCCCTCAGGCTTAGCTGTGACTCACTGCCGGTATTTGATCATATTTTCAGAGCAGGATTAATTACGCTTTATTGCTTGTTCACATAACGGACCAGTATCATCTTCAAAGGCCCATTCTTTGGAGGAGGAGGAAGGAGACATGCCCCGTAATTTAGTGACCATTGCTTCTAAATGAGAAGGTTAATAGCTTGACCACTTCATATTTTAACCCCCAAGCCTTTTTCCTTCTCTAATTGTAAAGCATAATATTTTTTACTTCCATGTAGCAGTTCCCTGTGGGGCTTTGGCTAGATGTATAAACCAAAGCCTTGCTGATGCCTTTTGGGGCTCGGGGGCAGATTATGCCCTCACCCAGAGCATAAATGGGGTCACCCTCACAGCTGCCAGCAAATTTACCCTATTTTGTCTGCATACATCTGGGAGTGGCCCCTGGGAACAGGCAAGGGAAAGACGGCCACTCAGATAACTGGCAGGATGGTTGGGTGCCGAGTACTTTTGCAAATCAGACTGTTTATCTAGGTGATTATATACATCATTAACTTCAAGCAGTTGATTTTTTTGATGCCATGGTCTAGCAGGGCAGACAGCATCTTGGGGGCTGAGATGGACAGACAGAGCTGCTGGCATATATCCCTCTCTTCCCAGCAGGAAAATGAGGCATAGACATGAGGGTGAACCGGAAAGGCTGGATGTGGAAAACCCAAAACTTGAAAGCTATTAAGAGAGGAAGAAAGAATAAATCAGCTGGCCCTTCTCCCTGCCAATGCAGGCTTTTCTCCATTATATATTTACTTGTATTTTCATCAAGTCACAGATTTAAAACAATACAGGTACTTCCACAGAAGCAACCTTTCCACCACTTTTGCAGCAGGATCCTCATCTTGAATTCAGGGGA
Organism: Strix aluco; assembly: GCF_031877795.1. Classification (NCBI taxonomy): domain Eukaryota; kingdom Metazoa; phylum Chordata; class Aves; order Strigiformes; family Strigidae; genus Strix; species Strix aluco. Next base: position 15,471,060 of record NC_133935.1, on the reverse strand, counting down.
AAGTGGAAGTGCATTGACAGAGCTGTTTGGGGAGCTGGGAACCAAAGGCTAGAGGTTCCTCTGGCCAAGACTGTGATCCATTTATCAGATCTCTGTTGAAGAGCCTATGGCATCCCTCCTGCCTAATCCTCACTGTAAGGAGTGCTAGAAGCTTGTACTGACACCCTATTAGCACAGGAAACCCTGGAGCTGAGCCTCAAGTGTTTGATGAAAGGTAGTAAATGAAAACCAGCTGGAGTCAGTGGATGACAGTGTCACTAATGGCTCAAGCGGGTCTTTTCTTTCCACTTCTACACTGCTGGTTTAAACTGGACTAGTGACCAAGAGAGGTGACCAGCTGCTGTCATTGTGTGGCCTGTCTTAAATACATTGCAGGGCCTAAGTCCACACCTCTGAAAGCCTCTGAACAGTAGAGTTGCCATGGAGGACACAAGGGCTCCATCAGCCAGACAGGGTTACTTCCCAGCAGACATTTATTTCATCAGTAAGGAGACCACTGCCATGCAAATCATGTCCGGGAAGCAATCCTTTGGGCAGCTTCAGAGCATTGATCTTCATGGTGACTGGAGCCAAAATCTTGCACAAGCACATGAAAAACCATACCAGTGACCCAGGCTTCCTGGATTTAGTATTATATGCATGTACAAAGCAGTATGCTGAGAGGAAGGGAGAACCAGGGGGTCTAAGGAGACAGTAGCATCCCACATCACTACCCATACTGCTCAGTGCACCCAGTGCACTGCAGCATCAGTAAAAGAAACAGCCATGCTGCCCTGCAGCCCCCTTGCCCCCATTCACAGCACAGCGCTCAGGCTGTGTTAGACCCTGGGGAGGACTGCTTCTGTCCTGGGTACCAGGCTGACGGGTGTGTGCTGCTGGTGCCTTGGAAGAATGAAGCTGGTGTCTGCAAAATGCAAAGTGTAAAACCATTTCCCAGTCCCTGTGGAAATGCAGTAGGAAGAGCAGTCTGCCATTTCTGGTCTGTCACCCCTTGGCTAGCCAGGCACCCGACTCCAGCTCTGTAGACACAGCTACTGGAGAAGTTGGGGCAAGCAGGGGTGAACGCAGCTCCTCAGCTCTGCTGCCAGCATCTCAGGTCTGTTCTAAGCATATTTGGCACTAATGGAAATAGCCCCTAAGGTCAAGACTGTGCTCCTGTGGAGAGCCAGGCTTTCCCTTAACTGGTCGACAGGAAAAGCTGAGTATCTTAAAACTCCCTAGTTACAAGACTGTTCTGGGAAAGGTCTGGAGATGACTAACTGGATTAGTCACCAGCTCTTTGCCTTTGAGGCTGGGCATTTAAAATCCCTTCACTCCATGTATCTGCCAGCCATCCCCCACTTCAAGCTGCCTACAATCACTTTTCTCTGAGCAACTTGACATCCAAACAGGTTTTGAAAGTCTTTCATGGACCTTGTTCTGATTGAGACCTGCCTGGATTATTTATGCCAGAGGAAGTGATCCTAGCTGTTTTCCTTGCACTGGAACCAAAGATGTGTCTAAACCAGTCTAAATTGTGTTTATGCTGGGTGAGCTTAATTATATATACTGAATTAAGTAAACCAATAAAAGTTCAGCTTAAAGTGGTTCAAGAACAGCTACATTTGGGACCTGGAAATAAATAAATTTTGTTATATGTCAGGGAAACTTTTCTCCAAGTAGGCCAGACTTCATACTGAAGCCATTACTAGGAATGTCAACTCCCTGCCTTCGGTATTTACAGAGAAACTAGATTAAGTCTCTCCATCTCACCTAGAATAATAATGTTTAGCATGTAAGTAGCATTTTACAATTTCAAAGCAATAAACACTGAGATACCATGGTAATGAGAGCTGACAAGGCACTAGCATTAACTAATTAAGCTTCGCAACTTCCCTGAGATATCTAAATATGACCATTCCCATTGTATAGGTGAGGAAAATATATATGAGTTGATTTACTCAAAGGCACGGAGCAATTCAGTGAAAGAACTGGAACCACAACTCAGTCCTAGTAATGTTTGGATGGCTGCTCAGCCCTCTGTGAGGCTCTGCCTTATTTCTAGACCTGCGTGTCAGTGTAACCTAGTATCCCATTCTTTGCATGATTTAGAAATAAACTACTTTTAATTTCTTTTGACTGCTATGGAAGGAATGGGATTTGAGTATCTCCCTAGCCGAATGCAGCAGCAACAAGCGGAGGTATCAGTGAGGTTGAAAATGGATGCTGGTGAAGTCACAACAAGTTAGCATTCGGGAGCTGCACTCACCGCAGAAGTAGCGTAGCAGGAAAAGCAACTAACAGGTGGGTGTCAAATAAAGCGTTGGAAAGGACTGCGTTAGCTTAAACCATCCTGGGTCTTGCCTTTCCAACCCCCGCCACAGCTGCAGTAATTGGTTTGCATACAACTAACCCGTTTTTTAATTTATATGGACTTAGTGGTTTACACCAACACTGAATCTGGCCCAGAAACCTCCGTGGGGAGCACAGCTTTGGCACCAGTTCTGAACAGGAACCCTCTTGCTCTGCATGGGTAGGTACCCAGCAAAACCTCTCATAGCTCTATGAGATCAGCGGCTTTAGACAAGAGATCAAGCTTTCCTCATATCGCATCTTTAGGTCCAGACTACAGAAGGCTGGTTACAACAAAGGAAATTTCAGCTGCACTGCTAGAGCTGCTTTGATACATCTAATCCCCATCTAAGAAGGTGTTGAACAGAGAACCGAATCATTATGGGTTGTAAGCAAAATGGTCTTTTAATCCCCCTCAAGGAACATAGTTTTTCTCTCCTGGAGTGACTGATGGGGAGCTCCTCTACACATGGAGTACAGCCCTGCTGTGAAGCATCCTCTGCATTTCATCTGGGGCTGTTCTCCGCCCGCGAGTGCCTTGCCTCCACAGCACACTGCACCTGAGTCGAACAAGCTCAGGCTGTGGTGGTGAATCCCAATGAGCCTCTCACTGGGTGTCCGGAGGCAGTCTATAGGAACCAGTACTGGAGCGCACAGTACGCATATCAGCACCATTGCTAACCGCTGGTCTGGAAACAATTAAAATATCTCTTTGTTTACACCGTAGCACTGCTGCCTGTGGAATAGCTGAGGACGACAGCAGAGACAACAGACCTGGAGAGACATGAAAGCATTTGGGTTTGCGTGTCTCTCCGCTCTGCTTCCCACTGAGGTTTCCAGGGCAGATTGCTAGCTCCCCATCTTATTTTGAGGCCATTCAAGCCAGCCTGTGTCTGACTCATCTCTCTGCCAGATGTACGGACCAGTGCTCGGCAGCAGCTGTGAGCGTGGCTGACCACAAACAAACGCATATGTGGCGGGCCCTTCTCAGTGCTACTCTTCGGGGAAGATTTGGAAAGATCCAGATTCCCTGGCTTTAAATCCATTGCCACAAATTATCATTCGCCTGTTGATTGCTCTCTAGGGGACAAAACATCAAGTTACAACCTGTGGTTTTCAGCCCCAATGGATTAAGAGCAGAAAATCTGTTGAGACCTAAGGCTTAGATCTGTTGGTTTGATATGTAGTTCAGTAAAGCACACAGGAGAGGAACTATGATGGAGGGTGCTTTGCCACATCAGTGCTAGACAAATTCCCAGTAGGTAGATGTTTTTTGACTAACAGAGTCAACGCAAGCTAAAAATGGCACGATGTTGCTAATTTTCTGCCTAGACCAATGGTGGTGTGTGTGACTGCTGGTATGCTTCATGGAAAGAGTGGCTACACTTCAGCAAGATGAAATTACTCCTACTTTCCAATGGTTTGCTCAGCTGAAAATAGTGTTGTGAAGTAGATATCTGGGAAATTACAAAGAGCATCTATCAGTTTTTCAGATGCTAGGTCAGGTTCACAGGAGTGACTGCTTTCACATTAACTTGTACATTGAGCGAATTGAATGTGTATGTCCAGAAGATGAAACAAATAGTGCATCACACTTTTGCAATTTCACCCTCTGTGGCATAACAGCTCAGGTCTGCATGTGAGAATTTGGAGGATATGTTCTGACCAAGCAATAGGTTCTTGAGCAGATGAGCCTCTACGTCGCCCATGATGCAGCTGCAGGAATCACGGAAAACCTCCTGGTTACTCAAAGCTAAAGAGACATGTTTGTGTCCCACCTAAATCTGCAGTCCTGTTTATGTTAGCTGAAGTTTAAATGTAGCTGTATCAATACCATATACCCGACTTTAGCAACAGACCATGTGCAAGCTGGTTCATTGCAGTGCAGTGCTAAGTGAGAATGCCCATTTTTTGTTGTGCTTCTCCTGTTTCTGACTCCTGTCCCTCACACTTCCGAGCACTGTCCAGGCAGACCCTGTTCCCTCTCATGCCTCCACTCACCAGCTGTTGTCTGCGCCTATCCGTCTCTTCCCCATTCACTCTCTGCCCTAACATCTGGCTCTCCTTTTTATTGACTCCCTCATCTTTTCTCTTGATAATTTAAATTTTCACATTGTTAAGCTGCCCAGACCTCACATTTTGTACCTTCCTCATCGCACCTTCTTATTCAGCCCTGCAGCACCTCACTCACTAGCTCAGCCTCCTGTTTGACCTTGCCTTCACTATGCATTTCTTCCTTTTTCTCTATTCAGCTTCTCCCTCCCTGACTTTACCACCTCTTTCAGCCGCTCCCCGCTCTTTCCCTTTCTTCCTCACAGCATTTACGCTCCTTCCACTCCCCAAGTGTTTGTTACTGCAGACTTCTCCATACTCCATCCTAATTAGGAAGCAGATGTATAGACTCCTCCACTTCCCACCTCTCACAGTATTTACCAGTTTCTCTCATCCCCTGCTTCCCTTGTGTCTCTCTCATCCTACACAGTCTCTTGACTACACCAGTGTCCTCTACTCCAAATCTGTTTTCCTCTCCTTCAGCACTTTCTGGTCAAAGAAACAGGACTTCTCCTGTTGTTCCACTCCTGTTGGCTTTCATGCATCTTATTTCAGCCACTTGTGTGCTGTCCCTACTTATAAAATTACAACTAGTGGCTCGAAATAAGTAATTATCAAAACCCATCATGGCTTTCTTCTCTTGACTCTCCTGGTTTAGGTACAGGAGGCAAAGTTTCTCACCTGTTTTCACACCTCTTCTGTGATCTCTCCAGCTGCCTTCATGACGTCAGCCCCACCACCACCCAGAAAAAACGGCACCCTCATTTTCACCATGTTGAGCCTCAGTTTCCTTGACTTGCTGAGTCAGAAAGGCAGATCAAGGGATTAAAGCCAGACCCCCGATGCTAAGTACTCCACTTCAGCCTTTGTTCTGTTCAGGAAGGCTGTTCAACTGTGCTATGTAAACCACAAATTCTCTTTGCTCAGGAAGCCTTGAAAAGGGAACAAGGAACTTCAAGATGGATCAAAATACAAAGAGTCCTAGAAGGTGGAGGTAGCTTGGGGTGAAAGTAGGAGGCTAAATAACAAGTCTTCTACTTCATAACTCAGAGAGCAAAAAGAAGCAAAGGCAGTGAGATTTGCTGGTGCTAGACTATTGAGGGAGGTCAACACAAAGGAGGGAGCAACAACATTCAGACATGCTGGAGAAGGGAGCTGAAGCAATTCACACAGCAAAATGAAAAAGTTCTGTTTTAAAGAAATATTGGGTTCAATCTATTCTTAAATTGTTTCCCCTGAATTAGGAAAACCTGAACCCAGCCCAAAGCCCAATGCTTCTGAGAATGTGCTGCCAGTGAGAACAGAGTCTGAGGTTTAGCTGGTCCTTTTGCAAGTGCTTTTGAGTCCTTACAAGGGAAGACTGCAGGTCCTCCTGTACCTAGTTTATAGAAAACTAGTCAGTGGGGCTTTAGCTTAAAGCCATGAAGTGGAAATGCAAGGAAGTGAAGAGTTTTTTAACAGAGATCCTTGTTAATGATAATATCACTTCAGCTGGAGAGAAACTGACCTGTACCATCAGTAACCCATTCTCTTTCAGAGGCGGGCTACAAGAGATCTAGCTGTCATTAACCTCATATTGCATTTGAGCTTTGCCAAACCAGGCACATATTGCAGATCTTTCTGGAGAAAGTGGAAAATGTTCCTCCGTTCTTTTTGTTTGCAGGTGGCATGATTTGTCATACAGAAACGGGGACATTTGGTGTCCCTGCATCTCCTATGATCTTTTTGTTTTTGGAACTTTGAATTTGGCATTTTTTCTCAAGGAAATGAGCTCAGACATCCAGCAATGACCTCGAGCAACAAAAACATGAGGCTTTGATTTGGTCCATCAGCCTCAGAGTTCTTTCTCAGTGTGGCTCTACGTGGTACAAGCACTCAACTTACAGTTTGTAAAGAAAAGAAAAGGCGCAGAAGATATGAGAGAAGTGTAAGTAAGTAAGTGAGCAGTCAGGATTGGATATTGAGCTGAAAAATCAGTACGTAGGCGAAGTCTTACCAATAGCCTAGAAAAAAAATTATCAAGAGGAAGAATATAGCATACTGGGAAAGGACACTGGTCAGAGCAGGCTTTGATTTTGTTAGTTATGAACAGGAAACTCACAACCAAAAGTGGCTTGGAAGGGGAGAAGCACATGGATTTATGAACACAGATATTTGTCAAAAAAAGGAAATGCTGTTTTGTATTCACCAAGTCTTTGTCTAGTGTTGAACAGCAGTGGGAGAGCAGAGATTTTTGTGCTTGAATAATTAATCTAAAGAAGTGATTTAAGAACAGCATAAGAATCTAGCAGCAACCTTAAGTAAGCATGGGCAACCCCCAGCATCCTTGCATAAAAAGAACAATATAAGAGAAAACACAGCCCAACAGGAATAATGGGGACGATAGAGGGAGCCAAATTAAATTTTAAAAAAGTTAGGCAAAATTGGGACTGTAGCTCTTCTGACAAAACAAGAGATTAGGAGTCTTCATTAAGGTTCACAAAATTCTTAGTAGGATAGAGAGTGGGGATACTACAAAGCTATTTGACCTAGTGTCAAGAACAAGCAAAGATGCAGCAGTAAGATAAGCCATGGCTGGACATTACAGGAATTCAGGGAGGAATGTCAGGATAGAGCAAGACAGAAATGCAACATAAACTCCCCTTACATGGCCAGAGGACAAAAAGTTTCCTGCATGGAAGAATCAGGCATTAAGTAATACTGTAGAATTCTATAACTGGACCAAAGGAAACTGTGTCTGAAGATTTGTCACTCCAAGATTTCTCACACAGAACTATTGGTATTTTATAGTGATCCTGTATGTTGACAAAGTACTGTAAATTAGTCTGCACTCTCCTCTTCAGCAGTTACTGTGTTGTAGCTGGAGCTTGTTTAATCCAGGACAGGTAGGTACAATACATGAGAGATCAGATACTGCTTTGCTCAAGACCAAGTCTTGAAGTCATTGTGCCTTGAAAGAGAGTCAGGGTTTCAGTATAACATATTGTTCTCCTGAAAACAATAAATTAACTAAGTCATAAGGTTTTTGGGGAAAACAGATGCAAAGACTTGTACTTAGATAGGTAACTAATAAACCGATTAAATGGTGTACATTTTGCCAAAAACCTTGGTGGTGAAGGCCTAGGAAATCTGTGCTGTGTGTATGAAGTTTACAGCAAAGGAGACCGAGGTCTGCATCTGAGGAATGGCATAAGAAATCTGATGCTACCTTTTACATCTTATCCTCTTTGCCACTCCATTTCTCAAGCGACCTTCATAGCCCCCCGAAGAGCAAGCAGTTGCCGTACCGGATCAGCCCAGTAGCCCTCCTAATCCAGTCTTCTCACTTCAACAGTTGCCACTCTCTGATACTTCAAAGAAAGGTGCAAGAAACCCCGTAGTGGACAACTACAGAATGACCTGCCCAAAAGGCAAGTTTCTTCCTAATCCCTCGCCATCAGTTAGTGGTTATGTTGTGCCTTGAAGCCTGACGGTTTATGTCCCTTCTAAAATTTATTTATATCCTGTCTAATATGACCATGAATGTTCTCAGTGTCCATATAAAAATGTCTAATCATTTTCTGAACCCTGCTAATCTCCTGGCCTCAATGAAACCTCATGGTAACAAACGCCATGTGTTAATTACACTTAGTACAAATATTTCCTTGCACCATTTTAAATTTGCTTCCTTCCAATTTCACTGGGTATCCCTTGATCCTGCAATATGAAAAAGGGCAATGAAATTAGAGCTTGTCATTCTTGCTGAGCTGCACTGCTGTCTCTTGATGTGTTTCTTCTCTAAACTATCTGTTCCCACCCTCAGCCAATGTTTTCCTGGGTCAGGCTGTTAGGCAGTGGCCTAGGGCACAGCACTGAGCTTATGCCTTCCCCTCATTCTCTGTTGCCAAGTTAATTTTGAAGAAAAACAGGGAGAGAAAACCCTGAAAGTCTCAAAAGTACATGCTTGAGGTTGCAGACTCTGAAATCAGACTGCTCTGTGTCAGCTGGTATTAGCTCAGCAGCACTACGATGATGCTGACTGATGCCACTGGCCTTTCCCTCTCTGATGCCTCCAAGTCAGAGATGGAGCAGCACATCTGCGATGAGGTTTCCCCTTAGCCTAATCCAGCTGCTCTTCAGGCTGCTCCTGAAAGGGGAGGTGCCGCTCCCCCTCCCACCCCATCTCAGGCATTTCACCACTTCCTTGCATCCGCGCTGGTGATCACCAGGCCGTGGGATTAGTCTAGTCAGTTCTGGACTAACCATCCTCAGCCCCAGCCTGAGCTCTGTGCGCCTCTGCTCCACCATTCTGCGCTGAGCCCGCACATTCACGAGCAGCAGCCTGTCACGCTCAGCCAGGAGGAGATGGCACTGGAAACAGCAAGGGAATGCAAGATGTGAAGGGGAGAGGCTAAAAATGAGAAAGTTAACCGAATAAAGGAAAGGAAAGGCTAGGAAAAGTGGGACTAGTACAGAAATGTCCTGGCGCTAAGGTAGGAAGGAGTGGAAGGAAGGAAGTTCTGAACTGTGGTTAAACACCAGCTTTACAATGGTTTCATTGGAGGTTAAGACCCTAAGCTCATGCAGCTGTGCACAGTCATACTTTGCAACTGTTTTGAAGCTGGTCTACGGAGGCAAACTGAGAGGTTGTAAGGTGATGCAGTGACGGCATGCAAAGTTATAGCAGCTTGTTGTTTCGCTGAAGCTCTATGCCTCACCAGGGCAGTCCCATAAGAAGGTAATACTTATCTGTTGCTGAATGATTTTCCGTAACAGATTTCAAAATAGGGCAGTGTTACCCTCTTTGTTTCAGGGCCAGGAGAAATGGAGACACTGGGCATACGGTGAGACACTAAAGCGCCTCAGGACAGAGGAGGGTGTCTGGCTCCACACCGCAGCAGCATCTGAAGAAGTGCTGCTTGGGCTCCCTCACTCAAAAATACAAAGTGAGAACAAAAATCCTGGAGGGTTCCCTCTTTGCTGCACCCAGCAGCTCCCCGCCACCCCACGCAGCCGCAGCCACCCCTGGTGACCAGCCGGGGGGCCCGGGACGGGGGACGCAGGCCTGGCACCGGGCCTGAGGCACTGTCCCGGGCAGCCCGACGGCCAGCCCCAGTGCCCTGGGGACCGGAGCAGGAGATCCAGCCGGGCTGAGGGAAGAGGCTGAGGCCGGGCACCGGCGAGGCCCGAGGCGAGAACTGAAGCGGGGTGGAGGGCTGCAGCGAGGGGCAGAGGCGGGTGACCCCTGAGGCAAGGGGCAGGCCGCAGGCGGGGGGCGGCGGCTCCCAGGTCGTCGGGGTCGCTCTCCGAGACCTCCTCGATGAGCTCAGCCCCGGGCACTTCGCCTCGCCTCGCTCCGGCGGGGGAGCGGGCGGGCAGCGCCCAGGCGAGGCCGGGGCGCCCCGTCCCTCCGCGGCACGGTGAGGGGGGGGCGGCGCAGTGAACCGCCGCGTGCGAGAGGACAAGGGCCTCCGCGCCGCCCGCCCCGCGCCCGGCAGCGCCCGGCCCCGCCCGCCCCACGGTGGCCACACCCCGGCAGGCGGGGCCGGGCGGGCGCGGGGGCCTGTTGTTGTGATGAGCGCCGGCTCCACCCCCTCCGCGTGCAGCGCCGCGCAGCCCCCCCCGCCCGCTGGGCCCCGCCCGCCCCGCCCTCACGCCTTTTGTCCACTCCCTGCGCCCCGCCCCGCCGGGCCCGGCGCGCCCCGCCCCCCGGCCCGCTCTCGCCTCCCCATTCGCCCTCCCGCCCCGAGCCACGCCCCTCCCCCGCGCGGGACCCCGCCCCCCTCCCGGGTCCCGTGTGTCCCCCCCCCCTCCCCGGGGCCCATCTGTTCCCGGCGGCGCGGCGGCAGCGCTGTAGGGCGCGGGCGGCGGCGCGGGGAGGCGGAGGAGGATGGGCCCGCGCAGCGGCGGCCGCCCGCGGCAGGGGCAGCAGCAGCAGCAGCGCCCCCGCCGGCCCTAGCGCCCCCGCGCCGGCGCCGAGCCGCCCCATGCGCGGGCGGCAGCGAGGGGGCAGCGCGGGGCCGCCGGGGGGCGGCCGCTGAGCGGCGTGGCGCCGGGGGGCGGGCGGAGCCGGAGCGCCGAGCGGCGGCGGCGGCGGCACGCAGCCGCCCGCGGAGTGCGGCAGCGAGCGGGCGGGCGGGCAGGCAGGCAGCCGCGGGAGATGTGCCCGGAGGAGGACGGCGGCTGCGGCGGCGGCGGCGGCGTGGCCGGCACCGGCGGCCCCGAGGCGGCGGTGGCGCTGGACGAGCTCCGCTCCTGGTGGGAAGTCCCGGCCATCGCGCACTTCTGCTCCCTCTTCCGCACCGCCTTCCGCCTGCCCGACTTCGAGATCGAGGTGAGAGCCCCGCGGCCGCCGTCCCCCCGCCCGGGGCGCGCCCCGCCGGACAGCCGCCGGCCGGTCGGACCCCGGCCCCGCGAGGCCGTTTTCGTGCCGCGGCGCCGTTCCCCGCTGTGCTCTCGCTGCCCGGCGAGTCCCGCACGCCGCTCCCCGTGCCCCGCGCCGGCGGGCGGTGGAGCGGGGGGCGCCCCCCCACCTCCCCCTCGCGGTGAACCGCCGGACCCCGTCGCGATGCGGCGCGGGGTCTTCCCTCCGCCTGCGGCAGATCCAACAACTTCCCCGGCCCTCCCGGGCGCGCTCGCAAACTTTCGGCGCGCCCGTCTCGGGGCGCCGGTGGGAGGCGGCGGGCAGGACCCGACTCCCCCCCCCTCCCCCCCCCACCTCCGCCCGCGGCTCCGTACCCGGCGGGGCGCACGGCGGGGGCAGCCGCGGGCGGAGCGGGGCCGGCTGCGGCCGGGCCGCATTGTTCCGCCGGGCCGGTGTCCGCACACAAAGGTGGCGGGGGGGGACGGACTCGGCACGGAGCCGGCGGTGGGTCCCCCGTGCCCAAAATGGTGGCGGCGAGAGGCGGGCCCGGCCCGGTAACCCCCCACCTCCCCCGGGGGTACCCGCGGCTGTTGGGGGGGGGGAGGCGGTCCCAGCCCTCTCAGCCTGTGCTCAAGTTGGCCCCTTTTGTTGGGGGGGGTAAGGCGGTCCCCACCTGGCCGGTGCCGCTGCGGGGTGGGGGGGCGCGGGGGGTCTTTCTCCCGCATCCCAGCAAGCCCCAGTGAGGCCGGGCGGCCCCGCGGGGCACCGCGCCGCTCATTGTGCGGCTCCGCGGCGGCTCCGGGGGAGCCACGGTGCCTCCCCCACCGCCGCTGTCCCCCGCGGAGGCAAAACTCCCGGCTTTCGTACCTTTTTACCCGTTTTCCTCTGTAACTTTCTTGTGTCTTTTTCTTTTTAATTCTTATTTTCGTGTGCGTGGCTAATGTTCCGTAAATATTTTGCGCTCCGGCTACAAATGTTACAAACAAAGTGTGTCCTGGTAGGAAATCTTTTGTGCTTGCTGTGAAAAGCTATTCTTGCCAGCGCGTTGGCAATAAACCGGGTGAATAACGCGGTGGCGTGTGTTTTTTAAAGACAGTAATTGCCCCGTGAATGCGAATTCCAAAGATGCTTAAAAGTTCAATGGGATGCGCGAAGCCCTAAAGAGCAAAACTCCTCGAGCAGGATGTGAATTTCTGAAGAGGGGGAATCCCTTATGCGGTGCGAAATCTTGAAAGGGGATAAGGTCTCTCAATGATGCAACTTCTTGCGAAAGGGAACTCCCCTCCCCCTCCTATTGATGCCAGACCATTAAAGGGGGAGGCTCTCCGGGCCCAGCAGCAGCAAAGTCTTGAAGGAACCTGAATTTACAATGATAAAAGGGCCAAGGCACTAGCCTTTCACCTTTGGAGGCAATTAGCATCTGGCTTGCTTCACAAATGAAGTAAATGTGGGCTCCCCTTTGGTTCCCGGAGCACGCTTAGGGTGGGGGAGTTAACATCACTTGGAACAAATTAACTTACTTTTTGGGGGCTGCCTGGGACGAGGAGCGCGTGCAGGTTGGTTCTGGGAGTGTTGCAGAGCAGAAGCAGGCCACTGAAAACATCGCCAAAAACCTCTGTGCGCGTGGATGGCCTGCAGTGTTTGGCAGAAATGGGTTTTAAAGGATGGCATTTGTCCGAAGGATGGTGGGAGTCGCGGTTAAAATCAGGATGCTGTGAGAGGACGGATGCAGCTGTCAGAACTCGGCCTCCTCAGGCATGCGGAGTAAAACCTCCTTCTTGGGCATGGTGTGAGCAGCCCAGCACAGGCAGCTTCAAAACTTGCTGTTCCTTGAAGCTCACCATCTTGTTACCCCTTGCCTGGCGTAGGTGTTCCAGTCTCATCACTGGTTTTGAGGATCTCTGAGAACTGCTTTGCACAAAGAGCTTGCCCAAAGAGTTTGTGGTGTGAAAACAATGGCCAGCGATGGGACTCGATCTTTTTTCTAAGAGTACTGCTCTGTGTGATTTTTGGTTTGTACTTTATTTGGCTGCATAAAGAAGGCTTTCCCTCTTGGTTTTGGACCTGGGAGTGCTGGTGCCCATTCTGGCCATCTCACTGTTGCCTCTGAGATGGGCTTTGAGTTTCAGGGGTGTCTGAATAAAACAGAGGTGGCCGTTCTTCAAGGAGTTTGGGCAAATGCTAGGACTTGAGGCAAATATTAGGGGGAAATAAAACCCAAGCGAGCCATCAAAAAGTGAACGAAACCGTGCTCATCTATAAATGACACTTTCTTGCTTTAGCTTTGGTTATTGTGTGGAGGTGTGCTTCGTGACCGAATGCAAGTGATTTGAGAAGTTACTGCTCCTTCCCTCAAAAGTTACTGCCCCTCACAGGTAACCCAGGGGTGAGTGCCCTGGTCCATTTGGATGCAAAGTAAAACAGGTGGTTTCAGTGAACCTGTTTTCTTGTGTGTGGGAGCAGAAATTGAGATCTTGGGCTCAGAGGGTTTCAGCTGGAGGGTGGTCATGCTCAGACTCCTTGAGCTTCGCAGCAAATGTTTGTCCGACTCTGCCCAGTATCTCTAAGGGATGGCCTAACTCTGGATGCAATGGGCTCTTCTTGGAGGATACTCTCTTCTTCCCAAGAGGGCTGAGCTCCTCTCAAGTGAAATCCTGGTTGGTAGCTCTCCCCCGCCCCAATACTGGTGTATCTCCAGAGGGGAGTTTGGTGCTAAACTCTTACAACAATGTTGCAGAAAGGGAAAGTTTTAAACAAACCTTAATTCTGCTTGGAACAAATATCCCCTGCTCTCTCTGATTTTAGCAGGCAGTGAGGTTAAGGTTTCACTGCTACAGTCTCTGCAGTCCCCAAACCAGACAAAACCTGATCTTCCAATATGGTTTTGTTGGGTTTTTTTTTTTAAAGCTGTAGTTATCTTTTGTTTTTCTCCCTCCCCCCCCGATTTTTTTTTTTTTCTTCTCTTCTGGTGGGTCTGCCCATAGCTAACTGGAAGGCTCTGTAATGATAGGCCATCTGGACCCATCCCTCCTGTGCCGAGCAGATTTGCTGATGGTATTTGAGAAGTTTGGGGGCTTTAGTACAGGGAGGCAGCACAGAGCTTTTTTAATTTCTTTTTTCTTCTCTTTAAATGCAAGCCTTTTGCCCTCTACTTATTGGCCCGAAAGAAAGTGAAGCTTCCAGATGTGGGGCTGCTGTCAGCAGCTGGATGTCAGAAACCTGGGAAGCAGATGTTTTGTTTTTCTTTTTGCTGGACCAGTGCATAGCCAGAGACTTACGGGGAAGGGGTGTCCAAAACTGAAAGAAAGAAGCGCATCCATCAGGCCCTGCCCTGGGCATTGTTCAGGGAGGGGGTGGGCGCAGCCGGCCCCCATGCTGGCTCTGGCAGATGCAGGCGCCTGATGAGGCGCGGGGCTCCTCTTTTCAAATCTCTGCTGCAGCATCACCCGGCGATGGACTCGGGAGGGGTTCAGCTACTGCCAGCGGGTCAAAAGTTCAGTGGGCCAGAAGCGGGTGCTCCAGGATGCGGTTGGCTTCATGCCGTGTTTTTCCGTGGATCTCTGAGGATGGCACAGAGTGCTTCTGCCTTCTGGGGTGGGGTTTTTTCCTCCCCCCCCTTTTAAATGGCTGCCTCGTCGGCCATCTGCTGTAGAAAACTTTCATGCCATTTCAAAAGTGGGCTTTTAGTTGTGTTGGTCTGGTTGCTGTGGTTTCTTTCTTGGTGGTTTGTAAAAATCTGCCTTGAGAGGGTTTGTCCCTACCTATTCTAACAGCAGTCCAGTGGGAGAAGGTCTGACTGTATGGGGCATGTCATTTTTCGGTAGGCCTTGCCTTGAGTGACAAGGATGCTTTCCACAGTCAAGTTAGTGCAAGCAATGGTAGGAAGTGAATTGTTTCTCTCTTCAGGACTGACTGTACTGTGGGACACCTCTTGTAGCAAAGTGTCTCCTGGCCTTGTGCCCTCCCTGCTGCAACTGAAATATCCTCCTGCCAGCTGTAGGGATTGTTTGTATCAAAAATATTAGGAGAATATTTAATGTTTTCAACCGTATTTCAGCACAACGTGAAAACACTGGACAGAAGCCAGTGTGGCGCGGCCACCCAGCTCTTTGGCATGTGCTCCCAGGAGCTGTGGACTAAAACATTTAGGAACTTCTGCCCGGGTAGGTCGAGGGGAGGTGACTTTCCAGAACATGCTTGAAAATAGTCAAAACATTGTTGTTAACTTAGTTTATTTGGAAAAGGGGGAAAAGCCACATTACACAGGGAAAACATAAATCTTTTCCTGTGGTTTTTAAAAGCGCCTTTGGGCAAATTGCCTCTGCTGTTAACTTCACTACTGCTTTAAGATGCTTTTCCTCGCCTCTTGCCCCTTCCTAGCACTTTGGGCTCTGGCTCTACCTTTAGGTATGTTCCTCCCACCCACAGACAGGGCACCGGCGGCTATTGCCCACCTTTTTCCTCCTGTAGTGCGGTATCTGCCGTGTTGGTTCTTGAACGGGCTCTTTCTCTCAGAAATATTATGGGGCTGTTACAAACCAGCGGCTGCTACTGTTCCTGTGGATCCCCCAGGAGGAGGAAGAGTGTGGAGAGAGGGAGAACTGTGCTGTGGTCATGTGAAGGAGAGAGCAAAGAATAAAGGGTTGTTCTATCTGTGTGAACCTGGTGGAGCTTTAAAAGCAAAAATATTTTTTAATGTGTTAAACTCCAGGAGTGTTAGAGTTTTAATACTTTGAAAAATGTGTTTTTCCTAGTGAGGACAGGATGGCCAAATATGCTTTGAACCTCCACTCTCCTGTCATGTTAGGTCCTGCTACAATTTCTCTGTGGAGCCCACTGCTCTGTGCCCTCTGGGTGAGTCCTTTGTGATCTGTGACACCAAAATGGCACAACTTTCCTGTTCTGTCAGTGGTTTGTATGGAGTTAATTGCACAGGTAGTGTGGTACAGTACCTGAGTGCTAAGCCTTCACCCCTCCATAGCTATTCTGGTCTGGTACTCCATTGCTATTTGTATTACAGTAGCATGTACAACATCTACTGGTGCTTCGTTATGTTGTATGATAGCTGAGATGGCCAGGTAGTTGCTGATCGGAAGAATTTAGAATCTAGTTAAGATCAATGCGACAAGCAGGTGCAGCAGGCTGACCAAAATATGAGTGAATTCATGTAGGTCAGCTCTACTCATAGAGGGTAAGTCTGAGCTACTTTAAATGCCTTTTCAGTAGAATAGTTCAGGCATTAGGATGTTCGTCCCTTTTGCTGTTGGCAGTAGGCAATGTTAAAGTGGAAGGGAGTGGGCACTGACTGTCTGAAATGCGAGTGAACAATAGATCTGCTCACTAAAACTTCACTCTTGTGCAAAGTGCCTGGCTTTAGAAAAAGCAAATTGTCTGAGGAAAGGTAAAGTCATCGGCAGTGCAGGGAGAGGTGCTGTACGGTGAGTAGACAGGGTTGGAAAAAATGATGGATTTCAAACATACTGAAAAGAAAGTGTCAACCCCATTGTGCAGAGAGACACATTTATGGACTGGTGTATGAATTTGGGTTATATACCAGTCACTCCACAGTGACTCTGCTTTCCCCGGGGCAGCATTGGCTTCATCGGAGCAGAGCGTGCAGGCTTGTTGCTTGAAAATCAAGTTTAAAAAACAAGAATGCAGTGGAGGCTTAGTATTGTTTTGACTGTTCTTTCTACCTGTCCCATCCACTGTTTGGTTTTGTTGCTTTGGCAGTGCCCCATCCCTCTCCCCATGTCTGTTTCAGCAGCAGTTCCTACTTTGCTGGTCTTCACTTTTGCTGCCTTAGTTATTCTGCTCATAATAGAATCATTAACACTCTACGTGTCAGTATTGGACTCTAGAGTTCATTGAGATTAATGGAGGGGGAGGCAGAGAGATACTTCTCAGAGCTGTTGTTTCAAGTGGTCTGGAAATTGGAAAGCATTATATCAGTTTCCATTTCAAATGCAAGTCACATCTTTCCCAACCGTAGATCTTAAACTTTTTAACAAGTGTTTACATTTTATATAATGAGACTCTAGTGTAATTGGATACAAAAAGAAGGAATAGGTAGTTCAGGAGGCTGATATGTGAGTTAAAACATTATCTTAAGCCTATGAAAAGGAACAAGAAGTGACTGCACACAGCCAAAGGGTGTCTGAACAATGGACGAGGAAGGTTATTTTGACAGCAACATTTTGAATGGATCTGAGCTAGGTGACAGGGGAGTTGGAGAGTGACTGTAGCAGTGGAAGGCAGAAGAGAAAAAGGAATGCGATCAGAATTTTGGAGATTTGGATGGAGTAGGTGAAGGTTGATACTACAGATTTTCTAGTGGTGTTAGTTGGGAGGCAATTGCCTCTTCCTCTAGCACAACTGACCCTGAAAATCATGCCTGGTGTTAGCTGACATGTTTGTGCACCCACAAGTTTAATGGTTTAAGCTGAATTTGTTTAAAAAACAATTTAAAATAATCTGGTGGAAGTCTTTCCCCAATAGGGGGGGGGGGGGCGGAAATATACTCTGTGTAGTAGCTTAAATATGACTTCACAGTTTGCTTTGTTTACAAAGACTTGATTACCACAAACCTGTACCAATTCAGTGTAGCTGATGTAAACCTCTGCATAGCGCATCTAAATTAGGCCTCAAAAGTTTGTTCCTTTTGGAATTTGCTCTATCCAAACCAGCTAAAAGTAACACCGTTAAAGTGTTGCAGCTTTATATGTAGACCTGCTTAACTGCGGTCTTTCTCTCCCCTCGAATAATGCCGGCATAGCTGTGCCATTCTGCCCCTGGCATCTGTTAAGTGCCTGCATGAAGGGTGAAGAATTAACTTTTGTAATGGCAATGGATGCTTTCATAGACTTCTTTCAGGCAAAAATCTCCTCAAGAAAAGGGCTATAGGCAGAAATGACAACAGCCAGGGAGTTAAAAGTTCCCAAATTAAAAGTTTGTCATATAAACCTTATTGTAGGTTGGTATTGTAGGTAGGTATGAAAATGTTTTAATTTTTTTCCCCCTTCCTCGTTACCAGAAGCAACAGCATCTGCTGTGGTGGTGGGAACAATGCAGCCTAGTGATTCCTCCTTCCTTACAGTAGAGAATCCTGTTAAACACACAAGGCTGTGCCTCAGAGTGTATCCTTTCAGCAGGCTTGTTCCTTTTAATGGGTGCCCATTCCTGGGGTCTCCATTGTTTCACCAACAATAGCACTAGGGGCAGCTGATTTGGTTGACAGAAAATGTGTTAATTTAACAGATCTATTCCCTTTAGCTGCTCTCCTTCCTATTGTGCCCCAGTTCTCCCCCAGTTCCTGGGGAGGAGGGCCCTGAGAGCAGGGTCTGTTAGGTGGAGGGCTCCTGCAATTAGGAGGGGTTTGCGGCCTTTTGTGTGAGGCACAGAAAACAGCTGATGGGGAAAAGTGGTCCTAGTGTAGTTTGCTTACTGCCAGAACACATGTTTTTCTGCTTTTTGGGGGGATTTTAAGTCTGCCTTTACCGGGGATGGGGGAATAACTTGATGCTATGGGCTGGTGGCGGTCAAGGTCTTTGCTTTGCTCTGAGGTGGCCTTGCAGCCCAAAGTGGCAACTCCTTTCAGAGCTGGCTCAACTTCTTGACAAACTCTTTATATACTGTAAATGCCTAGCTAAAACACCAGCTTTCCACTGAAAAAAACAAAGTTACTGGTATCATTCCGGGTAGGGCTGCTGAGGTCTGG
The DNA here is from genome assembly GCF_031877795.1 of Strix aluco. Lineage (NCBI taxonomy): Eukaryota > Metazoa > Chordata > Aves > Strigiformes > Strigidae > Strix > Strix aluco. Next base: position 15,452,617 of record NC_133935.1, on the reverse strand, counting down.
CTGGAGAAGGCAGTGTGTAAAGTTAATACCAAACGATTTGAAACATAAGGGGTGTAACAGTCCTCAGGCCACCTCTGCCTTGGGCCAGGCCACCAGTTTAATGTAGTTTTGGGACTGATCTAAACAGTGCAAGCTCTTCACCGTAGGTGTGCTTACACTGATTCAGCTCTTCCCTATATTGATGTAGCTTAGTTAAGCAACAACAGGGTGGTGGTTGGGGAGTCCTTGGTTTTTACATTAGTGCGGTTGACCGGGTGTGCTCAGCCCAGTGGGAAGGAGTGCACATGTGCTGCTGAGGGAGCAGTGAAACCCAAAGCTTTGGTTTTGGGGGCTGCCAGAAGGAAGATCTCACTCCCTTTCAAGCCCTCACCCCAACCATGCTTCTGACTTTGTGGTCTGCCCCTTCCCCAGTGCCAGCCCAGCTACTTGCTGGGTCCTGGCTGGGCTTTTGCGGGGGGGGCGTAGTCCTGTGGTGGAGTAGGACCTCATGCTTTTGGTGGCTGCAAGCTGCTGGGTCAATCTGCTGTGGCTCTTGAAACTCTAGCATTAGTTTAGTTCTGGTTGCTGAGGCTGGGGATGTAAAAGGAGCTCTGGAGAGTCTTTTTCCTCCTCGTTGGTAAAGCCATTAATTCTCTGGCTTTTTCGCTCCAGCTAAGCCTGCCATAAGGGGGCTGGAGCTTTGTATGGCCAAAGGGTTGGAAGGCAGAGCCAGTTTTCTCATTTCTGGTGAGCCCAGTATACAGTGAGTTGTGTGGCAGCAAAAATATTTATCCATAATACAAGGCAAAGAGGGTTGGAGGGGGCGTTTTCTTGCTTGGGTTTTTTGTTTGTTTTAGGAGGCAAAGGGTGAGACTTCACTTAAAGAGCTTGACTCTTAATAGAGTTTGTCATTGTTGCTAATATAAAACAAATGAGCATGGAAGAGGAGTCAAAGGCTCCCTCTTCTGGTGTGCTGGGAAGGTTCAAATGCTGAAAAACAAGGAAAAAAAACCCCAGCAAGCAAGACCCCCTCTGTGCTTTCCTGTGGTATTTTCATACGTCACTTAGGTCTAACCCTTAATGGCCCAGCATAAGTTGCCTCATGACCCCTGAATAAGTAACATTAAAGGCACTCTGTAAAAGTGAAATGCATTTTCAAATGCAAACTATATTGTACTTGCAAGTAAAAGTGAGTCTTGTTTCAGAAGGGTTTCCAGTCTTACCATGGAGGATGGCAGCCCTTCATGTCCTTGCATCTGATATTTCTCAGCGCTTCTCTTTACTTCTGTTTTCTGCATCCTGCTTTTGCGAAGATCATGTCTTGTCCTATGCAGCTCCCAGGCCACATGTGTGCATTGGCATGTAAACATGTTTGGGATGGTTGCAGGGGCCAGGTATGGTGAGCACTCTGTAGAAACTGCATGTCCAAGACTCCAGCACTCCTGTTGCTTTTGGTTGAGTCAGCCAAGGATTCGAAACTTATTAATGGGTGACTGATGGAGAAATGAGCATAAGGGAGTAATAGTTTGCTGGGATTTCTAGATGAGTTTTCTAAAAATCCTTGTATAAAGTGCAGTTGTGAATACCTCTGAAATTAATAGGATTTCAGGGCATTAGAGATGTTACTTTTTTTTTATTTCCTATTTTTGTATTCTCCACTGGAGAGTTTGACATCATGTGGCCATTCTCCCTGTGTTGTTAGTGTGGACTCATGAATGTGTCTGGTGGAAACCGAGGACATCAATTCTCAAGCTGCCTTCCCACGGCAGCTCCTGCCACTCATCATGGATGGCAGTAAAACTGCTCACCTGGATTAAAAACCACAACACCTTTTTCTTTAAGTGAGCTACATCTAACCAGAAGCAGTTCCCTCAGCTGGCTCCCTCCACAGCCCCACAAAAGGGTTGTACCAGCATGACTGAAGCAGTGGCACAGGAATGGAAACAGGCAGCGGGGAGGGGAAGGGCTTTTTATAGCTGACCCTTCTGCTGAAAGAAATGCTTATCACACTGCAGCCCTGGGTAGCAGGTGGAGTGAGACTTGCACAGGTAACAAGAGGTCATGCTGCAAGGGGGGCATCTGGGAAAGAACCCTAATCAGCCTCTGTAAAAGAATTTTGGGGCTTGTTTTTTTGGTACTATATTGCTATATTTATTTTTTCTTAAGTTAACACTCTGTTTAGAAAAAGCTTAAATAGAAGTTGATGGTGATCCTTTAAATTGTTCCTTCCAAAGTCAGACCCAAACATGCAGTTGAAATTGGTTAAACTTCACTGTAGCAGACACAAAACCAAAACAGTGCAAAATTTAATTTTCCTTAGAAATTCAGGCTTTTATTTAAAAAAAAAAAAACCCAAACCAACCATTTTCCTCTAAAAAGTTTCCCTTAGGCCCTGATCACCCAGCAATGCAGGTATCTATCCATCAGGATTTTCTTGAAGAGGCTGGAGCAGCTTGCCTTGTCAGACAGGGCAGCCATGTAGAATAAACAGGGAATAGCAGTCTCGATTTCCTTTCTTTCAGCCTGATACAAGGTGCAGAGGCACAGAAGACTATTTTGCCCTTAAGATAATTGTGTGTTGGAGAGGATCAAAGGGCTTGAGGGTTTTTTTTTGGTTGAAAGGGGATTTTCTCCATGGACAGCTGCAGTAGTGCATTAGTAGTGCAATGGATTATCTTTCCATGATCTGTAGGATCTCAACCAGCTATTGAGGGGCCCTGCTGAAGGCTGCTGCTTGGGGGAGGCAGAGTGAAAGTCTCCTGTAGCAGGGAGACCTGTAATGCCTGGGAGCTCAGACCACTTGGCTCCCCCTGCCCCAACAGGACGGGTGGTGCTGGATATTCTTAGACCACAGATAGTGCCGCGGAGGATGGGGAAAGGGAGCCCAGCTCTTGGTTATGTTTAACTGCAGCTGATGCCCTGCATCCACCCTGCTCTCTGATGGAAGTGCTTATTAAGGAATGTGAGAAGGGAGATGATTCCAGCTGCTGCGGCATCCCGTAAAGGGCAATGTGTAATTTGGGAGGGTGTTATGAGTCCCTCGGCGGAACAGACTACTCACTGTAGTAAGCGTCTGACCTGCCAAATGTCCGGACTTTCTCATTTGGGGAAGTTTTGGATGATGGCTGATCCACAAATAGCTGTGGCATTGAGAGGGAGTCCCTTCAGATGCTTGGATGGGTGTCTGTATCCTTGCTCTGCGTGGGGAGGGGGGAGGCGGTGCATGTGGCCTGGCTGTGGCAAGGGTGGCAGGAGGGGATGGGACAGGGCTTGGTGATATCAGAGGTGGAGATCAGGTCATGCTGTGCCTCCCTGACCTGCTTTCAGGGCCAGGGGGATGAGAGGGCTGGAATGTGCAGGGTGGCTGAGCTGTCAAGGAATGCGGGTCCCCAGGTGGCCGCTTCAGTTGCTTGTGCTTAAGTCAGGCTCGAATTGCATCTGCCTGTTGGTTAATAAGTGTTGGGGCAGCTCTGCTGTGGCAGGTTCTCTTGTGTGTGTTTCCTGAGGTAGCAGGATGCCAGAAATATGAGGGTGACAACAGTATCTTGGTAGGCAATATCACCCCCTCAGCGTCTTTAGAATTTTCTGCTAACTTTAATGACACAAGTTTTATCATTTTTTGGGGGGTTTTTGTGACTAGTGAAGCACAAGCTGGGATGAACCCAGCTTTGGGTTTCACGGCTGAGTTTTTTTTTCAGGACAGGCAGTTAGAAAGACTTGTCGTCTTTTTGTAAGTGGGACTGGTTTCAGAATTAAAGGATGAACGTGGACCGCCATAGGATGTTTGTTGTTTTTTGTTGGAGGAGTAACTGCAATTTATAATCATTGCCTAGTCCATAGCCAGTTGGCAGGAAGGCTGCTGTGAAGGGATTGATTATTAGTGGATGCTTCATTGTGCTGTCCAAGCCTGAATTTCTTGATCTAACCGGTTTCCTTCATTTGGAATGGCTGTAGTCAGCAGACAGAAGAGAGGGAGATAAGTCTTCCCTCTCGGCAGCGCTGTTTCTTGTTCATGGGATATGCTCAGGAAAAAAAGGGTCGACAAAAAGTGTCAACACTTAAGCGTTCTCGTAGAAAGCCAGCTGGCTGCCTGGCTGGCTGGGGACTGCTCACAATTTTTCTGCTTCCCCTTGGGATTCTCTCTGTATTTGTTTTCAGTGTGGTGACTTAAAACTAGTGCTGTTTGGTGTGAGCATCCTGGAGGTTCCACTCTTTTCCTGGTAAATGTTCTGGGAGAGGGGAAACGTCACCAGGAAGGTGATCCAGCGCTCAGAAATGCGAAGACACGCTGGCAGCTGCGGCAGTTGGAGCTGAGTTAGCATTTAAACTGGCAGTAAAGGACACACAGAAGTACAGAGGCAGCAGCACAGGCTTGAGCTTGGACAGCAACATCTGCCAGGCTCCTCGGATAAACGCTGAGATGGTTCTGTCATGCTGAACCACATCCTGCTGCAGCTCCTCTGATAAACCTGGGCTAGCTAATTAAAAGTTAGCACGTGCGCAGCTATGCAAAAAGCAGCCGTGCTGCTGTTGCGTAGTGGAGTAGCCAGCGCTGCTCTTTGGGAAAGGAGTTTCTGAGTTGGATCTGAGCAGGAGTGGTCGTGCGAGTAAGGGGCCAATGGAGGAGGTGGTGTGGTGGGCTTGGGTTGGGCTGCACGCCCTGGCTCGGCTGCCTTGCTGGGCTTAGGCTGAGCAGTAACAGTTGGAAGGGGACAGCTGAGCTAATACTTAAAAAGCAGAAGGGTGGGGAGACTCCACGCCAGGTCTTGGAAGTATGATCCTAACCCTCTGATTGTCTCTTTTCCTCCCCCACTCCCAAAGCCCTTCTCGGGCTGTGTGGAAGTGTCCCAGTTCTTGCAGCTGTGTTAATTGTAATGGGTCATTTAGTCCTGAAATCCCTGTTTAAAAGGGGCAAGTCCTTGCCTCGTGTGACAGCTGCCGCCTTGCACTTTTCCCCAGGCTGGAAATAACTGCATATGACACAGGAGCAGAGCGTGGCATGGGGGAGGGAGGAGGGTTTCTGGCTTCTTCTTAGTGCTATAATGGCTTTGCTGTGTGTCACTTCTCCCATGTGGACCATAGCAGAGTCATGCCCCACATACTTAGCAGATCTCTCAGTTGGCAGTGTCTAGGCAATACCCTAATGGCCTGGCGCTCTCCAGGCTCTGGTCGACTGGAGCCTTCCTGGGCATCTGGGAGTGCAAGAGAAGGGACACGAGGTGGTGGCGACACAGGATGCTTGCCTCTGGAGCATCAGGGAGCCTCTCTGGAACCAAGTGCCCACCCATCTGGAAGGGGGAGCCGCCCTGTTCTGTGCAGAGGCAGAGACGACAGAAATGTTTCCACTCCCTGCTCCCATCCCCTCTCCAAAATCCAAAGCCTTGAGCCCATGGAAACCTGGCCAGCTTTTCCTTCTAGCTGAAGGGCTGTCTCCTGATTTGGAATGACAGCTTTGAACTGGAAGACATTATTTCATTAGTGTGCTAATCAGATACAGAGATTACCTGATTGGCTACTTAATAATTAAATGAAGTTGCCTGTAATTCTTTGAGCACACAGAGAACTAATTAAATTAACCCTTCACTGCCCTGCGTGCCTGGGGTGCACTTGTGTGAAATAGAGAGGCCAACTTCCCCAATGTGGGGACTGAGCAGAAGGGGGGTGATGGTCGTGAAGTAGCCAGTGCTGGACCGCCAAGGTGGTCTTTTCTTATCAAGAGCCTAGAGAGGAGAAGATGACATACTATTATACCCCCCAGTTTAGTTGGTGTTTGGCCTACTTGGTAGGTGATCAGTATGTCTGGCAATGCTCTAGCAACACATCTTGTCCCCAAATAACCTAGAGGATGCACTGGGCTTATGGAAGTTGATGCCCAGGCATGTGTTGTAAACCAGCCCATGGCTTTGTATCACCTAATGAAGAGCAAAGTAATAGCAGAGAAAGGTGCACTTCACATTTCTTCAGGAGAAAGTCAGGCGAAGACCAGAAGATCTCCTGTACCTCTGAAGCACTCTTCTTCCCTGTCCCCACTGGCACACAGCTCCAAACAAGCCAGGTTGTTTCCATGCATTTGACAGAATTCCACCAATTAAACTTGTTGTTGACCACCTATTTTTGTTGCTTCAGTGGCTGCTTGAGGAACCGCATTTTCTACATGCTCACAGGAATACAAGTGTATTTCCTATAGTTTGAGGAGGACACAGAAGTCATATTGATGCCATAACTTTCCTTTATTATAGATTTTTTTAAATGTGAAAAGAGTAATAAGCAGAAAGTTTCCCTGTGTTTTCCAGCCCCAATGCTGTGCCCAAGCTTTCAGCTTCCATAATGCTAGAGATGTTGCACAGAGGATGAAATTTACAGTGAGAGGCTAATTTTTATAACCTGTGAGAATATTATTATTGTGTTGAACACACTAATAACTTCGATTATTTCATTGCTAGGGTGAAGAGTCAACATCTATAATTTTTTGTATGCAGCTTTAGTACTAAGCACTGGATTGAGGCAACAGGAAAAGCTACCTTATAATAATCCAACTCTGTTCCCTTGTTGCTGCCACTGTCTCCTTCTAGACTTTGCCCGTACATGTTAAAATGAAACTGTCAAATTAAGCACATTTCACTGTCATCCAAGACTAAACTTGGCAGAGAAGAGCCCTTGGACCTTCTGGCCTAAGTTAACCATGGCTGGCTTCAGCTACCCTAGTAAGGAATTGCCATTCCTCCATTTGTGGCATGCAGTACAGCTTTCCCCTTACCTGTGGTCCGTGTTGCTGGATCTGTTTTCTTCTCCCCTGAAGATCAGTGGTAGCAGCAGTGCCCTTGGAGTCAGCTGATCCTCAGCAGAGACATAAATATCTGAGACACTGCTTTGTCTTTAAAATCTGGCTTCCACATGACAGGCAGCCCGAAATGCCTGCAAAAACAGGTCAGGAGATAGAAGAAAACAGGGAGGATGGGAAACAAAAGGGCAGCTTTCAGGGTAATTTAGATGGTTGTGGTGCTCCCTCCAGTAGGGAAGTGATTCTGTGTTGACTCTCTGCAGATGTGGGTATGCTGACAGGGTTTGAAAGCAGAGAGAAGGTCCAGTGAGCCTTGGGATCACATGTCCCTATAGATCCCTGAGATTTAGCATCTCCACTTCCAAGGGAAGCCACGAGACTTGTTCTCTCCACCAGCTGACCTTTGCTGTCCTTCCTGCATGCCCCATGCCATCCTGTGGGAGACTCAGAGCTATGGTACCCACCTCTGACTCCTAGCCAGGGTCTCTGGAAGGTGCTGTCCCCATTTTGTGGGCAAGTAGGCAGGCATAGGTCTTAAAATTGTGGGTTTGGGGGAGGCAGGGAAAGTGTGTTCAGCGCATGCAGGGTCAAGCTTGAACCCAGCTGGAGAAGCCAGTTAGGTTTTAGTATTATTAATATTTGATGGTGTCTTGTTGTAAAAGGGCAATAAGTAAGGCTAGCCGGTCTGTGCCTGGCCTGTTGTTGCAGTGAAAAGCTATTTTCTGAGGAGATTTCTGAAACAAAGGATATTCTAGTGTGTGGTGAAAGTGGCCATTTAAATGCATCTGACCATAAAGATGCTGCCTGCCAGCAATTTTGATATCGGAGCTTGTGGGACCCACTCCTGTGGGTAAAATCATGCTTCATAGGACAGAGCCTGAATGCTGGAGATTTGGTTTGGGGATGGAGTTCAGGGGAGGCTTTTTACCTCTTGTGTCCTCTTTGTTTTTGTTTATGGGTTTACAAAGTCAGATTAGCATTTCAATGTTGGAGGCGAAGGCCCTTGGGCTGTGGTGGAAGGCGGCCTGGTTTAGCCGGTTTGGGATTACTGCTCCTTTCCCAGCAGCCGTCCTTCCCCGGGGTCTGGTGAGGAGCAAAGCCTGAGGCTTCTCCCTGTTGGGAATGGGCCCAAGCTGCAGCTATCCCTCCAGCTGAATCTTAAGGTGGATGGGCAGTGTCACTGTAAAGGGTAATTAGCCTTCTTTTCAGGCAAGGATAATTTTTTTAGTGTTTTAAATAGTAGCACAAGTTCTGGAAAAAAACACAAAACAGCTTTGTATCCAGAAGCTGTTTACTTTTTCCAGTTCTAATCTGATCTAATAGATGTTGCCTGTCCACAAACTTGGCTTTGCTTTAATCCTGGGAATCTCACATCCACGGTCCTATTACTTTAATAAAACAGTGTGTTGAATAAAACAGAAGCTTTTTCACCTTTTCCTCTCCCTGTCAGGCATAATGCTGTATTCAGTCACAGTGGTGTAAATTTGGAGCAAGTCCAGTGGGTTCAAGTCGATGTACTCCAGATTTATGCTGTAATCACAAAAGCAGTGTCTCATCTGAAACCAAAGTTTTCTTTTTGGGATATCCCCTGTTTGTTAACTAGAGCTGACTGCTGCTCCGCGTGGTACCCAGTCTGTACTCTGAATATGGAGTGCTATAGGAACAGTCTTACGTGCTTCTGTAATGCAAGACTGCTGCATGTGGTTGAGCTTGCAAACTTACATTTACACTAGAAGCTTAAAGTAGTAACATAAGCACAAGAACTTATTTGTCCTTATTGCTTCTTCATTCAGAAGAAAATGTTAAGGGTTTTTTTGTTTGTTTGTTTGTTTTTTAAATCTCCCCCCAGTTTAAATTGCTCGTGTGGCTGCTTTTCCCCCTGTGCGAAGAGGGCACTGTATTCTTTAGTGAAAGGTCAGTCTAAAAAAATCTTCTCAGCTTGTAGCTATTAACAAAAAGTGTTTTGAGTCTGAGTAAAAATATTTCTCTAGACTGGTTTCACATTCTTGGCTGCCTCAAGTCCAGTCCTAATTTTTTATTCTATTATAACATTTTATAACTGCTAGTACTTTGTACTGCCTCCCTTCTCATGCTAGGGCACTGTGTATACCTTCAGTCCTCGCTCCCCTCCACATTGCTGTTTGTCTGCTGTCTGGGAGAGAAGTCATTCAGGGTGCCAATATGTTAAACTGTTGAGAGAATGGGGAGAGATGAGATGAAGGTATTGTTATGCTGGAAGGTGTTAATTGGTGCTATCAACCACTTGTTTGATTTCTAGACAATTGCAGCAATGCTTAAAGTCGTGTCTGAGCTAAACAAATGGCAGGGACTCTGCAAGCTCTCCATCTTCTCTTGTTTTGCGTGCTTATTTCCCCACTGCCACCCGAAAAAGTTAGCTGGGTTATACACACTTGAGCCAAGACAATGTGCTTGGATGTTGAGGAGTTATCTGGGTGTCCTGCACAAAAGTTACCACATTGCGTGTGAGCCCTGGCATAGCCTCGTGGCTTGGCAGGGCCAGGATGAGGCGCCAGGGATGGGTAGGAAATGCTGAGCTCTGTGGGGATGTTTCTGGGTTCCTTAGGAGCCAAGGAACTGATCTACTTGGGTGATGATGTTTTCTGTTAACAGGCAGATGCTTGACATTATCTAGGGCAGAGCCCTCTTGTAGGACAAATACCCAGCTGCCAAATAGAACCTCCTATTTGCAGTCTGGGACTCCCATCCAGAAAGAGTGCAAGTGAGAGTCTCCATTCCTCCCCCTGTAGGCGGGGTATATGAGGTCTGACCTGTGGCACCCCAAGAGTAGCTTGCTCCTCTGCAACCAAAAAGAAGGAATCTTCTCCTCTGCTGGCCTTTCCCTTACGGCTGGGAAGTAAGGAACCATTCTGATTCCCTGATCTATTTTTCTACTTTTTCTCAGATGTAATAAGAAGCAGGATGGGAAGTGACACCTGTGGCAGCTTGGAGACAGGTTCATTTTAGCCTGGGTACATTAATGCCTTTTTCTTCCATCAAAAGGTCCAAGGTGTGTTGAACATGACTCAACCATACCTTTGTGTGGACCTCTTAGCATTCATACAGACAGATGCATTCAGCACCATCATATTCCTTTGGTCATGATGGATGGAGTATTGCTGCACTGGTGTCCTGCCCTGGGTGTAATGGCTTTGGTTGTTGCTTTTCCTGACCATTCATGGCATGCACCTGGTTTTGTGCTATGTCGTACATGGAGAACAGGGTGAAAGAAGGCATCTGAACAGAGAAAGGTGATGTTAAATGGAGGCTAAGACCCTGAAGGTGTAAATGATCTGTGAAGACCGTTATGAAAGGAAAGCTGGTCAAGACTTGATTTCAGGAAAGACTGATAAGGAATCCCCAATATAGAATCACAAAAATATATAGTCAGAAGGAACCTCTGGAAGTCTCTAGTCCAACCTCTTTCTTGGATTGAGGCTGTTGCCAAGAGTAGGTCAGGTTAACCACCGTCTGAAGAATGCATAATGATTTTCTCAGTTCTTTTCCCTTTTCCCACTCCCAAAAGACTCCCAGAGCAGAATTGTCACAAGAGTTGTTTTAAGAGCACATTTAGCAATGTATGGTCTAAAACTGCTGAAATTCAGCTTGGTCAGAAGGGGAGCTGGGAAGCAAGGGTGTTTAGTTCTGAGGCAAGGGGTATACCTTTTGCTAGTGTTTTTTTGAAACTCCACTCCAACTGTGACTGGTAATAAGACAAGGTTGGAAACTACCGGTTCTTTTTCTCATTCTGTAGGGAATAGTTTGCTTTGCCTTTGAGGGATGGTTGTTGCCTGTGCACTGATACCTTACTTCAGGAGTCATGCAAGCACTCCAAATGGGACCTGTGGAGGAACACACAAAATAGCAACTGTTGCCTTGCCAGAGACACCTGAGAACAGACCAGAAGATTTTTTTTTTTAATTATTGAGAACAGATAGGCCAAGAATTCTGGCCTTTGTTTTTTTAAGACCTAGCTCATTTCATCTGCTTCTATGTGCCTGAAAGCTAGGTGACTGTCTAGTCCCTGCATCCCTATCAGCACTTTCTCAGGTGTGCCAGCACAACTCTTTGTGGGACCACACTGAAATAGGTCAGGGAGCTGATCTGACTGGTGGATTAAAAAAACCCCAAACACCTCAACTCCCCTTCCCTCCAGTTATTTTTTGCCTGGATTAGTTTAATGAGCTGGCTTATAGAATGGCCCGGCAAACACTTGTGCCAGCCATACCATGGTGTAGGAGTTGGAATAAGTGGTGGGGATGAGAAAAGGGGTAAGAATAATTTAGTGTTCAAAGTGGACTGTCATGTCAGACTGATCATGCAGGTGTTCATCACTGTCAGTGGAAAGAAATTGATCTTTGAGAGATGAGTCTATTTAGACTGGCATGAATCACTCTGAAGGTGTTTTTCTCTGTGGATGATGGAGAGGAACTGAGTGCACCAGCTCAGACAAGACATCAAACTTAAACCTCATTTTTGGTTCTTATATTTTAATAATGAAAATATCACATTCTTAATTAATGTTAACAATGCTTCACCTTCAGTGCTGTTGTAAATATAGAAAATGTCACCAGCTAAAGCAGAATCCCAAATTTCTTAATAGGGCAGTTGTGAGCAATAGCGATACCATGAAAATCCAACTGCTAACCATAATGTAACTGGTTGAAGAGCTAACTATTAGCTCTGGGGAAAAAAAAAAGCACTTTTAACTGCTTTCCTTTGGGTAGGCTGCCCATAAAATTGGGCTGTTCCTGAATGCTTTTCAGTGTTTCTGTCCTGCAGTGAGGGCTTCAATGTAATTTGTATTTAAGTGGCAGCAGTGGTAGAGAAGGTGGCTGCTTCCAACCACTGCTGTGACATGCTAGTAAGTGTTTTATTGTACATTATTGTTTTCTGTGTTGAAATGGATGCTAAATGATTACAAATTCAATTACTTGAGAGGAAACTATAGTTTTACTGTTGCCTGCGCAACATCTATCCATCGCCTTGTACCTGCAGATGATGATTGTTTTTAATTACAGGATCATATGCTTTCTCCATGGGAGAATGTCAGTGCTTGCTCTGTAGGGGCAGATGGTGCTGAGAGTATAAACCAAGGCTGTGCACCAAACGAAGCTGTTGCCTATGTGGTTCTCGCCTCATTTGCTGAAGAAGTGTGAAGGTGGGCAAGACATGAGAGATGGGAGCTGTTACAGGAAAAGAAAGGATGTCTTTTCGTTAAGTGAGGGTGTAGTGCCATGTCTGTCTAGCCAGTGGCAATGCAGGTGTGAGGTCCTTGGCTCTCCCCTCTTCTACCCTAAGAGAGCACATCCCCTTTTCATCCACAGTTCACCTTTGTGGGGCCATGCTTATGAAGGTGGGGGGTGGGGGTGGGGTGGGGGTGGGGAATGATCCAGATTGAAGAAGCTAAATTTTTGAGGTTTTAACTGAAATTGGTTTGGTTGTCTGTCTTAAAATGAAGCCCTCAAATGAATGGAAGAGATGTAGGAATAAGGACAGGTTTTGCCAGCAGAAGCATACTGATGTAGAGTTGCATGTTCAGTCTCAGCACTCATCTTTGTTGCAGAGACCCAGACTGACTTGTGGCTCAGGGTGAGTTCCTTATGCCCTATTTCTCACGAGAAACCTTCATTTATCCAGCTTGGTGGCATTGCTCTCCCCCAAAGCAGCTCGGGCCATATGCTTCTCCCCAGTTGTGGCAACACAACTGTTTGCAAGCTATTGTGGGAGCTGGGAAAGAACATAGGTGAAGCTAAGGGAGACTGGCATGAAGTCCCAGACTGCATCACGGACAGGCCCCATAAGTTACTGCATCAGCTGAAGCACAGAGGGCAAATGCTCCTTCACTCCCCATTTGGGCTCCAGAGCTCTGGCTTGGGGCCCTGGTTCCTTCCACACGCCTCCATCCCCAGCTGCTGGTCATCCAGATGATCCAGATAAGGATGTGTTTTTCATTTGCTGAATTAGCCAGCTGAGGAACAGCTGTGGGTGCCAGCCAGTACAGAGCTAAACTGTGGAGTTGCATTTATGCTTGGTATTGCTCTGACATTTCTGGTTCAGCACTGAAGCTATCTTAACTGTATTGCCAAACTTTAGCTTTAGAAAGTGCTGAGAGCTTGGTGCTGAAGTTGAAATTGGTAACAATGCTGCAGGGAAGAGTCAGCCTCTGCCACAGGTTCTCTGAGCAGCTTTGGTTAAGGCACCTCTCTCTGCCTTGCTTTCTCTGCCTCTGGGGTGTATTGCTACCTACCCAACTTCTCGTAGTCCTGGTAAAACTAAGAATTAAAATTCTATTGTGTTTAAAATGCTGCCATAAAAATGCCGAGTGGCATTGTGAGATTCTTTAGGGGCTTGTGGGATTCTTTTTGGGAGTGGGGAGAATAATCTCAAATAGAGGTGCAACTACTGGATGCTTGAGTGGTGAGTTTTGCTAGCGTTGGTCATCCCCCCCCCCCCCCCCCCCCCAAATTTCTCATTTGTAAAATTAGATTAAAAATCTTTAACTTGTAAATAGGTTGAGAAAAGAATTAATGCTTATTGGATTGAGATGCTACGTGGAGGCCACCACAGAAAAAGGTCTGTGAAGCGATTAATAGCTTATTTGGTGGCCAGGCTTGGAAGTGATGTAGCAAATTAGGCATAGGGATACATAGAGAATAAGAAGGATAAAAATCAATATTGAACAGCTGTCTTTACTTCCTAGTCTCACACTCCCATGTACTGAATGAAGTGTAATGGAGATGTATGTGATTACTCATTTAATAACTATTATAAAGGGTTTGAATAATGGCACAGACCTGGGGTTGTTTTTACAGTCTTAAAAGTAGCACTTCCTTCTTCACACACCATCCCCTGAACTGTTACAGAGAGTCAACAGTCTGCAGGGGTGATATGAAAGAAGTAGCAGTGAGGCCGTGCAGCTGTGTAAAAACAAAAATACTTCGGTTAACTATGAGTGAAGAATGAAATAAAGCTTTGGGTGTCCTTGTTTGGGTGAGGATTGGGGGGGGAACAGGGGAAAAAAATGAGCATAAAGGCTACTGGAATTGGTAGAAAATGAGAATAGAAAGTCTGGATCAGTGATATGCAGAGTGCCATACTGGTTATAGGTTTGAACTGCCCTGGTATCAGATGGCTTTCTGACTGTGTGATTACAAACAGACTCAAAATTGTAGGATATGCAGCTCTGACTCAGGAGACAGATGATTTTTCTGATAGATGTCTGTAAGACTTAACTTTTTCTTTTTAATAACCTAACTATTGTAGTCTCAACAAATCCGTGGTTTGCAAAATTGCAAATTTCTGTATGTCTGATGAGGTAGGCTGTATGGAGTGGATGTTGTCAACAAGCTGGCTGGTGCTGCTCCTCTCTTCGGGGATAATAGAATCTGGGAACAATTAAGAGGCACCGTAATCAGTTCCTGGGGGCAGGAGCGTACCCTCCTGCTTTTCAGCATTCCCTTGGCTGACTCATGAACTCTGTTGATTGACTTGGGAAGCAAATGAATCCAGCTTTCCTCCACAAGCAAGAGTTATGGAGGCAAGGTGGTGAGAGGAATACATCAGATCTCAGGCAGCTCCTGCTCTCTCTGGTGTGAAATGTGTGGAATTTACAATGGCTACTTAGCTGCTAATAAGCAAGTAGGATTTTTTTTTTTTTTGGCTTTAAGTTATGTCCATCCTTTAAATTAAGGACTACAACAAGCTATAGCTGGGAAATGCTCACACATAAGCACAGTCTTGGCAGCTTGCTAGAAAACTAACTAACTAACTATAGTTGTCCAAAAATAAATGCTGCCATAAGATTTGCAAGCACTTCATATGCGCTTTGGTAAACGAAGGAAATGGTGTGTTTGGATTCACAGCTCCTTAGGCTACCCTCTTGTTACCCAGCTGTTCCCAAGCAGGTAACTAAGAACTTTTGCTTTGGGGTGCAGGTAGACATCCCTGCTTTAATGCACTCTGTATTTCCATGTTTCCTTCCACCCAGGAATCCTAAGGGTGTTAGCAGCTGGTTAATGAGTGCAGGCAGGATCCCCGGGAGCCAGGCAGCATCCTGGTCTCGCAGGTGAGGCATGGTGTGGTGCAGAGGGGTTAGGTGACCTGCCAGGAACCTTCCTGTGTGAGCATGGGTTGTCTGCAGCACAAACCAGATCATCTGTCTTCCAGCCCTACATGTGGAAAACACAAGAGCACTTAAAGCATGAGAGCGCTCAAAACATTTTTTTTTTTCTTTAGCATTACTTAGTTCTTTTGCCAACAGTCTCTCCTTTTTTCCTTATTTTTAAAATACTGTATTTTGATGGTGGTATGCTGTAGTAGTTATTCATCTCCCAGGCACACAGAGCAGGGGTATAAAAGCCTGTAATGCACCAAAGCACATGCAAGGAAGAGATGGGCTACAGGAGCAGGACTTGCCTTTAAACCAAATTTGGTTTATGATATCTTACATTCAAGGATGAGAAAAAGGCTAATGGTAAAAAAAAAAAAACAACAAAAAACCACCAAACAACAAAACAAAAAAACCAAACAACAAACCACCAAAAAAACTCCCAACAACTCCCAGAGGCTGAGTGGGCTGGTGACAGGAGAAGCTGCTGAGGGGGGAGAAGAGACAAGCACATGGAGAATAAGCTCCTGCTCCCTCAAAGACATGCATGCGGAATGATAGCAGGGTGGGTGTGGGGGCGTGTAAGCAAGTAACATCCCAGAAGCTGGAATAATAAAATGAAAAGGCAGCAGGATCAGCCCGCAGATGAAAGGCAGCCCCTTTAACATTTGCTCCCGGACTCCGGCAACTCTCAGCAGTTGGCTGGAGACTAAGCTGGACGGTCCTGTGGAGCTCCAACAAAGGGACGAAACAAACCCCAGTCCCCCGGGGCCCCCCTCCCCGACAACGCGTGAAACAACTTGATAAATGATTGCTCTGTCAGGGGACGAGGGGATGGAGACGTCTGGGAGCTCAGGGGGAATGTATCTAATTCAGGCATGAGGGAAGCTTGGGGTGGGAGAGGGGAGCAGGCAGAGTGGTAGTGGGATGGGGGTACGTGGTCCCCGGCCTTGGCAGCAAAATTAATAAGTATGCAGAAGCGGGAAGGCAGGGGTGGCTCTCTGGAGGGGTTTCTCAGGAGCAGGCTGACGTGCTCCCCCCAGCTGGCGGGGCTTGGGTGGGTTCCCCCTGCCTGTGCCCTGCGTCCAGCCCCCCAAGCCGCCCAGCCTCGCACTCGCATTACCTCATTTAATGGGGATGGCAGGAAATACAAACCTCCCCCCGCCGCTCCCAGCCCAGTCCAATAAGGGCTGCTGATAGCATTGAAAGCTGCAGAAACAGGAGCCCATGCCCTGGCTCTATTCAAGGGAACATTAATTACCCTAAAACAAAAACAAGAGGAGTTCACAGCTGGGGCCCAACACTTCAGATCCCCCTCCCTCCCTCCCCTGCTGCTCCTCCAGAGTATGTGTGTGCCAGCTATTTATACAGTCTCCCCTCCCAAATGACTGATACTGGGCCCGGAGCACCCTTGGTGCCCGACCCTCTGCCACAGGGATTTATAGGGACGGTGTTGCGCAGGCATCGCAGAGGCGGTCCAAGGGCTGGATCTGCGCCGGGAGAGAATCCACATGCCACTGCCACCAACCAAAAAAAGGCTATGTAGTTTGTGGAAAGCCGTGGCAGCTGGAATAGCAAGCAGTCCCCTGTAGACCGGAGGGCTGCCGACAGAAGCCTGAGCTTGGGTGGCTTATCTTGGCAAGGATAGGAGGGAGCAGTGGGGAAACTTCAGCGAGTCCTGCTGGAAGAAAATAGGGATTCAGTGACGGTGTGTTTTTCTCCCTCCTCCGCTGTGGGAACGCAGCAGAGAACTTAATTTAGAGTCTTCCTGAGCTGCTGGTTAATAAACGTTTGATCCAGGAGGCAGCTGCTGCCACCACTTACAAGGTGACCCAGAGCCCCGTTCCAGTGTGTTACAGGCCACTATGTCATGGGCACCAGTTGCCAGGAATAGAGAGCATGGCAATGTGTATAAATAAATAAAATGGTGTTTGAGTGCACTTTTGTGTTCGGCTGATGAAGAAGAAGGGCCTGGCTTCAGGAGAACTAAATGCTGAGTTTTGTTGTTGTTTTGGTTATCTGGTTGCTGTCACCCATCCAAAGAGAAGCCTTGCTCTTGGGGCACATTGGCAATATACGTTAACAAAAATAGATAAAATGTGGAGGCTACCCATGAGGAGTGCTCTGAAACACGCAGAAAGCGCTGTTGACCAGCTGTCAGCGCCGAGCATGTCTTCACTGGAGAATTTGATCTCCCCTGGGTATTGCCCTTCCCCTTCTACTCTATGCCCCTGCCCCAAGGACTGTGATGAGCTTAGCAAGTGCTTTGGCATGGGGTAAGGTGGCTCACCTGCAGGGAGTGTTTAGGCTGCTAACCCTCTGACTGTGCAGTAGAGTCTAAAGCACCTGAGTGCTCAGAGCCCTCTAGCACCTCCCTGAATTCATCTTGTGTCTTCAGAAGATTAACAAATTACTCCGGAGTTTATAGGAAAATAATTTTGGAACAGCTACACATACAGTGTGAGAGTTATGAGAGATGCCCCTGGAAGTGCTGGTGTGATCAGCCCCTGCAAGAATCCAGCAACTGGTGTATAACTCTGCAGGGTAGCCACTTGTACTCATTTTAGGTTAAGTGAAATGATGTTCAGCTGAGTTAAGTAAACCTATTTATAGTGTAGAGTGGCCAGGTTCAAACACTGTTGCAGATTAGGAGAACAGGAGATAGGGAATTAGTCAACCCTTTTAATGCTCTACCTAGTAGTAAGGAGGAACTGCTGATGGCCATGCCTCTTGGTCCTGCAAAGATCATCGGTGCTTTGGTTTGTTACAGAGCTAGCTGTCAGCCCTGATAACTCCCTTGGACTTTACTTTTGGAAAGCGGATACAGTTTACCAAAGTTGTCCTGTACTAGAAAAACCCAACGTATAGAAAGACTCTTTGTGCTATTTGGTTTGGATTGTTGAGAAAGGAGGGGAGAGTAGAAAGAGGTTTCATGTAATATTATCTCTATATTCTTTCTCTCTGTACTTCAGTTTATTTCTTGTGGATCTGAAACAGTGGGAATAAATAACCACTAAGCCTACAAAAATTAATAATAGTACAAGCAAGGCAAAGAATTATGTTCTTTGTGATCATCTGTACTGTTGCAACACCTAAGTTACAAAACTGTAACACAGGAAACTTCTTAGAACACAGACCTTTTCTTGCAGTCTAGCAGGGAACAAATCTTGTATCAAGTGTATACAATGGTCAGGAATGTAGGCAACCCATTTGTTTTTCATTTACTGCAAGTTTGCAACTCATATAGGACCATCATCCACCACCATCATGTAGCATTTCACCTTTTTCACCAGCAGCCTTGTCTAGTACTCCAGGCAGTAACATTCTGCAGAAGTCCAGAGATGACAACTAAATGCAATGATTTCTTTTAAAGTCCCTGCAATACTTTACCAGAACTTGTAGTCTTACATGGTGATAGTTGTTGGTTGAGGCTTTTTGTTGTGTGGGTTTTTTTTTTTTTTTAAAAAGGAAGTAATTTCCTACACAAAAGGGAAGTATTTTTTCATGCAAGGCATAATTAAACTGGAATTCATTGCCACAGGATGTTGTGGATGCCAGAAGTCGAGATAGGTTCAAAAAGCAATTAAACAAATTCATGGAAGAGAAGTTCATCGAGGGCAATTAAGCACAAAGATACAATCTCTGGCACAGGAAGTCTTAAGCCACATCTTGCTGGAAGCTGGTAGGGGGGGAGTCTTATGGTATGCTTGCACTGTTCTTACACACCTACGAAGTATTTGCTGCTAGTCACTGTCTCGGGCAGGATATTGGGCTCCATGGACCTTTGGTCCATGCAGTGTCCCAGTTTTGCTAAGCAAATGCTGGCAGCATGTAGAGATGCGTGTGACCCTTTGGAGCACTTTTGCAGTGTCCCTTTTTTGCAAGCAAAAAACAGAATCAAGACTAGGTCTTCTGGTGGCAGAGGTCAGAGCTGGGCTCACAAGGAGGGAATGGGGCAGTGGGGAAGGAAAGGAAACCGGGCTGCTGAACCACTGTCCTGCTGACACATAAGAGGCTCTGCAGAGTGCATGGTGCAGTGATTGTGGACGGGCTCCAGATGCTTCATGTACTTCCAGAAAATTTGTGTCTTCATGAGTCCCATCTTCCAGTAACCTACCCTCATCTGCCAACTGCTTTCACCGGTATATTCAAAACACAGTACCTTTTAGAGTGGACTTAAAATGAGACTTAATGCTGATTGATAGCATGTAGGTACATAAAGTAATTCCTCAGATGGAAAATAACTTGACTTTTAGCCTTTTCTTTAGTTTTATGCTTCCTGCAGTTTCCTTTGGTTCAGAAATTTAAGTGAAGCGCTGTTAATATGATGCTGTATTAAGTGCTGTCATTCAAGGTAGATAATGCATGGTACTTTGTTATTGGAAAAGAATTGTTACTGGAAAATTATTTATCTCAATAACACTGCTTAATTTATATTGAGAACTGTAAAAGCAATAACCAAAAAACCTCAGGTCCTCCCTCCCTACCTGGACAAGCCTGTAACTGTAAACTGCACTGTGAGAAGATATGTATCACGGTGCCACAGCGATCAGAAGTAGTTTCTGTTTCAAATTCACTGATGAGAGAAGGAAATAGGCAGTGTATTAATTAAATTCATGGTTGTTAAAAATGCTAAAGGAGTACTACTCAAAAGTGCAAAAGTCTAGAGAGAGATTAGAAGTATAGGTAAAGACATTTGAATTGGAAAGCATATGTTATCATGTCTGGACATAAATAATCTAAACCAGAGCTAGTTGGTGGAAACATTTGAGACGTGAGAACAAGTGTGCTGTGTCTTGTGACTTTTGGCCAAAAGCAGTATTTCAACTTTTAATTGAACCTTTAGTTCTTGAAGATACTTTGAAAATACGATCCAAGTATATGCCCAGTTTAGAGAATCAAATTGAGCCCAGTGTTTATTACAATTTTTAAAATGTTGTGAATCCAGTAGGTCATGTTTGTTGTGGGCCCAACACCTTGCTCTGAATGTTTTAGAGAGCAAAGCAAACCACTTGTTCAAGAGAGGCTGTAAGAGCATAATGTTGCATGATGTTTTCTTCTTAAACATGGGTTAATACAAAAGAAAGCTACTGACTGCATATAAAGGAATGTTAGACCATAAAACATATTAAGACTGGCGGTAACCCCTACCCTTTTGTGTAACCTTGTTTCTGAACACCTTAATAACAAAAAGATTTTTAAATTGTGTGGAAGTCATAGAGTATCAACCAGAGTAACAGCGGGAGAATGGATCCTATTGTAAAGAAAGATTGAAAGGCCTGAATATATTGGATATTTACCTGTATCTAAAGGACACAGACACCAAGGGAGCCAAGGAAATTGGGTGATAGAAATAATAGGAAAAAGGAGGGGAAGAAAATCGATTCTGAGCACAAGAAAGGGCTCCTAAGCAGGAATAGGAAGATCTGCTCTTGAAACACACTAGACAAATACATTGGAGGGTGGCAGAGAATATCCACCAAATAGTCTAGGGTTAGAAATAGGATCTCATATGCCTTTTGTGTCTTTGAATTTTATCCTCAATAAAGTGAATCGGAAAGCAGTGGATGGTTAGTATCATGAATCAGTAGTGGGCTCATCTCAGTAACCTGTATCAGGATTATTTGACAAAATAGGAGAGTGGGAACACTTCAGACATGCATTCCTTTGGCAGACTTGGACTAAGTCATAAACAAGTGATTCAGGTTTTACTGGAAGGTGTAAGAAGGAATTAGATGGCAAATATACAATGATCTTGCTATGCAAGTCAGTGCTCTGGAGGCTAGCTGACTATGCTCAGTCATCAGTTTTTGATGGAGATGTTTTTCTGCACTGATAAGGAGAAAAAATTGGCATCTCCTCAAATACTGTTTTTTCCTCCGGTGGTGGGTGGCCATCAGGTTGGTAATCTCACACCCACCTTTCTCTTGACCTAAAATGATGTGATGTGGGCCACATTATGGGACCTGCAGGGCAGATGTGCAGCCCTTCTCCCCTTTAGCATCGCAACAACATCCACTCCAAGTTTTGACTGTGCATATTACAATTCAGCAACAGCTATTCTACTTTTAAGTCCACACTCTAATCTGAATGGATATGCAAGTGTGAGCAAGACCTAGGCAAAAACCCCTCCAATTTGGTTTGAATGGAAGAGTTGGTGATAGTAACTGCAGCGTTGATGTTTCCTCCTATCACTTTTCAGAGAAGGCTGAAAGTTTTAGACATGAAAAGCTCTTTCTCAGCATTTTTTTCAGCTATTCGTGTTGTGACTTAAACCATTTTTTCCTTGAGTGCAACTCACACAATGAAGTTAAAATCATGTCTTCCCTGCTGCGTTCCTCTTTCATTTTAAGCTACTTGCATGTCCAGGGTTTGTCCACCTCCTTGCATTGAACCTTCTGAGCAGGTTCTGAATGAGGCCACTGGCCTGGCTTGTTCTTGTTTCTTGTCCTGAGTCATGACTAACATTAGATACCTTGGAAGGAAGAGTAAAATCATGCAAAGACAAGTGGGAAAACTGCAGAATTCTCTTGACTCCCAATTGCTGACATTGTTGATGTTTTGTGATTTTTAATCTTAGTAGGATTGTTGCTTCAATAAATACCTTGCAGAGAAGAGTTCTGTGGGTTAGTTCTGTCTGTATGGGTGCAGCAGTATTTTATTTCATCACTTCTAAATCTATTGTCTTTTATTTAGTTGGACAACTCCTTGCTCCTGTCTTATTGGGAGAAAAAGAGGGTGGGAATGGAGAATAAGTGCATCCAGATGCCTTTCTCTGCCTGTTTTATGTATCATATGGTTGGATCGTTTCACCTCTTACTTATCGCGCCTTGAACATAGCCCAGAAATTTGAAAATCATTAGAGTTCTTATTCAGCAAACTTTTTAATGTACTGTGGGCCATCCAAAGTCATGCTAACTAGAGTTCAACAAGTCTGAGTTTTGTAATGTGTGTATTTTGTAACCGACTTCTTAGACAAGCATCTTGCTGGAGCTCTAATTTATGTCAACTCTTTCTGGACTTTTAAGTTTCTGATATTTTGTTTTGCTAATGGGTTGAACACAATGTTTGAGACTGAAATTGTGTTTTCCATATTATTCTTTATCTCTCTCTAATACAAAGCTCCACATCTGGTTTGTGGTTTTGACAATGACTGGAAACTAAGCAGATGTTTTCCCTGTGCTGTCCACAAGGGCACTTAGATCTTTCTCCGAATGGTTACAATTAGTGTGGAACCCATCCATGTCTACAATTAGTTCAAACTCTCCTTGCCAATTTGCATAACCTTGCACTCATGTGTACTAACATTTATTTGCTGGATTGGGTGGATCCTTCAGATTTATTTTTTTAATTCTCGCTGGTTTTAACTAACCTATAGAGCAGTATCGTCAATGATTTTTTTTTTTCCTATTTCACACTGTATATGCTCCTTTCCAGATCATTTAATATATTAAATGTTGATCATAGTATCCACCCCTGGGACTTCCCCCATTAACCTTCTTGAAAACTGGCCATTTATTCATGCTGCTCGTTTTTTCTAAATTAGCTTTAATCTATTGACAGATGTTTACCTCTCACCCCATGACTAGTTTCCCTAATAGGCTGCGGTGATTAATATTACCAAAGGCTGTTTGAAAATTCAAATTAATTATATCTACCAGTTTTTCTTTAAGCACTGTCTTGACTCTCCTTATGGAAAATATGGAGGTGCCCATTTTTCTTATGGAAATACCATGCTAATCTGTGCCTCCTGTATGGCATTAATCTAAGTTTCATAACTACCCAGTTGAGCCGTTTTACCAGGTACTAAAGTAAGGTTTACAAGTGTCTGTAATTCCCAAGCTCACCGTTGCTTTTTATACATGAACGTATGGTATTGCCTGCCCTGCAGCTTTGCCACTTCCTATTTAATTTTAATGATCGAGCTGCCAGCAAAATACGTAATATGCCGCTTCACTCTTAGCATTGTTCGAAACTTGGGCAAGTGCTACCCAGGCCAGTTTGTTTCCAATTTAAATTAATTTTATGTGACTCCAGGCATCAGTGGCAGGCTGCCCTGGGTTTTTACAGCGCCTGCTCTTGAACTGCTTGTTACCGGCGCCCGTCAAGGGCTCCTGCAGGGTTCAGCTCTCTGCGGCAGCGATGCCCTCCTGTACCGATCTGTTTGGTGTAGTCGGCACAGCCTCTCACTCTGGAGATACACTTTGAAAAGCTCTTCTGAGTATCTTGACAACCCCTTATCCTCAAACTTTTGGAAAGCTTTAACAGGTTTGTTAACATTGGAGATTTTCACTTTTTAATTCAAACAAGCAAGACATAAATCATCATTTAAATATGATTTTAATATTTTTTGCCTTTTATGTTAGTAAAAGTTGGATTATCTCTGGATCTTGCTATGATCTGGTGATTTACAGCCAAATTTAGTCTTTACATTCAATTCAGTATTTTCTTCTGTACATGTTTAAGCAATTTATGGCTTTAATGTACATTTACTTGGATTCATTTTAATGTTTTAAGTTACAAAATCATAACTGTTTCTTCCTGTTTACAGAATAAACGATTTGCCTATGATCTGTATTAAAGTGCTTTTGGTTAAAAAATTGAATTTAAAAATGCAGTAAAACTTTTAAAACTGTTTAGTGATGAAGTTTAGTATTAAATTGTGTTAAATTAGATGCTTTGTACCTAAAACTGATTTACTGCAGTTAGGCAACTGTGGTCCGGTTGGTTTCTGATTCTCAGGTACTCCGGGCTCTATGAAGTCAACATCTCAGCATCTCACATAAAGGCTTTTATTTAGAAATTGGAAGAAGAAAGTATATCTTTAGCTTGTAGATCAGTGCTCCCCTATGCACCAGGGACTGTGCTCAGGTTGTAGGTAGGTGCTTGGTGGGATCTGTGTCCTCCCATGTGTGTTGCCATGAGTGACTGCGAGATGGGCAGAGAAAGGCTGATCCATCTGTAAAATAACACAACAAAGAAAACTCAACCAGCTAATTGGTTTTAGGATTTTTAACCCTAAAGCACGCCTGGTCATCAGTGGTGCCCAGGAACTGCTGCAGAGCTGTGAGCAAGTGGAGGAGGGGACGCAGGTAGGGGAGCTGGGCACCAGCCTGGCAGTGTTGCTATAAAGTTACCCGTGAAATTTCATCCAGGGTGAAGGGAATAAACAGAAATGAAGCGCGTACTCTTCATTGCTCGCAGATGGGCTCCACACATGTCAAGGCTCAATTTATCCTATCAGTAAGGTCTGTTCTGGGCTCTAATGTGTTTTCTGCCAGTTCAATCTGGGAGTCGTTTTACACCTCTTGGCAAATATTTGGTTTGGATGTTTTTAAGTATAATTTAAATGATTGATTATAAGTCAAAGAAAGCTTCAGCTGTTACTGGTTATAGTAATTTCAAATTTAGATTTAGGTAAGTTTTAAAGGTATTATTGTAGCTTCAGTATTTGAGTGTAAAGTTTCAGTGTATCTGAACATCCATGTTGCTGTTCTTGTAGACTTTGCACTGGTGCCAGTATCCCAAGTCAGAGCCTGTTTATATCTCCTTTAGTGATACAGTTTATATTCAAATGATTTAAGGTTTGTATTCCTGATGGCAGGGGGAAAAAAAAATTCAGTAGAAAGCATTGAAAATGTTAGGCTAAGCATTGTTTCTTCATTTCTAAGCACTCAAGTG
This sequence comes from Strix aluco, assembly GCF_031877795.1. Classification (NCBI taxonomy): domain Eukaryota; kingdom Metazoa; phylum Chordata; class Aves; order Strigiformes; family Strigidae; genus Strix; species Strix aluco. Next base: position 15,428,048 of record NC_133935.1, on the reverse strand, counting down.
CATCTTGGATATAGACTCAGACATTGCAGTACTTGGCACATTATACCAAATCATCCTATTTATCTCCCACCCTGGTAGTGTCATGCTGATTCCTTCCTATACTTCACAATGCTGTCCTTCAGAGACGTTGCAAACTTTTTGACTTTCCACATCTTATATTTTGGCTGGCTTCAAAACCTCTTCCCCTCACACCTTATTGAGTTTAATTTCCCTAAAATGATTTGCTGCTATAGGATTATGTCTCCTGTCCCTGTGGTTACATCCCATGCTGCGTCTGGTCCCAGCAGCCCATGAGACGTCGTCCTTGGCATGCAAGTGTTTGGCATTTGCTATCCTAACTGTGCTTCTTCGGACACCACAGTGCATCTCAGATGTTTAAAGAATTCAGCCTTACAGCTTTCCTGTGCATTAAGAAAATATTTTCTCAGTTTTATGCAACAACAAAGTGAAATGCCCAGCATCATGAAGTCTGTGGCGCAGCTGGGAAACGAACTCTGATCTCCCCGTGTCTGCCCAGTACCTTAATTACGTGATCATCTCCACTGCCTCATCTCAAATTCATCTCTTGAAGTGGAACGAGCGTGTCAAACTGCATTTTTCATCTCTTTTCTCTTGCCTCTGCTTATAGCTTGAGGCATTGGAGGAGAGTGGAGTTTTTACATGTTGGAAGTCTTCTTCAATACTGTTCTTTTATCCCCTCTTTTTTTGCCTCCCTCCTTATATCCCAAGTCATGTGAAATCAAGTCTCTATTCCCTTCTACATCTGAAATGCAGTTTTCTGTATTCATACACATACTTGCTGTCGAAAGTTTCATCTCTAGCCTCTGTTTTAATGCTGTAACAAGATTTTATTTTTTTTTTAGGACTCTCACATTTTCCCTCCTCTATAACAGTCAACTCTAGGCAACCAGTGTTTTCTGCATTTGCCATCTAAATCACATTCTTTCCTGTTTGAATTTTACTATCCCTAGCCTGATTCAGCGTGGAATACAAACCCTTTTCTGCCTTGTACACAAAAATGGATGTACAGGGTTAGATCAAAGGTCTGTCTAGCCCAGCATCCTGTCTCTTGTTGTACAGTGGATAACCAGGGAAGAGTGTCAGAACGGGGCAATCAAGCAATGATACTTCCCTAGGCTGTGCTCCCAGCCTCTGGCTCATATGTGCAACTCAGAAACTTCCTTTTGTATTTAACAGCCCTTGATAGATTTTATTTCCCCCCCGTTCTGTTAGTTTGCCTGTTTCTCTGTGAACCCATGTACACTTTTAGCATCCATAATATTCTGTGGCAAAGACATCGGCAGATAAATTATTGCTTGTGCAAGGAAGTGTCTCCTTTTGTTTGTTTTTATCCTTATAATTTCATTTGATGTCTATCCATTATTTTTTCAGAAGGGACTGATGAAGGCACTCATTCTCCATGCCATTTCTAGTTTTATAGTCTTTTATTGTTTTGCATAATTGTTTTTCCTGCAGAAGCTGTTTCATGTGTTTGAACACTGTTGTTGCCCTGCTCCAGCTTTTCAGTTGTGCTTTCCCCCCCCCCCCCCCACCCCCAAATGTGGGGACCAGAACTGCGTGTCCAAGGTATAGATACACTCTGCATTTATACAGAGGTATAATGATAGTTTATGTTCCTTTCCTTAGCATGCCTACTATTATTAATTCATTTTTTACTGCTTCCACTATATTGCTTCTACTTTCAGGGTTCTGCACGCTGATGCAGAAGCTGCATCGCTGCTGCGTTTCCCTTGCACTTTTGCTTATGATCTGGACAGTGGCAGTTACTCTTGCTTCACCAGCATTTCCTTTTTCCTCTTTCTTCTCCCTTTTTATGCCTCCACCATATCTGAAAGAACTTGCTTCCTCCAGTGCTCCTACCCACCTTGATCTCTAAATTCCTGCTGAAGATTTGTACTACAAAGCCCTTCAAAAGCATCTGCTCTTTTTTTCCCTTATCTAGTGTACCAGCACTGTCAGGCAACTTTCTATTATGCTGGAAATAAAAAATGCCTCCAAGATGTGTGCCAAGCTCACAGAATGTAAATCCACATATGTATATCCAATCCACTCTTCTTTTTTCTCCTTTCCTCTTCACCATCTGTCTTCTAATCTTGTTTCTGTGTGCATAAAGGTATAATTTTACACCAGTCCAGTTAATTCCAAGTTTAGTTCAAGTTTGCACTGTTTAAAAGTGTCTTACGTTAATAGAGCTTAATCTGCTTACACCATGCGCAGCATCTCAAGGAAAGCAGCACTGCAAGATTTTAAGAAGCAGTCCAGGGATGTCTGGGGCCTCCTCTATTCCTGTCTGGGAGCTTTTGGATAGAAATCACTTTGATGATCTGTCTAAGTTCTGAATAATAAGTCTGAAGTTCCTTCTCTGTGTTGGACCTGCCGCACTGCTGATGTGCAGATGTGCAGCTTGTTTGCCTTCCAGACGTGTTGGACTGTACACAGACAGACTCAGTGAGCGGGTGAACACATACATGTGAGGTTGGAGACGTACCAAGCACGTTGTATTTGCTGCTTACACTTATACACTGGGTCAGCATGTAAGCATTTGTCCAGAGTTGTCCTGGATGAGTGGTCCTGGCTGGATCGGTAAGAGAGGAGTCTGCCATTGGGTGCCTTCCTGTGCAAGTGCTAGTATTGCTGCGTGTTTTAACCACAACCAAGGTAATATGGGGGGGAACTCTGTGTTTTTATAGCAGTATAACCTATAGTGCTACATTACCATTACAGATTATTAAATTACCTTGATTCCTTCGCTCCCCTAAAAGTCTAGAGTCCCTTACGGTTTCAACAAAAAGGGGCTGTTATGGGCTCTGAGAATCTGAAAAGTTGAGCGTTGTATTCAGTTGCTCCCATATAGACTTTGGACCTTAGTCTGAGCTGGGGGTATACATCGTTCTGCAGATGCAGCGAGGCAGGATCATTGTCCTTGTTGCCCTGTTCTACAACCACAGAGTTTAGCTGCAGTGTGGTTTTGAAGGTCAGCAGCATTTCAGGTCGCCTAGTTGTGGAGGTGCTGAGGATGGCTCTGTCCTTAACGTTGCATTTACGTGTAGAGATGTGACTCACAAAGAGGGCTGAATCTCTTCCTCTAATGTATAGCTCCACACCATGTAACAGTGGGTTGGAATAAATCTGTTAGCTGAGTGTTAAGTTCATTTAAACTAATCTAGGAATAGATTAATGCTACAACAGTCAGAGGTCTAGTCTGAGAGTTTGTTACGCTCAGTTTTAGTGCTCTGCATTTGGCTTCCTGTGTGATCTTGGGCAAGTCACTTAGCTTATCTATGAGAAGCCCACATGGTTGTTGTGAGGTTAAATGCCATAAAGATGCATGAAGTCCTCTTGTGTATATGTTACTGGGCTTACGCAAAGATTGAAGATAAAGTTAACAAAACCAGTCTCTCTTTGTCAGCCCCTTCTGTGTCCCAGATGATCTCCATGGTTGGAAAAAGCCCCACACATAAAAGTTCCAATATAACCAAATCTTACAAATATACTTGCAGAGGCTGTACCTGAGTAAATGATGTTGCACTTAAATGATTAGCTGTTGAATCTAATGTTTGTGATTATATTGGCAGTGTGATCTGCTTCTGTAGTGAGTGTGGCTTGGAGCCATTCTGATGTTAAAAAAGGGACAGAAACAATCAGTAACTCCTGCTGCCAGGCAAAGGAAGGATGAGGGCTGGGGTGGACAAAAGCTTAATCTTTCTCTCTCCCTGTTTTTCTAAGAGTTTGAGCTAATCACTGATAACCAACACTAAAACATCTGAATCATAAGTCTATTCAGCTACTGCGTGGCTCCCAGCAGACAGAGTACAAACAGTTTGTGCCTTAGCTATTACCTTCCCTACTGAGCCATGCCTTGCATTTATTTCCCATATAACCCCTTCTCATAGTCTTTGCAGGTTTAAAACAAAATTCCCATAACACCTTTTACATTTAAGTCATTGGGGCACCCTTTCCATGGTAGCTCCCTTTTAAGATAGCTTTAAGCAGAAGATGAAATCATGGCAAGGTAGTCCAACGACACACGCTCATCCTTCTCCCCCACTCACACCCCCCCCACCCCACCCCCCGCTTCCCGCTATTGTGAGAATTAATCCTTTAGTGTTCCTTGCTGCTTTACGTTCCATATAGCCAATAAGCACAGAGTGGCTGAAGGACTGGATGTGTGTTCCAAGGGATGAATAGCAATGGATCAAACTGCTCTAGCTCTTTTGCAAGTGCTGTTAGGAACATATAATCATTTGCTTTTTATTTGAAAAATAATTATGATACCTCAGTTTGTAGGAAAGTGAGTCTGGGCATTTTTGGATTTTTTTTTTTCTTTCTTCTCAGATCAAAGGACAGATTGGGGGGAATAAAAGCAAATTCCTAACTTTGCACCCCAGCTAGAAATCAACACAGAGTTAGTCCTGAATGCTGTTCCTTGATTGCTGGCTGTGGATGTGCTCCTGTGTTGACTGAGGCTGCCCACAGTAAATACATAGGTAGAATTTTTTCAACACCAAAATTTATTTTGGAGGAAAAGAAAGTGACATTATGTTGTTGTGGTTGGATAACTTTCTTCTGTGCAAGAAGCCCTGGAATGAGCAAATTCTGTGGAATAGGACATGATTTTTTTGTTTGCTTTTTCTTCTTCTTTTTTGTTGGAAGTGGCATGGAGGTTATTTTAAAATGATTTCCTGAGATTTCATGCTAGAAGGGAATGAGTTGGAAAACAGTCTTTGGAGCTCCCCTTGCTAAAGCTTTATTAGTGAGGTGGAGTCACAGGAAATGTGACCACCACCAGTGGGATTGAGTCCATGGGGAGTGACCAGGTCAGAGTCACCTGTGCTCATGGGCCAAGTAGGTGTCTCAAACAGTAGCAGCATGTTAATGCATCAATCAAAATGTGGGGGTGTGCAGAAAAGAGCTGTGCTCAGTCTTGGAAGAAGTGAGTCTTTGAAATGTTGTAGTTCATAGTACAAGTAAGGCTCTGAGTGCATGTTTTTAAGGAGGTTTGGAAATCATGGGATTGTTTTATGCCCAAATGTTTTATACACATTTTATTTAAAAGTTTGGAGGAGACTAATATGTGGAAACTAAAATATGGAGAGTATGTAACTACGACAGTTTGGGAGGAATGACAGGCACCTTCTGAGAGAAGACTCTAAGCCATTATTGGTTTTCACAATGGAGATGTCTAGGATGAATTTGTTCTTGGAAGGAAAGTAGTGATCCTTGTTCCCAGTGCTGAATGTTCTGTGTCATCTGGCACTTTTGGGAGTTTTCTCTATTTTACCTTTGAAATGCTAGATTACTTTTTAAATTGAATTTGTTTTGTTGTCTTTAAGTTGTTTTTAACGTTCTTGCAGTGAAATTGGATCCTGAAGAGGAAAGCTGTTGAGAGTTGCCTAGCCAGCATGGCTTTCCCTAAACTTGTATTTTCCTTAGTTCCTCAGCTTTGCTCCTTTTGAGCACCTCCTTTGGACAGAAATGCCAGACAGGATGAGACATTTCCTTCGCTGCTGAAAAAAATGTAATTGGTAATATTGTAATTTGGGATTCTTGCCTGTATGAAGTGCCCAGTGCAGCTGTCCTTGCTGCTACCTGTGGGACTTACTGTTTGGAGAGGTTTGAACAAACCTGCATATAAAAGGGCCTGCCATCCTCTTCTGCTTTGAGGGATCTGTGAATAGTTAAGCTGGTTCTCGTTGTCTTACAAATATTAAGCCTCATGGGAGTTTTAGGTGTTTGTCTCTTGTTTTGTGCGTATTGAAAAAGAGCAGAGAATAGTCAAGTGGGTTGCCTGAAGTCACCCAGCCTGGCAAAGCTGGGAATAGGTTTCCTGGCTCCCAGTACTGTACTTTAAACCACAAGATTAGTCCTTTTTGAAAAGGATAATCTGTATGTTCAAAGAAGGCTTTATAAAGCTCCCATTAACCCCTGTGCCATACCTAGTGAGGAATCTAATTTATGTTCTGGCAAATGAAAGCAGTTTCAAAGACCTTAGTGCTGCAGGTCGCTTCAAGGTCCGTTGCCACCAGTTTAATTTTTCTCCTGCTTGGATTTGCCTCTGTTGTTCCTGAGAAAGCAGGAGCAAAACTGTACTCCTGAGGAAAGATTTCCAGAGACATCCACTTGTGGATAACTGAAAACAAGGTCCACGTGTGGTTTTTTGCTGTGCTTAGTTAATGTACAGAATGGCTAATGTTCCCGTTCCTTGAAAGAAAGAGATACCTTCTGGCAAAGCTCTTTTTTATTGCATTGTATCACAGAGTCAAGATCTGAAGATCTGAATTCCAGTAGCCAATGACTAGAAATGTCCTTTCAAACTAAAATGTTGAACTTTAGAGTTTACCCTTGAGTCCTCGATCTACCTTATCTGAACGGCAGAGGAAATTTTTTTTCCAGTTTTCTTCTGTTATCGAGGTAGAACACAGCATCTGAATGTTAGAGAAGTAGCAGTACATTAACCTCAGCCTTCCTTTTTCTCAAAGATTGCAAGTGTTTTACAGGCTTGGCTAAAGATTATCTAACTTTTGGGTGGGGGAGGAGAGAGACGGACAGAGATTTAGCTTTCATCACTGAATGCATGAAGTGAGAATAAAAGCCAGGGCTTTCCTGATCCCATGCTCTACTAATAACACTTTTACAAGCTGGTTATATAATTATCTGTTACCATTTTATTTTTTTTCCCCACTTCAGGCAGATCAGCTATTTCATCCAACCAAAGCATTTTGTGCGGATCTTTGGATAATCCAGTGTCATCACTTCTGCACTGAATTGCAAAACAAAGCTGGCTATTATAGTTTACAAGATGTAACAGAACTTTGTTTTGTTTTTTTTTAAATCTAATGAAACAAGCTGGGTTTTTTTCTTCTTGCTTACTCTGGATGGCAGGAAAGAATTTAGGAGAAAAAGGTACTCCAACAAATGTCTGTAGCAATAGACCTGGCTTCCTTTGTGTTTGGGCAACAGTTTACTGCCCATCTCTCAAATTACAATGCTGTTTATAATATGTATTTTAAGAGTGTAGTTGGCATTAACATTTATGAACATCATAATACTTATAATTAACATTAATAATAATTAGCTGTTTCTGGCAGATGATATTGCATAAATAGCCAAGTGTTTGTAGCAATCTGCAAATTTATTGACTATAAAGATGACATTAAATTAAACTAGAGAAAAATTCCTGTATGGCGTATGTGTTGAAGAAGATACTCATCCTGTGCTTTGGAAGGAGAGCTACAAGCACTCCATCACCTTTTTTATGGAGCAGCATTACCAGATGTGGAGTAAAACATGGAGTGTCCGTCTCCTGAGCACACAAAAAGCTCTGTATCTTTTCCCTTGGCAAACACACATGTGAGCTGAGCTCCTTCCAGACACGGATGGAAGTGGTGGTTCATGGCCACCTTTGGCTGAGGGGCCTCAGTCAGGACGGTTGCACTGCTGACACTTGTGTGAATGTCAAGTTACTTGCAGTATGTCACAAGAAGCAGCTCCTGAGATTTTACACTTTCCTCAGCCTAAAAACCCTGGGACTGCCAGCTTTTTGCTTTGTTTTTCTGAGCAGACCCTTCTCCCCTCTGCCTTTCCCCAGCAGTGGGGAAGGAGACGGGAATTCCCTGGGGCTCCCAGCGGCTCATCTTCAGGCGGTTTGGTTCATCTTCAGGCAGTTTGGTTCATCTTCAGGCGGCTCCCAGCCATGAGAGCAGTCACCTCAGTCACCAGGCAACCCTGTTAGGTCCTGTTTGGGTTTTGCTAGCATCCTGTGGAAGATGACGGCTCAGCAGAGCAGGGCAGGTCTGCGTGTTCAGCAGGATAGCCAAGGAAGTGTGGAGGCTGGCCGGGGAAGGTGTGCTAGAGAGCAGTCGTTGGGGTGGAGGCTCTGAGCCCCGACCAGTCTTTAAAAGCTCTGGAGGACTTTTCCACGTATCTGATGAAAGACAGATTTTATTTGGACAGGGCTGATGGTAGAGCATGAGTACTGGAAGAGGTAACTTCTTGTATTTATTTTGACATTGGATCCTGCGGTGACGTGCGTTATGAAGCCAGGGCTGTGCAAGGAACTGTGACTCACATTACAATATTTGACAGATTTGAAACACCATTTCCTATGACAAGGCTATCCCTTAGTGCATATATCTCACATTAGGGTGGTAGCATCTGTGTTTCTTATAATAATTTTAAAAATTGTATAAAAGCCATTAATTTTTGTATTGAAGTATGTCTGGACTGTATAAGCTTGGAAGAAGCTCAGAAAGTCTGATACATAAGCAAGGTGATGCTTCTGGCTATCCAGAGTAGTGCAGACAGTTATCTAAGAGTACGAAAGAGACCTATTACTTATGGTTCCACAAGCTGTTATGCCACGGAGTAGATGTGTGTTTTTAAAACTTATTCTTAGGCTTGAGACTAAGCCTGTTGCAAACAGGCAGCTCACGCATCTGAGCAGCTGGCTGGCTCCATCATCAGGGTTGATACCAATAGGCAGCTATTTCATACTTTTGCAGATTCTTCTTTGCTAAATTAATAGAAAAAAATGCTGGAACTTGGATTTCACTGTAGCGCTGTGGTAGAATTCACCCACCATTCATTTTGGCCACGCGCAGTGGTAGAAACCCATGGGGTACCTGTGTGTGGCTGCAGGCTCTCTCAGAGGCTTTTCTTTTGTCTGACCCAGAGCGAGGAGGAAGAGTTTTTAGTGCAGACAGCACTTTAAGGCCGATCTCCCCGCTGAGCTGCCAGCCGGGTTTTGTTTGTGGTGGGTATGCGCTCCACACGGCATCCAAAGGGGAGGCAGAAGAATGGCTGGCTGTGGAGATCAGATTAAAGGGAAAAAGCAAGGCTTTACAGCCTTTTTTTATCTTAATGTATTTTACTGTTTCATCCCTCTTTTTCAGGCAAGGGTGAGCAGGGACCTTTCTTCCCCCATTCAAAAACCAGGTCATCATTTTTGTTTGGGGGACAGAAGGGATGTAAGGGAATTACCTGAATCCTTAAGGGGCGATATGGGCTTTCTGTTTACTTCGATGCCTATGAAGATAGTTTTCTCATGGCTTACTTATCAACTGGCAGCTAATAACATCCTGGAGGGCAGGAGCAATGTAAATGCCAGAGCACCACTCGTTGCTGTTACCGGAGAAGTTTCATGGCACGAATACAAACCAGCTGCACAGCTTGCATGCCGTGTTGCATCAGCAGTGCATGATGGCAGGGAGTAAATCCCCCAGGAGTTCTGGCCGGGGTGTGAACTAGAAAAATGGAGGTTGGCTTAGATGGACCAGTCTGGCTATATGGAGAGCAGAGAAAATCCCCTTAAAAAAATTATTTTCCCAGTAAATCTTGAAATCTTTGCAGAAACTTTAGCCAAGCAATCCATTCCAGATTTTGGCGCTCATCCTTTCCCTTCCCTGTGCTCATGCTGAGCAGATGAGTGCAATGGCCAGACCTAAAATGAAGAGCATCTACAGTCTGATCTCATCCTCCCTTGCTGCCTTTGGCTGGAGAGGAGGAGGAGCTTTGAAATCGGATTATTACTTCGAGCCTCTTGGCTTTGGAGCTACAGACTGTTCCCCACGTTGCCAATGGGCTTAAAAGCTTAGCAGAACTCCCACTAGGTACCCAGGAAGCCTCTTACCGCAGGAGATGGTGACACGGCAGGATCAGCTGTTTTTTATTTATTGTGCAGCCGAATCGTCTGGGGAGGGACCATAGCTAACCCGGTGATGTTGCTTCCAGAAACAACATCAAGAATGGGTAGGGCTGTGCTGATGCTGTTCCCCACCGACATGATTGTGCTCACCCAAGACACTATGTAAAACAGTTGCTAAAATTTTTAGTCTTTAGCTGCTGGTCATACTTATCCCATAAATGGGAATGCTAAATCCAGCATTTGTGGAGAGAAGGAGTTTGGGGTTGTTTTGGGGCTGGTTTGGGTTTCCCAGCAAGGTACTGCTGGCATGGGACTGTGAGAGTTTAACAATATATAATCTATATGGTATTATGGGTTAGCTTCAGAATGGTCACAATTTCTAGCTGTCTGCTTACCACTTTCCTCAGCCTGTCTTCCCAACAAAAAACCCCAAAAGCCTAAACCAACACAATCTGTAAGTAGTTCAAAGATCTGAATACATCTGATACTCCATACAAGCACAGCTACTGGAAGAGATCCTTTCTAGGTGATAATAAATGATATCTTTCTGAGGGTGAGGTAAACAGGATGCAATTCAAACAGACTGTGTTTCCTCTCATACTGTTGTGTTTGGAGGTTATTTTCAGCTGGAGTTGAACTTGTGGCGGTCAGTCACTTTGTGGTTTGGGTTTTTTTAAGGGCGCAACCCCAGTACTTTTCCCATAAAGGCACGGACCCCTGATTAGAAATTCAAGCAGACTGGTTGGTGTTAAGCTTGCTTTTCTTAATTGCCCTTCGTAGGCCTCTTGGAAGTCTTCCACGGGGTCTGCAAGAGGTCTGCAAACCACAGGTTCTGCTGAGCCTGAAATTTCTGTCTCTCTCCTATGTAAAGCCAGGTCAGTGCCCAGTGCGATGTTTGCCCTTCAGCCAGCATAACTGGTTTATGGTAAATGGTGTAGATTATCTGCTTTGAAGGAAGAGGGGATTATTTTGAAAGGGAGAAAACATCCCTTGGAGAGAAATAGCAAGATCTCCAAATGCTTTGGATGCTGATAAAACTGCTGAAGAAGAAAGATGATTGCAGTGGCATCGAGTGTCAAGCCTTATGGCTTCTCTTTTAGCCTCGCCACTGAGTGAAGCATGTCCCTGGTAAGGATGCTGGGGCTTGTATTAGTTTCTCCATCTGTAAAATTGCTCTGCATGTGGGTGTGTGCCTCCCCTTCCTTCACAGGTGCTGCAAGGCTTTAGTGAATGTTCTTTAAATGCTTTGATGCTCTAGGATGAAAGCTGCTCTAGAGGCATAAAGTACTAATGTCTAACTGTTAAACAGAAACTAATCGCTTGTTACTTCAGAGCTTCAGATGTACCACGTCCATCTGAAAAGGTACTTTGCAGGGGGAAGAAACAGAATGAGCAACAGTTTTACATCTTTTAAGTGCTGACAGTGAATAAAATTCATAACGAATGTAGTTCTTGTCCCAAATCTCTTGCACTGCGGGCAAGATGAGCTAGGAGAGGAAAGCTTTATTAGCACCAGTACACTGCTATGGGGCATGGGGGAGACTGGATTGATCAGACTGAAATCTCTTTTCAGTACAGTTTAGCCACCCAGCGTGAGCTGCTCCTATTTGTTAGTATTACACAGCAGTGAAAAATTCCAGTTGGAGAGCAAGCAGCAGCATCCTGTGAAAAACAGGGGAGGGTCCCTGTCCCAAAGGAGAGATCAGGCAGCAGGTTAACATGGATGGAGAGCAAGAAGCCACAACTGTTCAGATGAGTGGGATAGGTGGTAGATAGATAGCATGGTGGTCTCTGATTTTTAAGCATCCTGATAGGCTAAAGGAGGACAAAACTGGAGTATGCTTATAAAACAACCCTAAAAAGTTCTAGCCTGACTAAAAATGTCCAATGGTGTTGGAAAGAGTCTGCATTTTCAAACCTACTTGGGCTGAACTGAGCAGAATTCACTGTGCATCCCCTTTCATAGCTGAAGGGAGCTGCTGGAGGAGAGGGTGGCTGACGTTACTCGTCATGCTGCCAGCACTGGGAGGGGAGCACATGGGATTTGTTCTTTGCAAACGGCCATAATGTGGTGGCAATACGACACATTCTCCCTGGCTTTCTGTTTATAACCTTGTCCCTTATACAGAGCTGTCTGTCATCTCACACCTCTGCTTAGCCCTGGAGTAACATTATGCCCCTATTTACAACGTGCTTGAAATAGCCTTCAGAGTCTGCTCACAGAAAGTCAAGGGAGGTAGAGATCTCAGAAGGCACTGACAGACGTTAAGGGATAACCTGAAGAAACAGGAAAAGGGAATACCTTTGGTGCTCTTGCGTTTTTCCCCCTCCACAAATGATAGTCCCCTTCTGACCAGGTAGCTTTTCTCCTCCCTCAGGTGTTTGCTCTTCATCCCTTGACCTCACACACACCACGCTGGCAGCTCAGAGAAGTGCTGGGACCACTGTGATGCCAAGTGTCACTAAACCTCTTCGCCTTGTGCCCCCAAAGCTACTGTAGAAGGCCAGCTTGGCTCCCCCTCAGCTCGTGGTCCCCAGGGGGTGAGGTGAAGATGATGGTGTTCCCGTAAGGAGAGCTGCTGACTTTTGGTCCCTGCTGCCAGGAGCACAGGGAGGGTGTTCAGCACCCACTCTCCCTGCGGTGGAAAGGCAGAGTAGAGAAGTCAGGGCCCAGTTGGCTCAGGAAGCTGTAAAGCCCTGGAGAATCATAATAGAGAGAGGGCAGCATACAGGCTTCTGCAGGACTGTGGGGAAGCTGGGAGAGGCGTGTCCAACTGCAAACTTGGATAACGGGTGTTGTCTCCAAATAGCTGCTTAAAATTCAGATAACACGGCTGGGAGAATCCATCAGGATCAGGAGCTGTAACTTCTTTCTGACTTTATGGCAGCCATCTAAACCCACTGCTATTTGCACTCCTTGGGTATCACGGCCCTAGGAATACACCTAACTCCCCGCAGTGCCCTCCTGAATTGTCATGCAGAGTGAGGCACTCTCAGTAGGTTTCATATTTTGAAAACCATTTCTATATGATGGCAACAGTCACAAGCAGGAAGATCATGGTACTGGGCTGTAGAAAGATCTCTGGCTGCTGGGTGGGGCATGTTTTTTTCAGGCGTGCCGCATATGTCCTAGGGGCTGAGCGCACCGACAGACCGACACACTGAGTTGTGGGGGTTGGCAGAGCAACTGGCTCATGGTGTAGCTGGATCCTGTCACCTCAGCTCTAGGACCGTGTCCTGCTATTCACTGCATTGACCTTACGCTGCTGCTTTGGGTGAATCGGCTGGGTGTGCTCTGCGGCCTAAAGGAGGGTGCCACACTTTCCTCTCTGGGATGTGTTGGGGGGAGCGGTGGTCCCTTGCCAAGTCCCTGCATCCTCCTGGGATGGCTGGCTCTTTGGTGGGGAGGACAGCAGGAGCTCCTAGCCAGAGATGTGAACCACACACACTGGCTTCATGCAACACAGGGATAAATGGTGCTTGTTGGAAGGATTTCAGACCTGCAGTAGACTTCCCATCTTCCTGCCCAATCCCAGTAACTGTACATTTTTGCATTAATTTGCCCAGGTACCTGTTGTCATTAATTATCTGTGTGGGGAAAAGGATGTCCTGACTTGATTAAGTGACAAATTCATTTGACATTTCAGTGCCTGGGTTGGGGCTGCCTCAGCACAGCCCACTGGTAGCTTTTGGTCATCTCCTAAAGCCTCTCTGCAAAAGCCTGTTGAGTCACTTGGAAGCATTGCAATGGAAAGCTGATAATGGCAGCAGTATGGAAATAGAGCTGAAGGGATCGGGGTTTTTTAACTGATGGCTAACTTGGACAAGGCTTAGCTGTGCTTAAACTAGTTACGTCCATCAGATTCGGTTATAGATGATTCAGCTCCAGCACAGAGGAAGTCTTTGAACTGTAGTCCTGTACCTCAGCGCCCAGTCTGCTCCCACTGGGCTCTTGCACGTGCTGGGCTTCCCTGCAGTTTTAGAGGACCCTGTCTTCTGAAACAAGGGTCCCAAACTTTGTGACACCACCCTCCAAGCAGACAGCTTTCTAGGAGCTGGAGTCTGACCGGCTGCTTTCCATAGTTCAAAAAGCCAACGCATGCAGCAGCCCTGCTGTCACCTCTGTGCTGGTGTTGGTGACAGTGATGTCAGTACTGTCACGGTTGTGGACTCATTTACTTTTACCTGGGAAGTCGACTGTCTTTCCTCTCAAAAATCTGCAGAGATATTGAGGAGGAGTATACTTTGGGCAGCGTGGGGCTTGGGTCACCATGCATCCAGATGCCACAGCACTTAGGTGCTGTTGTCAAGACCAGACCAAAGTAGCAGTGGCAACAAAACGCAGGTGCTCCAAGCAGCTCTGGGGGAGCAGTGCTTGTTTCAGACTCAACCCTTGGCCAGCAGCACAGCGCTGGGGTTAACCATACCTGCCAAAGTGTCTGGCTTGGGGCAGGCAGGCAGGCGTGGGGCAGTGGAACTTCTCTCCTAGCCCACCCCTATCAGCGATTTTCCCAGGGAACAGGGAGGGACGGAATGGTGCCCTCTCGCCCTCCTTGGCTAACCCTGCTTCGGGCCAGTGCTCCTCCTGGGCGAGGTGGTCACCCCTGCTCCAGCGGCCACCTCTTCCCGGCAGCCCTTGCCTGACTCAGGGGGGATTTAGTCCCGGGCTGGGGGGAGGGAAAGACGTTAAACAGGCTTTTCCCTAATGAGGTGTGACGCCAGCTGGAGAGGGGGAGAATCCTGCTTTTCTCCTGTCTGTTGCTCTCTCCAGCTAGAGGAGGAGAAGGAGATGTGTGTCCCCCCCTTCCTCCACTGATTTGCTGCCTCTTCTGTTTCCTTTCTGTGCCGTCCCCAAAGCATTTTGGCAAGGTTCAGATTTCTGTGCTCACAGCTCAGTGCTCAAAGAGAAAAGGGGAAAAACAAAAGGGTTGGAGGCGTGGGGAGGATGGTGGCGGGGAGGAAGCCCAGCCGTTTGCCACTCACCCTGGCCAGGCCAGAGGAGTGTGGGGACAGTTGCCCAGGGCAGGGTTTGCCCTGAGGACCAGGGGCATTTTGGCCTCTTCCTCCTGGGAGTCCCTGGCGTCACTTCGGCCACCTCTGTTCAGATGCACCGGTTAACCACCGTGCCGCTTTACTGTCTGGCCCTTGTTGGAGGGGAGTGCTGGAAAAACAAGGTTTATTCTTCATTTGCGGTGCTGAGATGTTAAGATTTGTATTGCATCCTCCTGGTCGCTGGCATTCCCACAGCACCCTGGGCATGTGGGAAAAGTCCAGGATTTAGGTGTTTAGGGGGAGAAAACTGGAGAATCCAGTGGGATAGAAAATTGTGACATTCAGTTAAACAGGACCAATGGACCCAGCCCTGGGAAATTAAAGCACCTCTCACTGCTCTTGTCCTATCACAAGCAATGACAGAAAAAAAAGTAGACAAAAACTTTACAGGACAATGTCAGTATCTTTTTTCCAAGACAAATAATCACAGTAATACTTAGACTGTGCCTTCACCCCCTGGCACTGGTGCGACTGTCAGCAGGGACCAGAGGACCAGAGTGGACAGCACCCAGGGCACTGAGGAGTGCGATGCAAGCACCTTTCTACAGAGGTGCTGACAGCTTCATTAACCCCGTGCTATGTGTGTGCTGATTAATCCTAACTTGTACCAGAGCCCCTTAACCCAGTGTGGCACCAGGACTCTGCACCCAGCCCCATGTCGGTCTGCATGTCCAGTGCCGCTGTTAGCTAGTGGCTGCAAGATCTATCTGCAGCCAGGTTGGGTCCCCAGATTGGTGCTGCACCTGCCATGAAGGCAAGGAAGAGGATCATCTGTCTGGGAGAGAGGAGGCAGCAAGAGAGGGGGGGAAAAACTACCCAGCCAGGTGTTTTGGGGAAGACTGGTGGGTCCCTGCCCAGGAGACAGCACCTCGCCCAGTGCCCAAGGAATGTTCCCCAGATCCCCAGGGTGACTTGCTTGCTCCTAAAATGTAAAGGTCACTCTCAGGCCTGGAAAAAATGGCTGCAGATAGGGGCTATCAGAGCCTGTTGTGGCCACTGCTTAGTCTAACACTCTGAGAAGGCTCTCAGGAAGCAATTTAAATATTCCTTCATACAAAAAGCTGTTGCATCCTAGCAGAGGCAGGCTGCTGACTGACTGCTTCGGTGCACGAGTGAATGTGGATGAGGGAAAGGCTGAACACCGGGGAACATCCTGGAGACTTACTTTCCCCCATCCTTTATTCTGGGTCCTAATATCATTTTTCACAAGCTGCAAGTTTACTGCGGTAGCACACCTGGGATGTTTTACCACATCACACACTTTGTTGGGTTCCTCCCCCCCTCAAGTATATTTTGTCAGAAGGCAGATGTCCACTAAAGTAATTTACAAATAAAATAAGTCAACACCTCCAAAATACTAACTGCTTACCACGTCTATTCACTCGGTAATTGCTATTTATATAGTGTGATTACTATTTATACAATAATATCACTCTCTCCAAGGGATGGCAAGCAGCAACTGCAGTTTTTGTATTAACTTGTCATTAAACAGAGTAGTCATCTAGAGGCCAGAACAGAGATTCTTGGGACTTTTCCTAGCTCTGCGGCAGGGATGCTGTGTCAGGCTTTGGCTGCCCACCACCCTTTCCTTGCCCCAAATAGAATAGATGCATTTATTACATTCTTCACAAGGCAAGTGTCAAGCTTCCACTAGTGAAGCACTTTGGACGTTGCACAAGAGGTAAATAAGAGTGGTGTTGATAATGAAAATATGCCATTAATACATTTCCAATGAAAAACTACAAGCGGCATTTAATCTGCAATCTGTTATCAATAATTTTATTACCGCGGTTACTGCGGTCTAATAAAAAAGCACTTTCTCTTCTTTATTGGGTAAGTGCCAAAACGTTTATCCTTTATTCTCTGGCCATTAACCTTTATTCTATAGCCATTAGCTTAGCCATTTGTGTAACAGTCTGCCGAGTAACATTCAAGTAGGAATTTGTATTCAATCCATTATTTACTCTGAAACCCAAAAAGAATAGCTTCTTATGCCTATGTTGTTTATCCATATTAAATCTTGTTAAGTGCTGTATACTACTGATGATAACTCTTATAGGAAGTGGAGTTTTCTTACTGTGAATGTTTTTCTGGCATATAAATAAAACTGGAGTTAACCTAGTAATATTTTGAAAACACAGCTTGAAATTGCTAGCTGAAAAACAGATATTTCTCACAACATATGTAATTTGTACAAATCTCACAATTTGTAATAACTACATTTAGAAGTTTATCCTTTTTGTGGATCAGTTCCTGCATCACACATTTACGTGAACTCCATCGTACTGAAATAAGCTGTGATACTCTCTACCTCTCCATCGAGGGTTGAGGTTTTGGGTCATGAGGTCTCTGACATCCCACCATCCTTTCTTTCTCTCTTACTGAAGGGTAAAAAAACCCCAAAGAGAAATAAGTTAATCAAAATGACTACTTTTCTTTGAGGCATTTGCTTGCTAGCTTTCAGCCATTTCTGGCTATCCATCTGAAACTGCTATTTCTCTGTGTAAGTGGCTTTTAGGGCCATGCTTTCTGAGCACATCTTTTAAATGAACTCACCAGCCTTAACGAGTGGAAAGCAAAGCAGGAGAATGAAACTGTTGATTCCTGCCCATTAGCTGAACATGGGAGAAATCATGGCTTTCTTATTAGGCTGCAGTATCTCAACCTCACTGAACCCTATTTTTCTGTTTCCAGACAAAAGCATTAGTCATCTGGCTGGAGAGTGACATTCAGTAAAAACCTTTCAAGGTCTTCCCATAAACTCTTGCAATGAAGAGGTAGTTGTAGCAGTATTTTTCATGATGGGGAAGGTCGGCTTACTAGGTGTATGCTCTGCTGCTGTACACGTACTTGAGGCTGCTTGGGTCTTTTCAGTCTTGATCAGCTAACAGTAAATTTTAAGGAATTAGTTTGATGGTTGGAATTTTTTTTCTCTCCTTTCTGCTCATTAGGAACTGGAAGCTGCTCTTCACAGGGATGATGTGGAGTTTATCAGTGACCTGATCGCCTGCCTTCTTCAAGGTTGCTATCAGCGCAGAGACATCACGTGAGTAACCTCGCTCTATGGCTTAAGCGCTTTGCAAGGGGAGCTAATTAACGTGGTTGCGGGGATGTTTCACGGCTTTAGAGTGATGACATGGCAGTGATTGGCAGCCACCAGCAATCAGGCCAGATGCTTCACCGAGTGGAAGGGAATTCCAGCTCTTGGGTTGGTTGCAGGTTTTTAATTTTACAGACCTGTTGTTAAGCAAACTTCTTTTTTCAGATCCCATGAAAATGTGTTTGATGCTGTGCTGTAGCACTAGCACATACAGTGAACATTCACATCTGCTCTTATGCTCTTCACTCTGGTCAAATTAGTGATATCACATTAAGTCTTTAAATCATCACACGTTTTCAACATTTTATATGTATTGCATAGAACAAAACTTGCTGCTCTGCAGCCACCTCACTTGTATGGAAGATCCCATTGCTTTACAGAGGGACAGTTGTAATTATTTTTGTAGAAATAAGAGGAGTATTGAAATCAGTTCACTTGCAGGATGTTGGAAAGTGATTTGGCACATTCTGTTGATGTTTTGACATCCAGAAACACCTTGTTAGTGTCCACCAAAGTAGCCTCCCAAATTCAGACATCTGTAGAATGTCATTCTTTAGAGGATCGCCGCTCTTGCAGTGGAATGTGCTTCCAGTGATAACAAAGGCTTGTTGCAGTGTGTTTTATTTGTTCTTCTGTGAATCATGTTAATAGCAAAGCATAATTGTGGAGGTTAAGACAGCTTGGCAACACAGTTGCTTAGAAGAGGTGTTAAGCAATCCTGCTCTGTAAGATTCCCCTGTTGTGCAGAGGTTTAGGCTTGTGTAAAGGCATAACCAAGGTGTTTGCGTTGAAAGCTCTGTTTCTAATTATCTGATTATGTTCAACAAAATTTATATAGTTTATTTTATATATATATATATATATATCTGCCACTTAAGTAAGTTCTCTTGCATTGCTGCATTGACATTCAGCGTAACTGGGTATCAGGACCTGAACCAGGCAGCTGCACTGCATTTACTGTCTCTGAATTAAACTGATGTGATGAGAAGCTTGATTGTAAAGGGACTGCAATGTGTATACCTCCTTCATCAAAATAGCCACAGAGGAATATAATCTTGCTTATGAACATGCAGCAAGTTTATTTCTTCATACCAGAAACACCAGAAAGTAGTGACTTAAATGTTTTGCCCACCTTAACCAGCCCACCCTTGTAGAAACAGTGGAAATTTTGTCTTTGATAGATTTCATAAATTCAACATTGTGAGGTTTTCCTAAACTCTTCAGATCTAAGAGTGTCCACTTAGCAATTGCACAGTTTAACTACCTTCCCCTTTCTCAGCTGTTTTATCGAAGAAAATTCAGGGATGAATCATGGGTGAGTCAGGCATTGGCAAGTTGTCTGTCTGTGTGAGGAAAGTTACACATGCGTGTACACTCATGCATAGTTATGTATATACCTGGCAGCTCAACAGTGTGTAGTTATTCAGTGTTGCATGTAGCTCTCACTTTGTGCCTGTGTAAATAGAGCTTTGGTTAACTCTGAGATGCAAAAACTGCAGGGAGGTAACATCATAGCAGAAGGAAGAGCTGGTAACCCAACTGAGGCTTTGTGCAGCCTAGTCAGGGTGCGTATGAGGCATAGGTAGGTACGTACGTAGCTGTTGCTGTGTGTCTGTCCGTGTACGAGAGGTGCCATAGGAAATGGAGGAGTGCAAAGTCACGTAGTGAAGTTGTGAGAACTTACACCTCACCCAAACGGTTGTGCTAGGGAAAGCATGAGGTGCCTGAAGGAGAAACCAGTTGCACCCTTCCTACAGCACCTCCTGTAGAAGGGGACTACCTCATGGGCAGGGGAATAACGAGAAAAGTAATTTCTGCAGAGATGGGGAAAAGGGCACAACAGGAGCATCATGGTGGAAATGGCTGAAAGGCTATATCGTCGGGAAAACTGCCTGGAGCCACTGGGGTGTTAGGGAGGTGGGCTCTGAATCACTGCAGAGGAAGCAGTGGGGGAGGCTACCTGGAAACGGAGGGAACAGTGCTATATGCAGAGGGATGTCACAAAGGAAGAAGCATTGAGATGTAGTCTAAATATGGAAATCTGTAGGTAAGTGAGAATACAAATGATGGCTTGGATACACTTCTCAGAACAAATTGCCCCATTGTTTGTTTCACGCTTACAAACCAGTCATGGAGTATTTATCCAAAATAAATGTGTGTTTTTAGAGCCCCAAATTTTCCTTGTTCCTTACACGTTTATTTCCAACACCTTTGTTCCCTCTAACCTGAGCTCAGGAGGCATAGGTCTTGACTGATGCACAGCTTCCCTACTGTACCTAGTTTGTCCACAGTTAATGGTAAGGAGTTGAGCCTCTAACTGATTTTCTGAGTGCTCAGTGGACAAAGACATGCAAATGTAAGAGGCAGAATTTGTGTGGAGTTTAGATTTGGTTTTCCATGAAGAGCCATATTTTTCTGTTGCAGACAGATCATAGGTATCTGTCTTCCATGGGAAAAATCAGCAGTTTCACAGATCATCACAGCAGTGATGTCTCCAGTCATTTGTGCTCCACATCCTGGTGCTGAGGCTGTGAGCTGTTAATCTTTAGGCTGTAAACTTTGCTCCCAGTTGCACCTCAGAGGGGGAAGGTAGGAGCTTGTTCTCATCCTTGTTCTTCAGCTGGAGCACTGCAGCGCAAGCATAAAATTCGTCATATAACCTCATATAAAACAGTTTACCTACCTCTCCAAGGGGTTTTGAGGTTTAATTAGTTTTGTATTGTGTCTTACCTCTTTGATGGCCAAAATGTTATCTGCCTATGCTTTCTCACAGTGTCTGGGAGCAGCTTGTAGTTCTTGTCACATCTGTTCTGACGGCGTGCAGAACTTGTGGCGGAGCTGGGTTGCCTGGCTTTAATCATGCATCATAGAGGGGTATAAAACTGTCACATACCTTTACTAATTATAATGTGCTCTCAAGTAATTTTGGAAGTGGAAGCTAGCTGAGAGCCCTTCTAATGCACAATTTAACATACTCTACTTTGATTTGCTTTTTATTCTTTGAAAAAATACAAGATTAATACTTTTGTAGGGTTCTGTGTTTCTTGATTTTGAAGTAGAGCCTCTTTGCCTTGGTTTTGATATTCTTTGTGGCAGACCTTTTTAAAAAAAGAATCAAATACAAGAGAGTGACTGTTTTTTACCCTGCTTGGTGGTTAAGGAGTGTTGAATGTCTGGTAACTTAAGACTTTCTTTGAGTTACGGATATCTGTGTTTAACTACAGAGACTACTTAATGGAATGCCACATGATCTTCTCCAAACTCTTATTTATCATAACCTATCATAGCTGTTAGGAAGACTCTTCACTGATCTGGTTCTTGCCATGTTAAGCACTGTAGAAGTACAGAACAAAAAAGATGGTAATCTGCATTTCTGGCTTCTAGCATCTTTAGTGATGACCCTGTAGATGTCCTTACATGGCACCAGATGGTTTGAGCACTTGGCCAGGACAGTTTTCTTCTTGCTCTCCTCTTTTTGCTCTGATGTAAAATACTTTTGTGCCATGATCTGCAGCTTTTGTTGTTTTATAAATACCCTTCATATTATTCATATACCATCCCTACTATCTAACTACTAGTGATGCAATAACTAATATCCTTGAAGCTTTTTGTTTGATCTCTTGGCTCAGTTTTATGCTATAGCCACGGTTTGGTTTGATGCCAGTGAGTTTAGCCGTACGTTTTTCCTGCCTCTAGCTTTCGTGCACAGTCCTTGAAATGTCCATGTTTTCTTTTAATTGTTTCAAAATGTAAATGCCTGGAAAGTGGGGAGGGAGAAAATTCTTAATAGAATTTGGGATTTATAAAAAATAAATAAATAAAAATTAAGCCGTTTGAAAAAATACTAGTGCTTGCTTTAGACTCTCTCTGATATAAATTGGGCAGCTGCATAGTCCCTAGGGGCTGCCACTCTAATTCCAGCAGGAAATGCGACTTGATGAGTTGTATCAAGACAGGAAGATCAGAGCTTCAGCTAACGGCAGCGGCCACAGCAGGAGCCTTCTGCAGCTGTTTTTAAGTAAGAAGTGATGGTGTGACATGGATGTGTACACTCAACTAAAATAATCCAGAAAAGCTCCTGCTGTTCAGCATTTCTTTGGGAGAAGTTCATTCTTCACTGCTCTGTTATTGCAATTTTGCTATTTTTCTAAAGTGATGGCATAAAAAGTTTCAATGACTTTATCATATTTCTCATTGGAAGGCACTTTGCATGCTGCTATTGTCTCTTAAAAACCATTTAATTGCTTTTTCTTATAACATGTTTTATTTTTTCAACATGGACAAAGGTGCCAGAAAGTGAGGAGAAACAAAAACAGTATCTCTGCCCTTGCCTATGCCCCATGAGAGTCTTTTTCTTTTTTTATACCCGAAGAGATTGGTCCATCACTGTAGCTGAAAACTATCTAATTGACTTCCGTGGCACCACAGACAGCATTTGCTTCCTTAGAAACCTCAATTATTTTTTTGTTTTGTTATTTCTTCCCATAATGTATTGGAAATTTTTCTTCCCAAGTGGATTATCTGTTTTGCACCCACCTTAAGCTCTTTCTGGATCTGTAAACTAACCTTGCAGACTTTGGCTTATAGTTTGCATGTGGTTTGTTCTAATATGGATAATAAGAGGATATTCCTTAACTCCTCTTCTCTCTCCTGCAACTGTTTCAATTATTTCTTTCATATCCTTGGTGGTGGCATTGAGAAATACTCCCAGTAGGGCATCTGAAGAGCTGTTTCCTACTTGTTGAATTACCAATCAAGAATACTGCCCCCGTTCTGCTTATTTTCTAATGCTTATTCTGTAATCACTTATTTGAGCTTTCATCAGAAAGAGATATGGGATAATCTGAAATCTTCTAACCCATCGGGGCAGAATGCCTGTTTCTGAGGACTGTATTTAATAGCTCTGAGTATTTTGCTTCTTCCTTCTGCTTTGTCCCTTTTGTCTATCTTTGTCTTTTATTCTCTGTGGACTGTGTCTTTACAGGCTACTTTGGGGGTTATCCCAGATCTCATGTTTTGCTAAAAGTGACCTCAATAAAACACTTAACATCTTGCAATTGCCCTTCTGCATGTGACTATGTGAGCTGTGTCCTTTAAGAACCTCTGTATGTTGGTCTGGTCTACGGGATAAAGTGGCAGGTCAACTGGGATAGCTGGCAAACCAGTGCCAATTTTTCAGTCTCATGGATACTGTGGTGAACTGGGCTGTGGGAATAGCTAAACCAAGCTACTAAAATAATCTGAATGAATTCAACACTTCAGTCTGTGCCATAACATCTGGGGCAGCCAGCCCCGGCATCAGTCCCAGCAGACCTAGGGACCACCACCTTTTGGAAAGAGTTTAACAGCTGGCTCTTGCCATTGTGCCAGTGACCTTGATTATAACAACTGTTTCAATGGCCCAGCCACAAAGCACCTCACTAACTCAGAATCATATTCATGAATGCCAAGTGAATATCAACAAGATCAGCATTGTTTACAGTCTGACTTTTAACAAGTGCTGCCATGCATACATCATGGAGATCGGTGAATGGCCTCTGGAATCGACTCAGTATCATCAGTGCAGGAGATACCGTGAAGGGGGCAAGGGAGATGAAGTGGCTACATTGCTCATCTTGAATCTAATATTAATATTTATTATAATAATAGCCAAGCTATGCAAGGTGAGCCTTTTAAAGGGTAAAACGTGAAAATGAGGCAGCTGGCAGGTGTTGGGAAAGGAAGGATGAGATTACAGCAGTAAAATAACACAGTCATTCAGAGATTAATGAGAAGCACAGTGGAATAAAATTACAGAGTTCAAGTATAAATAAAGCTAAGTAAATGTCTTTGATTCTCAGATGGATAAAATGAATCTTTAAAGAAGAATTTGAAGAAAAGTCAGTAGCGTGTTCTGGAAGTGCTATTCCATAGATGTGGTGGGGAACAAGGACTGAAAATGGTGGAAGAAAAAGAGAGCATGAAAGCTGTGCTGTTATTGTCAGAGCAGATGGTTGAGAGACAAATAGATAGGATAGCTGGGCAGAGGGAGTTATGCGAAACATTGACAGGGAGGAATAGGTGGCTAAACTTAAAAGGATGAATAGAGAACAGTCAGTGAAGGGTCTTGGAAACTGCAGTGATGTCATCATGCCAATGTCAGAGTTTGAAATATGAAATGGACAGCTGTATTTTTAAGTTCTTGATGTTGCAAACCAAGTACTCTGGAGAGGAGGAAGAAAGCAATGATGAAGAAAGAAATGGAGAAGGCAACTGAAAACATCTCCTTTGAGGGAAGAAGACAAAGAATGAGGGAGAGAGAGGAACAGGTTATAGACGTTCTCTCCACATGAAACCTTTGCCCTCACTTTTGAGACTTGCATTTCAAGGTAGTGATGCTCTAAACCACTGGTGCAGGATTTTTGCTCTAGCACAGCTGGTTTTGCAGGCCAACTCCCAGCACCTCAGCCAGGTTCAGAAACCAATCTATTCCAAGGGTGAATATTGGAGAAGTTCTGAAATTATTTTCTTGGAGCTTTTAGCCCCAGTGAGCTTGATGAACAGCTGGGGCAGCTGCTAGCCAGCTGCTAAGCCACTATGATAATTTGGTGTGTCGTATCAGTCCCTGTTCTAAGTCACCTATACTTTTAATTTTTTTCTCATTTTACCCTCCATCCTTCCTCACTCAGTTTCTTTCTGGCTCAACCAGTGTAGTGGTTTAAGCTTTAGAGAAAAGAAGTGTAAAGACCTGTTCTGAAACGAATCCCCAAAGGAACTTCTTCAGGGCCCATTTATTTATTTGTAAAAACTTGTGTTTATCCGTTGTCCCCAGAAACTTGTAATGTGTGGGGCTGCTTCATAGTAATGAATCTGCTAAGCTTGTTTGCTTCAAGTCAACCCCATGCTAGGTATTTTTTGCCTCAGAAGGGACTCTCTTCTTCCACATTAAGCATATTTTTCTCTGAGCAGCAAGGCACATAAAGGCTTGTTTCATATGGATTTGTGCCATAATGCATGCATGTGTCCTATTTCCCCATCATCATCAAGACAATAACTAGCTTCTTCCCCACAGTGCTCATCATCACTGTAATACCCTAAGGTACTCTCTACAGCCCCTAAACAATCCTAAGAGCCTATGGCACAGCAAAACTGTTGTGTTTCCTTATGGCTATGAATTGGGAGCATGCTTTCTGTTGATGGGCACTAGGAATGAACAATGCAGCATTAAGCTGGCTTCACTTGTTCTTCAAGGATCCAGGAATGAATAGTAAGTAATGAGCCTCTTCCAGTCTGAATGTGGAGCACAGTAAGCCTCATTCCTATTTGCTCTTTCAGAATATAGGAGATGTATTTGGGTCTTTTGTAAGTTAATCAGCTCCAACTCCCAAGGGTTGATCTGCTGATCTGCTGCTTCTCACCATCAAATTAACAGGAGTAGAAAGAAAAAAGCAGGTGGATGAAAATTGGCAAGCATGTATTGAAGCCTGATTAGATGCAGGTAAAGGTAATTGATGGGAGAGGTGAAATGCCATCATAGACCAATCAAAGCCCTTGCTGTCTTACCACGTCAGTTCACAAGGTGAAAGCTGGGCTCTAGATACATTCCTTTATTTTGGACCATCCAGAAGGCTGTGTTCATACCTCCTGAGATAGAGGCTACTATGGCTTCATCTTCATTTCATTACATCCAGAGTGGCCTGTTGTTGGGCATACACTAGGTGGTTGGTTGTCAAGGTCACACAGAGTAAGACACAAAACAAGGCGAGAAAAACTCCATGCCTTAAGAGTCAAAGTGTGCGCATGGAGCAAGAGCAGAGAGTGCAGCCGTGGTTCTCACACTTCATTTTGTCAGTGTGGCCATCGACATCTCTCCCTGCATGTGTTTCCCAGGTCAGATCAGTGTGTGCTGGTTATGCACCCAGCATGCATGAATCAGTCTCCCCTAGCGGAACCCTTCAAAGCAGTAGTCAGCAGCCTGCTTCTTACCAGGCCTCTCACCCCACACCAGCATTACCCAAATCTCCCCCCACTTATTGACAGTTGACTTGCCCCAAGGTACTTGTTTCCCTCTTGAGCACCTAGATCCTTCTCTCTCCCTTTTTATTGTGTCTGACAACCTGTAACTAGTTCTTGGGTTAGTTAATAAATAGTTCTAACACTGGTTCTTTTTGTTTTCCTTTTTGATCCTTCAAGAGATTGCCTTTTATTATTCAAAGCCAAGGTACTTGACACAGAAGCAATGCAGAAGCCCCCAGGCTTCAAATGCTGTCCTGGCTGTGGGATTGTTATGCCTATAAGTGATTCCCATCCTCTGTCTGATAAGCCTTGGGGAAGAACTGGGCAGAGAAAAATGCAGCGCTCGAAATTCCTGAGGGGTGGTGGGAGGCATCCATCCATGCAGGGACTGGAGGAGTTTCACCTGCTGCTCAGGGCCTTTTCAGGATCAGCATTTCACCCCGCCAAGGGACCCTCCTGCCTTTACAAGGCTGACAAAAATCTGGCTTCCTGTCTGGTGGTGAGAAAAGTACCTCCCTTTGTTAAATTGTGCTCAGAAATGTCCAGATCAGGCAGGTTTTATTTTGAGGCCCAGGAATTGCTCCTTGAGCTCTAAAACTGACTCCAGGAACTGCTGTGTCTCGGATTTATTGCCTCGTGAGCATGTGCTCCGAGGAGAATCTAGGTTCTTTGCTTTTCTGTTGCGTCCAAAAAGTGACATAATTTACTGATACCATTAAGTCTGTCAGTGTCATCAAGCCTGCTGCCTGCTGATGTGCCTGTAAAATCTCCAGTTTGGCATCCATATTGCTTAATCTTCTCTTGGTGATCTTATGCTTCATCAGGGGACCAGCTGCGCCCTGCAGTTCAGTGCATTCTTCTTTCAGCTGGCTCTCCAACTCCACACCTCTGTCTTGTGCACCAGTACCTCCAACTTCAGTACTGATCGTCATGACATCTCATCACTGTTATCTTCCTGTCCTTCAGTACCAACATACACTCCAGAGCCTTCAGTACACACCCTGGTGTTGGCTCTGAAACTTGGGACCTCTCTTCTACCTCCTGCCATTCTGCCTTTGCCAGTGGCGTCTGTCACTCGTTTTCTGATTTTGAGCCTGACAGAAAACTCTGCGCTTCAGGGTCTCTTCTTACCATTTGATCTGAGCGTACTGTCAGGGAAAAATTCATGTTCCTAGTCCAGCTGCAGTGATAGATCCCGTTGGATAGGGAAGTCTTGGGCTCTGACTCTCCTCAGCTTTCCAACCCTATTCACTGGCATGCCAGTGAATTCATTGCTTAATGAAAGCCATTTTCCCTGGCCCCTCCCCAGGCAAGATCAATGTCATCACACGTCAAGAGGTGACATCTCCCTTGCATCCTCCCACAGTATCACATGCTAGCTTGACACCAAAATTTCTTTAAGTGTGATAGAGAGACATTTTCAGTTCTATCATTAATTTATCATAGGCGCTTGGGGTGAGATAGCTTCTTTCCTTGGTCCTTTCCACCTCACACATAATGAGTGATGGCATCAGCACTGGTACCACCCTGTTCTCATACCAGCTCTGCCTCCCTTTCTGGGTAAAGCTTCGGTAACTATATTGCCACTTTCATGGGCTCCCTCAGCTCAACAGATTGTTTCCTCAAGGCAGGAAAAGAGCAGCTGACACTGCTGGGGACATGGATCTTGTCTCCTCTATGACTGATGGACTGTCCAGTGTGAACGTGGTCATCCTGAGTCAAACCCAGCAATGCCCGTAGAAATTAGCATAATCACAATTAATTGCATTTATGCAGTTACAATTAAGGAAAAATACAATTTGTTTAAACTGTCTCAAATTGTTTCTTCTTTGTATTCATCCTTGCTGTTCATCTATTGCTACCTTAATTGATGTTTTCACAAATATATATAGCAACACTGTTTACTCACCACAGTGATGTCTCAGGATCTTTTAGCAGACTTATTTTTCTCCCATTTTAATCCAGTTATCCAACTCGTTGATTATCAGTTTTCACTCAAATTGCAGCATCAGTAATGGGGGAGGGGGATCCTGCTTCTCTGTCCATACCACTACCCCAAAATCTTGCATGCATTGAGAGTACAAATACTTCCCTTCATGGAGACTGTGCAGAGACTCACTGAGTTTGAAGGAAGGGTTGAACTAGCATTGAAAAACAAACAGGTAGTCATCACGTTTTAAGTTTTATGTTAATCCCATTAATATTTAATGAATCTGTCTGGGCAATGTATGCATCTTCCTGCTCATCCTCTTTGCTCCCAGGACTTTCTCTTGCTTTGGTACCATGCGCGTTCAGCCGTTGTTTGGGATGTTTCTGGCTGCTCTGGTTTTATTGTTGCTCATATTCTTATTTCTCCCTTTCCTTAATCAAACAACAAAGACACACAAGCAGCCCTTGCTCCTACCTAAAACTCAAATGCAGGCCCCCACACCCAGTGTGCATCTAGTTAACCATATGTGTCTTCCTCATCCTTCAGGTACTGCATAAATCCACTAGGTGTGGCAAATCCAACCACAGTGCTTCACATCTTCACACCAATTGCTTTCTTTCTCTGGCTTATGTGGCCAAATAGGATCTGGTCTCTTGAGATGGGGAGATGGGTGCTGGGCATCTGCTCACTTCTTATGCTCGGTAGTGGGGTGGGGTGGGGTGGGGTGGGGTGGGAGGGGGAAAGCAACAGAGAGACAAGATGAGGTCAGTGAGGAGCAGCTGGACAGAGGTGGAAGAAGGACCATCAGTGCCTTCAGATTGTGTTTCCTTCATCAAAAATCACTTTCACCTTCTCACATGGAAGGAGAAGCAAAAACATGCCTCTGTTGCCTCCCTGTACCTTGAGGTGTTAGAGGTAGGACAACCACACAACACGCTTGTGGCCCCTCCTGCTGATTCTGGGTATGGCGATGAAAGTAGAGCAGCCCTGGCTCACAGAAGGGTGCTTGGAGCTCCTACAAGCAGGGAGACAGAAAATGACAGGACAGTTCAAAGTAGCAGATATGTGTGATTTCTCCTGCCAGTGCTGCCTTTCTCTCACACAGCCCAATTAACAGGGGTCACAGAGCACTGATTAGCTGCCTTGGCGTTTTGTGAGCATAAAGCAGTGAAAAATCCAGGGTGAATGGGGAAGAGAAGATCAAATAGACACTTATCTCAGCACTCCTGCCTGTCCCTGGCATTTGCCAGCCTAAGGGAAGAGCCTTTCCAGAAGAGGCCAATGCAGGACAGTGCTGTATCTGTGCTGGTATCTCTGCTGCTTTTCTGCCTTCCTTCAGCCAAATAACAAACAAGCTACCCCCAGCAGCTGTGTCATGTGTTGGGTGGCTGCTAGATAAAAGCTAAATCACAGGAGAAGCGTGGACCATAGTCAGCTGGGGGAGATCAGAGCATGCCCTTTTGCCACATCGGCATGTGAGATGAGTTCAGCTCCTACAGCTGGCATCCCCTTTTGAAGAGGTGGACTTACTGCCTTCTGTCCCTTGTGTGAGAGAAAAGGGGTGGAAGGCAGCACATATCAGCTCACAGTAGGTAAAAGGGCATCTCCATCTAATTCAGGAGTTCGTGAGTGTGGTCTAGTAATGCTAAAAAGCCCAAGCTGGAACCTTCCTTGGTTGCTCATTTTTTTTGCTGTGGCTGGAGGAAGAAGTTTGGATGAGCAGACCTGGAACCTCCCTGAAGTGTGTGCAGCTGTGGTGACCTCGTGGCTTCCCTTTCTTCCTTCATGCTCCCCTTTTTTGGGGGTAGCAAAGCAAAGCTCCCACTTCAGCTGTCATACCCAGGTTAAGTGGCTGCACTTGCTTCTGTCAAGCCAGCACATGCTCCTGTGGTGTGATCCCTTATTAGACTAGACAGCCCACATCAGCTCTCCATTCTCTCTGCCTCCCTGGAGACACTGCCTCACTCCATAGCTGTTCCTATTCTGCTTCTCCGTGGGACACAGCATATCTGCAAGCTCCCCTTCCAGCTTCCCCAGTTCTTCTTGTATGGAAGATCACTCGAAGTAAGATGGAGGAAGACAAGGAGCAGGAGTGGAGTACTCTTAGCTGCTGACAGCCTTGGTTATTCTTAGCTGTTTTTTCCCTCTCCTAAACATGAACACTTTAAGAATTCAGCTGGGAAGGCAGTGGATTCCCCAGCATCCAACTGTGTAAATTAGATTTCCTTAGCAAGATCAAGCAGCCCTTCTGCTGGAGAACCTTCTGTCCTAACTTTGTGTTATCATATTGGAGGAAAGGTTCAGAACCCTGATGTCTTCTCTAATCATCTCTTAAGCATATTCTTGGGGATCATATCTGTGCCACATTTGAGCGCTGGAAGCAAGTTGTGGGATGGACAAGTGAGAGGCAGGGACCAGGAATTACTAGGGTGCTGAAATTACTCTGCTGTCCTTTACTTTTGTGGAAGACTTGGGTGTGTCTTTCATGGATGTGGAAACCTCTGATCACTCATGTTTCAGACTGTGAAATCTAGGAGTTAGACTACTACTTTAGAGAAGAGCTGCTACTGCTTAACATTCGCTAACTGGCTATTTCTTCCTTATGCTTTAAAACAAAACCATGGTTGTAATGTAGAAAGAATGTCTTCCTGTGTTCAGCAATGCTGAAGACAAAGGTCATTGTGTGTAGAGCTCACTGCAATCCACCCGTTCAATTCTTCAGGTGTCTTTTTCCTCCCCTTCACTGCCAGTGCAGTGCAGTGATGACCACCCAAGTAAGCCACAGGATTACTTGAGGTCTGAGCAATGTCTGCATTCAGAAAACTAGTTCTAGCTAGCAGTGAAGGACAAGAGGCAGGGCTGTACATGCCTCGTGGTAGTCTTGTACTCCAGTAATCTTGGTTGTCTGGGAGGAGAAACTTCGCTCTGGAGCTTTGATCAGTCCAGTTTGATTACTTTTTTTTTTCCTTCCCATTTTGTGATCTCATTCAGGGTCTGTTAATGTCAGCTGTCGTCCTTTTGTTTACAGCCAGTTGTAGGCCAGCTGGTTTTCTCCAGGCATGAATCAAAAGAGGGCACTGAAAAGAAGGATGAGCCTGGGTGTTTGTTTCCTCCATCACAAGGGCTCTGCCAGGGTTGGACCTTGCTGAGGTCTGTCACCAGCTTGGTGTGGCCAGGAGTTACTGCTTCCCTCAAGACTGTCCCTGGCTGGGATTTGTGAATTCTGTCCCCACCAACGGAACCGGAGAGTGGTGCAGCTAGTGGCACTGATAGTTGAATTGGAAACAGATTGTGGATGGTAAAACTTAAGGTCACGATCCCTGGATCTTCAGCTTCTTGGTCACTTTGCTGCAGGAGAGACCCCTCAAGGTGCTTGTTGTCCTTGAGCCTCTGCCAGTCTGATTGCCCTGATGACAAGTTGGCCCATGGTCTGAGGAATACATGCTTTCTGTTGCCTTACACACCTTCTGAGTGAGCTGCACACAGAGGGCTTGGAAGGAAATGGGGAATATACCTACCCAACCCTTTTCTCTTCCAGAAGGATGAGGTAGTATCTTTTTTCTCCCCTTCATCATGCCTGACTTGGCTTCTCAGTAGGGTAAATTGTTTGAAGGTAAAGTACAAGCTGGTTCATAAGGCTTCCTCCCCCACCTCAGATAAGAAAGCTCATTAATACAGTAAAAAAAAAAAGTCTCCATTGTTACATGAGAGCTCAAGGTCAGGCTGGTAGTAGTAACTCATATTGCTTCTAAGGTCAGCCTAAGCTTTCTCTTTGTGACAAGCCACGATAGATTGATCATGGGGGCCCTTACATTATTTTTTTTCTTCTGAAATAGGCTTTGCTTCTCCTGACCCTGTTAATGATGTTTGACTGAGGTCATTCCAGCAAACCCTGAATCCTTCCCATTACCTTCTAGAGGGCTTGCCTTTGTGCCAAAGCATTGTACGCTTGTTAAGAAATAAGCTTTTCTGATCTCTGCTGTAGCAAAGAAGCTGTCTTCATTGGAGAGGGGAGAAATATCTTGAATGCCATCTGTCAGTTAATGCTCTCATTAACACCTGAGTGACTCCCAACACCAAGCTGGTGTCTTTTTGCCAATTCAGAACTTAAAAGGTGCCAGCCCATAAGGTGAAATATCTTCAGTCCATAAAATTAATTACATGATAAAACGTCTGTTCTGATAAGACCTTGATTTTTGTTGTTGTTGTTGTTTCTTTTAACTAGAGAGATCACAGAGGCAAAAACAGTTCTCTTGTGTGCTGTGAATTAGATGCCCAAGAAGTCTTTTTTCACTTATTATTGAGAACCTTGTAAAAGCAATGCTTGTGCTTGGTGGCTGAGGGAATCCAAGTCTTTTTCAGCTTTTAAAGCTTCTACTAGACAGAAGTATCACCTCTATTATTTTTCTTACTGGCCAACTCTATAAAAGGTACTACAGTAATTATATTCCTGTTTAAATAATCTTTGAGGGAAAGACTGAGCTCTCCCAGTCTGGTTTTCCATGTTCCTCCCACGAACTACTCTTGGGTAGGAGGTGGAGGAGGTCTATTGTTGTTCCTGCTCTCTGTCATCCTCTGGTTTTGTCAGGGTTCTTGGTTTTAATCTCAAGTACAGAACAATATAATGTCTGGGATTAGACATAGGTCAGGCTTGCCATTTTCCTAGCAGTTTTAGCTCAAGAGCATTCCAGTATTTACTCTTCTGTTGCATTTTGTAAATTAAATGAAACGAGAGACTTAAAACACTGTCAATGTGATAGATATTCTAGCTAGTGCGTCCAGGCAATTATTTGGCATCTGAACTTTCAGAAGGCTTATCTGTGTGTGCCAGCAGTATCTGAGCATCCTTGAGAGATTTTTGTCTCCAATATTTGCAATGGCTTGCCCTAATGTTTCTTTTAATCCAATTTTTACTCCCATAGAGTTGGGGGTTTTGTGGGGGTTTTTTTAGGGTTTTTTTTGAGGGGACTGGAGGCGGGGGGGGGGGCGGGGCTTGTAACAAAATTGGCAGCAATAGACCAGATAGGGAAGTGTGCTGTGACAGCAATTCCACACTCAGGCTATGGCACCCTGCCTGCGGGAAGTGCAGATTGACACAGGGACTCTCTTACTGAGTCAGTGTTTGTTTTTGCTTTTGTTTTTTTGGCTTGATTTTGTTTACAGTTTCCCAGCCAAGATTTGATTTACTTTGGAGACTTTAAAACTAAAAGCACAAGTGGCTTTGCCTCCCCCAGGCACGAGGATAAAAAAAAAAGGGTGTGTGTCTACATGTAATTCCAGCCCCAATGATGCTGGGTTCGCTCAGAAGGCATTTCACATTGAGTTTTCCCTACAGAGTCCCTGTGGGGCTGGGGTCTCTGGGTGCACCTGTCCCCTTCCACGCGTGTTCACCAGAAGCTCGGACCAAATTTTTCCATCTATCCTGTCAACCCTGTGGAATTTTCACCCTCTCTTCCAGAGGTCTCGAAAGGAGCCCCTCCAGGAAGCCGGGCACAGTGATGAGCAGTGGGATGGGGGCTCGCTGGCCAAGCTTCTATTTCCGACAGCAGTGTGGCTCTGTGCATTAAAACCCTGGGCGATGGGAAGGATGCCTCTTCTGCGAGCAGGGGAAGCCACCGCGGAGGCAGACTGCTGATTGGGATTGCCAGGCGGGGGGGAGGAGTCCTCAGCTCCCCTCTCCTGGAGCACAGAGAAACCTCCCTCTTTGGGAGGCAGCCGGGCAGCAGATGGCCGGGCTGCGGCGCTGAGTTCTCAGGGGGTGTATCATTTCTCTGACTGTTCTGGACGTTGATACCCGTGTTGGAGTGGAGCCCCTCCTTTGACTTGCTCCCATCTTCTTTATGCCCTGATTTTTTTGCAGCTGCTACTTAAGATCACAGGCAACTTGAGCTGCAGCCTCGCTGGTACTCTTGTGGATTGTCTGTTGTTATTCCTTCCCTTAACACTGATGTGCTAGGTCGTGTCCTTCCCTGTGCCCCAGATTTCCTTTTATGTAGAGGTCCACAACTTATGATTAAAACTTTCAACCACAGGTACAATTCAGCTTTGACCTCCCTTCTAATCATTGCAAAAAAAGTTAGGGACCTCTGACAACAACCCTGTGGTTTCAGAGCACAGCCAGGACAAGGCTATGAATTGCACTGGGCTCACTAGAAATGTATCCATAGATACACAGGTACTATTCCACCACTTCCCTGCTACAGCTATCCAAATTGCTTTGCACATGGGATGGCAACTGCAAAACAAGGAATATTGTGACACGTGAGGGAAACTTTGTCTCAGTTTTCTGAAATATTAATGGTGCTAGTGAAGTTGGGATGGGGAGAAAGACGGTGGGAATGATGAAGTTTTACAGCTACAGAGCACTCTAAGGTAACTTTTCTGACCTCTTGTAGGTGATTTCTGTAATACTTTGGTTAATGAGCTGTATGTAAGATGCTTGTGCTGTATGGCAGGGGAAGATAGAAGTGGTTGAGATAGGGTGACAGTTGTGGCCCATGGTCTGACACTTTTTTATAAATTGTTTCTAATACCCCCAATTTAGTTTCAGGAGAGAGTTGATTTTTGTTTGGGTATGTGCCCTGAGACACAATGTACCAATTGATCCTCCTTGGGAATACTCCTATTTGTAGAGAAAGGACATTGTTGACTTAACATTGCCTCCATTGGTTGAGTGTTTTCACAAGTCCCAGTGATGCTGAGAACCTCAGGAGAAGAGATACATCTGTGTCCTCAGCTTGGTGATCTCCTTTCTGCCTTCCCACCTACAGAAGGGTTTTCAGAGGTTCTCAATTGCAGCAGAGACTCTGTAGGACTTGCCATACCTGCAGGTGTACCACTGTCCTATTAGTGAGATTGAAAAAAAGGGTATTTGACAGACTGCATCCAGGTCATTCCGCTCCTGAACCCTGTCTGTCTGATTCTTGGTTTTGAATTTTATGGATAATGCTAAACAGTTAGTCCTGTGCATTTTTGCTTTGCGCAAGGGAAAACCCTAAGGACAGGGTTCTCGCAGACTACTGTGCTCCCTGCAGATTTTCTTCTCCAAACCAAGGGCGCTGTTTCAGAAACCTTTTTCAAAGGGAAATTTACTAAGTGACAGGCTAAGTGAGACTAACCGTAGGTGTGGCAGACAGGTTGAAGACGAGCACCCCACATTTGTCTGGAAAAAAGAGGCCAGCCCCCATGAAAAGGGAAAATATAAATTGGGTAAGATTGAGAGTGATTTGGAATGCCTTGAGACATCTGGTTCCCATCTCTGGTTCTCATTTCTATCCTTATTCAAAGCGACAAATGCACAGTAGCTGTCTTTGAAAATTGATGGGGGTAGGAACTCAAAGTACTCTTGAGAACAGAGCTTGTAATGTATTGAACATTGGGTGGATGGCGGAAATTTCTAGTGTTAGCCACTTACGTGAAAGTCAAACTCAAACCAAATTGGTTAAGTCAACAGGCCCAGTCCCCAGGGGAAATGAGGGTTACATAGGCAAAGATTTCACATGATGTTCTGGAATTGAGGGACTTCCTGGATCAGTTTTCTTTGAGAGCAGCCAGAATGGTAGAGCAAGATAAGTGAACTCATGCAAGTGGTAAAAGTATCTGTCTGATCTATGCCTTTCCTTTTTTTTTTCTGGTAGAAAAACATCTAGCCAGAAAAACAGGAGCAGGTAAAAACCCTGTTACTTTTGTTGCTTCTTCCTGGAATCCCATGTCACTCACCAGTTTTTCAGGATCCTAGGGAAACTGTTTTTTCAGTCAATCTTACTGGAAAAAGCCAGAGCCTTTCTGTCAGATCTGATTAAATAATCTCCTGCCTTGAGCTCTGACGGAGTTGAACAACTGAACTTGAGGGGCTGAAACTTGGATGCTCTTTGAGAGCTTACAGTCATTCACCTTCTGCGATAGACTAAGCATCCGAATATAGGTGTTGCTTTCCTGCTTTCAGGAAAAGATGTTTTCATCACTATTTCTGTTCTGAAAGCTAGTTACATCTGTCTTTTTTTTTGTTTTAATCCAATGGTTTCAGTGAGTATCTTAACATTTAAACTGTGTGACCAAATAACACTCTTAAAGATAAAAAGTCTGTAAAGAGAATCTAGTCTCACACTTCTTGCCAAGTTGAAGTCCTTGCTGGAAGTTGGCTTGGGTCTTGAGGTATATGAGGAGACACAGTGGGAATGCACAGCTTCTTCAGGGAGGTGTACTGTGTGCTGCATATTTCATTTTAAGAAAAGATAGTTGCTGTGTCTAAAAGATAGTTGCTGTATCTACTAGAATTAGTACTTGAGGCAGCACAGAAATTATTTCATAAAACAATCTTTTGTTGACTAAACTTTGGCAGTGTAGGGGACTGTTTCAAGTTGCATTTGTTTGATTGCTAATATAGTGTTGCAAAACAATGATGCTTGGAAATACCAATGCTTTGCTTGTGTCATGCAGAAGAGAGCAAACTCCAGGCTGCAGGAGGCACTAGTTCCAGGTACCTGCAAGCATCTGTTGTTAAATACAGCCGGAGAGATGGTAACACTCATCCGGTGCGAGGAGATACCTCTGGGAAGGTCAGCTTGCATTTGACGTCAGAAGGAAGCAGTCTGGTGGGGATTGATCTGCAGGGCGGTAGCATCAACTTCTCTCCACTCGAGGATAAAGGGGAATGCTGCCAGGTGGACATGGCTTAAGGAATCATGTGGCATCTGTTCCTTGGTTCTTGCAGTCACTGTCCAGTCATGGTCCTTGCAAAGATGTCCAGTCTTTACCAAACACATGAAGCCCCCCGTCTAATATCTAACTTCTTGTTGACTTTTAATGATCTTTCTTCAGTTGGATCGTGCTCTTCTATCTCTTTGTTAAAAAATAATAGCTTTTGTAGTAGTTAGCAATTTCTCAGGCAAATGCAATTCTGTAGTGCTGGCATGGTTCCATTAATCATATAGAGTAATCCGTTTGTGCCAAAAACCTATCAAGTTGAGCTGCCTTTTTGAGAGCTGGTGGGAATGTGTACCCAGTGGTGTTCTTGCTGGCATATGGACTTCCCGTGTGTGCAAGAATGACTGGGGCATGGGGGGGTCCCCCTTTGCTGTGCTCAGGGTACAAAACTCAAGCAGGCTGAGAAAGCCTGGCAAGTCTCAGGACTCCAAGTGAAATATATATTTAAGGACACACAGCCTCACTAACCCCTTTACATTCCCTGCTCTGAAATTTTCATCAGTCTGAATAAGGACTTAAGTCTCATTAAAATATAGACAGGAGTTCTTTTAGCCTTAAGCTCCATCAGCAGTCTAATGTGTGTCAGATGGGGACATTTACCCTCAATGCCAGATGAGGGTAAGAAATGCGTGTTTCCTTGGGTTATGCGATGAACTGCTGGGAATGAAAGGGGGACTTAGTGTGGCCCAGCTAGAAAATGAGAAAGATTGTTCTAGTAGCAGTGTTTATGAAGAGCTTGAGTGTTCAGCTTGATCATCTGGGAGACTAGAGAGGAGAGAGTCCTCTGGGCTGAACCCTGTTTGGGAGGTACACTCATGTTGGGAATGAGCCTCGCTGTGTGGCAGGGTCCAAGCCACATGCGTTAACTGGGCTGTGCAGATGTCCTGCCAGAGCCACTGGTTGGAGGAACAGGCAGAAAGCGACAGCACCTTTGGGGATGGAGGAGAGGAGAACAGGGGCCACAACAGGAGTGTGGGAAGCATACAGCAGCAAAGTGGGGAGGAGACAATCAGCTATGGAAAGTTTCAAGGCACTGAACCGGGACATGGAAAATACTTAAGAGGCAGAGAGAGGAACAGGGCTTGACAATGGCAGATGTGAGGAGCAAATGGAAAGCTGAAGAAGAGGGTCTCCACATGAAACAGGGAGAGGTGGAAGGGGATCAGACTCGTTGGCTTCCTTGCATCCTATTTTAGTAAAGGGTTGATGTTGGTGCTAGCACGAGGCACTGCCCATTGGGATAGAAAGGGGATGAGGCTGAGTTGGCATCATATATAGCTTGTTCTTTCCACTTGGATAGAAATAACAGTAATGCAGAGTCCTGTAAGCTGTTTATGTGTAATGTGAAATCCCATGGTGTTGCAACAAGCTTGCTGTGTTTTGGGAACCTGAGTTACAGAGCTGCACGTAACTGTAGCTGTCATGGGGCACGGTTTTCCTTCAAGTGTTAGCTGTCTCTGTTGTGTTTGTTCTAGTTGCTTGGTTGCACCAGGTGTTTTTGGCATGGTGAACTACAGTGAGTGTGTGGGACTTTGTTTCCTTGGTTAGATCCCAGACATTTCACAGCTACCTGGAGGATATCATCAACTACCGCTGGGAGCTGGAGGAAGGGAAACCCAACCCCTTGCGGGAGTCCACCTTCCAGGAGCTACCCCTGCGCACCCGAGTGGAGATCCTGCACCGCCTCTGTGACTACCGCCTCGATGCGGATGATGTCTTCGACCTCCTCAAGGTGCTTTGGGCAGCAGGGAAGGCGGAAACAGTGTGGCTGCAGGAGCTGGGCCAGATCTGTGAATCTTCCTGGGAAGAGAAGGGTTGATGCTATTAATTGTATTTTAAGGCCCGGTAATCAGTGGTGGTGCAGTGGGTCAGAAGTTCCCCATCTCCTCCCCTGCCTTGCAGAGGACCCAAGGCAAGCACTCAGAACGGCTCATGGGGCCCTTGTCCTGCACAGATGTATTCATAGCACGAGAGTTGCTAAGTAAATTTGCTTCATTGGCTACTCTTCCTGCGAAGAGTGAATTTGGAGATGCTCCAACAGTAATGGCAGGGCTGTGAGAGCTGAGACTGCCTTGCTGAAGGATGCTGTGAGATGAAAGGATGGGGCTGAAGTGTATTGGGGAAGCTGGGGGGGAAGGGTGTTGGTGGGAAGGGGGGAGGGAGCTTCTCAGGGCTGTGCGTGACTGTCGCCAGCACTAATTAGACCTTCCCTGTCAGGAGCACCAGAGATGAAATGTTAAAACGAGAGAGGCCATTCAAATTAGAGATGCCAATCTAAATCCCTCCCTGGACAGAGAGCGAATGTTGCCTTCCCCCTGGAGTAACATTTTCCCAGCTCGGCCGGAGGAGCAGCTGTACTGCTGCTGTGGCATGGTGGGAGGGGAGGAGAGAGGGAGGGAGGTGTTTGCAGAGGGGTGTCATCATGTTTTGTGTGACAATGTGGCCGCTTTTCAACTTGTCACCGTCTGGCGGGGGGCTCCCGGTGGGCGCAGGGCTTGGACGCCGACAGCCTCCGCGTGGAGCCGCTGGGTGAGGACAGCAGCGGTGCCCTGTACTGGTACTTCTATGGCACGCGGATGTACAAGGAGGACCCGGTGCAGGGGAAGACCAACGGAGAGCTGGCTTCAGACAGGTAACAGCCCCCACACGTCCCCCCTCCCTGTGTCTGGGTGCAGGGGGCGAGGCGGGGGACAGCACAGCCAGCCTGGCTGGAGGGGACTCCGCCTGACTGCTGTTGTGTCGGGGGGCGGCGGGGGGGGAGCGTGCGGCAGCGCAGGGGGGGCCTGGGAGAGGGCTGTGGCGATGCGGGGCGAGAATGGAGTTGCCAAGCAGACTGCGAGTTGCCCTGTGTTGCACATTGTGTCGGAGCCAGCCTGCAGCCTTTGTGGCACCAGGAGAGCCTGCTGCGGGAGCGATGCTGCCTGCCCCACCACATTCCTCCCCGTCTGCCCTGCACCGTGCCGGCGGCTCCCAGATCAGGCTCCCAGCCAGTGGGAATCCCTCCTCTCCTCCCCTCTCCGTCCCCTTGCTGCTCTGCTTTAATCCCTCCTTTGGTTGGGTTCCTAGCAGCTGTTCTGATTTCCCTGCTCTTCTCCCATCCTGCCAGCCGTAGTTCCCTTGCTCAGCAGATACTTCATGGTGGTTTTGCTTTTTCACAGGGGATGCGGGGGGCAGACAAACACCCCAAACGCTCCTGGAAAAACAGGCAAGAGACGAGGGCGACCCCCAAAGCGGAAAAAACTACTGGAGGAAAATCTGCTGAGGTATGGAAAGGTTGTTCCTGCAATAGACGTAAAATGCCTGTGTTCCCAGGGGGAAGTATAATGTACTTCTGGGGTTCCCCCAATAAGTATGTATATACCATGCAGCCATAATTTCAATGCATCTCTGAAGTGAAGCAAGCTCAGACTTGGTGGATGCTTTGATCACTCTCCAAAGAAAATTCTGACTGAGCTGGAAGCCAAACTTGGTGAAACAGTAGATATCACTCTTCCAACCACCTCACTTCGGATGCAGTTCCTCCATGCAATGCTAGGGGATACACTCCTGATAAAGAGTACTTTCACTGTGTAGCAGTTGAAGTCAAAAAATCCTGGCCACTTGAGTCAGTATAGATTTTGGGTTGCTTCCTATAAGAATTGAAATACTGTCCTTGTGAAACTCCAGCCTGCACCCTTCACTTATCAAAATTTTATGAAGCTATGATAAATATCTATGTGAAAATATCTATCAAATGTGTGTTCTGCATGGTGGTTTTTTTCATGGTTTTGCTGTGCATTGAACAATTGCTGCTTCCCCTATTCTTCTCAGAAGCAGCTGCATTTCAGTGATGTGAGGTAATGTATTTATTGTATCACTCCTTCTCTTTCTTTTTTGGTAGGGAGAAGGCAGAAGAGAACTTGCTAATCCGCGAGACTCAGATAAGAAATGGTAAAGAGATTTTGTGGGGTCAGGTTTGATAC
The DNA here is from genome assembly GCF_031877795.1 of Strix aluco. Taxonomy (NCBI): domain Eukaryota; kingdom Metazoa; phylum Chordata; class Aves; order Strigiformes; family Strigidae; genus Strix; species Strix aluco. The sequence goes on along the minus strand of NC_133935.1, from coordinate 15,387,639 downwards.
AATCAGCTAACATGGCTCTTAAATTATCAAAGCCCAGCAAGATGCCTTTCTCAGGAAAGGGAGAGTCTTCCTGCTGGTGGTTGGGGCCGAGTTGGGAAGGAGGGGTCGGCGTTACAGGCTGCCTTTCAGCTGGGAGCCTGAGCACCTGCAGGCTTCCTATCTTATCGTGGATTAGTCTGAGATGAAGAAACCTAAGCTATTGGGTTACTCTAGGCCTTGGGGGCCCACCTACTTACTAAAGTTGATGGAAATGGGCTGTGAATGGCCCTTACTCCTCAGGGAATGAGGTGACCACAGTTCCCTGTTTGTAGTGGGTGCATTTTTTCAGACTGGGAAGAGAGTGGGGTCAGTGATGCCAAGATAGGGAAGGAAGAACCATTCTGATTCTCCTCGCCTCTCTTTCCCAGTGTCCATTAGGTGGCTGAGCTCGGTAAACAATGTCTTGGGGATACTCACCTAAGGGTTAACGAGGCAAACAGAAAAAGCAAGTTGGCAACATAAAGTATAAGTGAGTTCAAGGGGGCTGGGATTCATTTGTCATACATGTGGATCCATTGGCTTCCACATAACCCAGGGCTCAGCCTGCCTGTTGCCCCGTAATAAAAGGCAAGGGTGGCATTGTCTTTCCCATGCCTCCTTCCCTTTGCCCTTTGTCTTCAGATTTCCTGGTGGCTGCTCCGGAGCTGGGCAGCAGAGCCGAAGCAATGCACGTGAGGCACTGGGGGTCTTATCAGATCATTGTCTTCCAGCAAATTGTGTCACTTCAGCTGCAGAGTAATCTTTTGGTGGCACAAAGCAGTGCCTTAGTCCTGGTTGCTATTGAAATGAGTCACCCATAGGCGGCTGGCAAGGGAAGGGGAAGCAGGGGTGCAGGCTCTGGGGGCAGCATGCAGGTAAGCTCCCCACTGCAGGTGGGCAGGGGACAACTTCACATAACCAGGGCAGCAGAAACCAGCACATGGTTGGTCCTTCACCATCTCAGTTGCCAGTCCCCAGTGTGTTAACTGGAGCTGAAGCCAAGGGTGGGTTAAGCTGTAGGCTGGCCTGTGACCTGGAGCTAGCACATGCTTGCTCTGTGCCACTGCTGTGGCACAGAGGTTTCTGACAGAGGGCAGGCAGGTGGCTGGAAGGAGGCTGCAACTTTTCAGTCTTCATGGGGCAACCTGATAGCTTGTGTGCCAGAGCCACTGGCAGATCAGATCCGCAAAGGGCCCAGGGTCAGGTTCAGAGAGAAAAGGGCTCTTTTTTTTGCTTCTTTATATTTTTCATAGTTAATTTGCTTGAAAAAGCTGCGAGAAGCTGTGTGACATCTGCCAGTGGGGGTGGTGACCATTGCTTTCTTTACAGTAGAGCTGAGAACCCCTCAGCCTGAAGGGGTTTGAACTAATGTCTTCCCCCTCCCCAAAAATGAGCCACAATGTTTTTTGCTTGGAGAGCATCCCGGGGCAAAAGCATGCAAGTTGCAACCCATGAGGCTTCTCTGCTCTGTGTAAACATTTGTGAAGCAGGAACCACATTTTCCCTCTCCAAGTGGGTGTTCCAACCACCACGTGAGAGAGTCCTTCCTTCACAATTAATATTCAAATGTTTCACACAAGGCAGAACAGCTCAGAGTGTCTTGGTAGTTGGGACATGCCTCAGAGCAGTGGGAGATCTGCTTCAGATCCCACTCTGTATTGAGCAGGGATGGGATATGAACTTTTGGAACTTCCCCCTCATCTGGCAGCCCGATGAAGCCCATCCTTCACTTCCTCTTCTGTTCTTTCAAGTGCCTGCAAACAAAATGTTTCATTTGGGGAGAATGGGAGGTTTTATTCACCGCAGCAAAGGTTTTGCAGTGCTTAAAAAAAAGAAAAAAAAAAGCCTTATTTCAAATACATTAAATTTCAATGTTTTTATTCTGCTGCCAGACTAAGTCATACATTTGCATTACCCTATGTCCTGCTCTGGCTGACAGCCTCCATTACAAGAAACAAATTAAATCCTTTTGTCCGGTTCATCATAACTGGCTGGCTATAGGGATGTCACACTACCCATGTGTTGCAAAGTGCCACCATTACTTCTTCACCTGTATACTTCCTCTGTGTCTTGGCATCCCTTTCAGTGTCGCTAGAGAAGGTAGCAGTGCTTCTGGTGGATCAAGAGAGCTTTGGGTCTACAGCAAAGAGCATGTTTCTCTTTAACAGTGGCCATTGGCCATACCTTTTGCTCTTCCTGAGCCCTGAGGAGAGGAGAAGGGATAAAGAAAAGTTTTTAGTCATAACTGCTGTGGAGATAACATCCTTTCATGTTGTTGAAGGGTCCCAAGGGCCTGGCCGTGGGACATGGTGGCTGCTGTGTCAGACGGAAGAGGAGTGGAGGCAGGTCACAGAGAGCTTCAGAGAGAGAACTTCCCTTAGAGAGCGGCAGCTCTACAAACTCTTGAGTGAAGACTTCCTGCCGGAGATCTGCAATATGATTGCACAGAAGGTGAGGAGACATGACATCCTGTTTACCTCTCTTTGACCGCTTCCAAGAGCTTGGACATTAGCTGACTGAAGGAGAGCTAAATCCAAGCAGCTGTCACTCCGTCCTGCTCTCCCCCCGCCTCCAGCCTGCAAGTGTCGTGGATGCGGGGGCTGTTCAGCTTGTGTATGGGGAGAGAGACTCTCCCCCATGGAGTGGCAGGGCTAGAGTTGATACTTAAGGATCTGGTTCATGGTTGCACGGCAGCGTAGGTAGGATGGCTGAAGGGGTTACTGTCTTCAGCCATGTTCGGTGTCCCTTTCCTGCTAGCAGGGAATCTCTGTCTGCTTTTGAACTGCTGCGATTTACAGCCTAGCTTTTCTATGCAAACTGCCTGTGATTCCACTTTTACTGCTGTTTCTCAGCTGGCTCTGCTGAAGGGGCAGTGGCTGCTATAGCTGTCCTAGCTAAGTCTGCTTGAGCTGGTATGTCAGAGCCCCGAAACTCCGAAGGGTATTGTCCATCAACTGAATGTTTTCAGATGAGACAGATTTGGAATGGGATCCTTCAGCTACATGGCTTTGTAAAATGGGTTCTGCAGTCAGCGTGATGTTCTTGGATTGAGTTCAGTTTGCTTGTTTTCTACCCTTGTAAAGCTAATAGGGATTTCATGGTCACTTCTAGCCCCCAGAGTTTCTCCTCCCAGTATCACCGATGTGCCCTAATTTCCTCCACTCTCTTTTTCCTTCCCTCAATTCTCAACCCTGTTTCAGGAGAAGCGTCTGCAGCGGACAGAGTTTTCTCCCAGGTGGATGTCTGACCATCAGCCCATCAAACCAATCAAGCAGGAGGTGAGGGGGGGTGCGAGGGGGAGGACGACTGAGGGAGGCAAGAGCAGATGCCTCCTGGGGGAAAAAATAAACCGCAGCATCGCTATTCAGTGGGAAGGAGTCGTTTGAAAGTGCTTGTGCTGAAAGAGAGATGGGTGGTAATGCCTGTCAAAGGCAGGCTGACACTTGGGGTTTCTATGGCGAGCAGGGAGGTGCTGCCCTCTGGATCGCAGAGGTAACTGGCCTTGCCTCAGACTCCGGTGCAGCTGCATATGGAAATCTGCGCTCAGTCTGGGGAATTCCACTTCAATGAAAGTGCTGGCACATTCGAGGCAGTTCAAAGAAAAGTTGAAGAAGGATGAGAGGGCTAGAAGAACCAGCTTACAAAGGGAAATGACAGAAATTCAGCCAAGGGGAAAACGTGAGGGTGCAAACACATGAGGGTGTAGATAGTGTGAAGGGAGAGAAGAATGACTGATGTAGTATGGAGCTGAGCTAGAAGGGGGTCAGCTGGAAATGGAAGTCACAATTTAGGCTTCTTAAAGAAATGCTTATCAAACTGCAGCCTTGTCGGCTGAAACGGCTCTTTCTGTGCCTCTTCACTCTCATCTCTCCACCCCATCAGCGCAACAGCGCTGCCGCTTGCGGGTCTGTGCAGTGAGCCAGGCCCAGGAAAATGGAGTTAAATATAACCTTTTTCTTTGGTCAGGGTTATTTTTAACAGATCAGCTTCCCGATCCAGTTCACCATGCAGCCCCCAGCAGTCATGCTGGCATGCTGGCACAGCCAGGGACATTGTATGGTGGAGATGGGAGGTCTTTGAACTGGCAACTGCTACCCAAAGCAATCGGTCAGGCAACATGGGATTAGCTTTGGAGGAAAAAATTGGCTTAATTCTGTCAGGCCATGGCATAATCTCTCACTGTAGATGTAATGAAAACGTAGTTACCCGGTGTTTTGTCAAACCCCAGGAAATTAAACTGCAGGGAATATTCCACGTGAGCCAGGGTCAGGGGTTCCCACAAAACAAAGGAGAAAATACAGTTCCCCGCAATAAATATAATTACTTAGACCAGATAAATAAAAGGACGGAAGAACCTCTCATCATGCTGCAGATAAAAGCCTGCCGAGAGGAAAATAAGACCCCAGCGATGGTCAGTTTGGGGCCAGAATCACTCTCTGCAAAGCCCACCATGCAGGAAACGCGGCGACACATGTTTGTTCACAGGCAGCAGAAATCCCAGAGGAGGGAGGGGAGTGGGAAACACATGGAGCCTGAATGATGCTAATCAGTACCGCAGGTGCTCCAGGTCTGCGGCAGCAGAGGGCTGTTAATTGCTGCCTGTGGGCCAGTGAAATGTTTCTAGCAAGCAGGGGGCCCTCCCAGCACCCGCTGCGCCAGGGCACGGGGAGCCAGCCAGCACAAGGGTGGCAACGCTTGTGACAGTCATCCCTGCCGCAGGGGAGCCAGGGAAGGTGCCAGCATGTCTGATGGCTTGTTTGCCGAGGGAGGGGTGGGCAACAGGTGAGTCTGGGGGAGAAAACCTCAGCCCGGTGCAGGGGTGACCCCTTCCTCCCAACTCCACAAGCTGGATGCCACTTTGGTCCGAGATAGAACTGCTCCGTAGGCTCCTAATCCTGCGGGGGATTTCTCAACAGGTGGTTCAGATTAGCTCCTCATTAAAACACCGCCTGAGCAGCACCCTCATTAGGGAAGTGCTACGGAAACTGGAGCTTGGAAGGTTTGGAGGACAAGGGGCTGGGACGTGTGGCTGGAGGGGGTCAGGGCGCCTGGGGCACCCACACCTCCTGGCCTTCTGCTCCTGAAGTCTGTTACCCACTGTGTGGAGAGCAAAGCAAAAGACAGACGTTTGGCCCTTTCGGGGTCCTGGGGAAGGGGGACGGCAGCGATGTTGTGTCCTGGAGTGCTCTCTGGCGGAGGGAAGGAGGTGGTGATGCCATGGTCGCACATGCGAGGTGTGTTTTTTATCCTCCAACCGGGGAGGAAGCTGGAGAAACATCCCTTTGCCACATCTTCAGCCAGGAAGGAAGTTTAACTTGTGTTGGGTTCTTGTTTTTATTGTTCCAATAGGCGTCTGCTTCCATCACATCAAGTAGGAGTTTACTTGTTCATGGTTGCTTAATTTTTTAACCCTGAGTTGAGCACACTCATCCCCAATGGGCTTAAATGTGACACGAGGCAGTAGGTCCATCTGAAAGTCAGGCTATTTCTGCATCTGAAGTGTATCAAAGAACTCATGCCAACACTGCTGCTGCCCTGCAAGCACTGCAGGGAGCAAGTGCAGTTGTAGGTGTCTGCTGCAGTCCTTGGTGCTCACTACATTGCATTTGTGGTTTCTGCTTTTCCCTTTTCTTCTTTTCCTAGATCTGCTAGGATGACGTCCTCTCCTTTGCTTAAAATTGTGCTGTTGCTTTTTCAATGCTGTATTTGTGATGGGTTGCTCTGGAACGTGCTATGGATTCTGTGTCGTGCCATTAGAGTGTTGAATGCACCCTGGAGGCTTGGAGAGGTCCTGGTGCGAGCACTGTGGCTTGGATGTTGTGTTCATGTTTCCATAGGACATGAATGGTGGAAGCTGTATGGATCCAGGGAAAGGGAAGGTCTGACCTGTGCACCAACAGTTGAAGAAACTTGTTGGGCACACCAAGCTGGCATAGAGAACTTAGTGTCTGGCTGGAGAATCTAAAAGCTGATGGTCACATCCTCAATAAAATATCTTGGTCTACCAACTTCTGGTGGCTGGTTCCTGTTCACCTCTTTCTCTTCTAATTGCTGCAGAACCTGACTTTTTTGGTTCCTACTGCAATTTAAAGATTGATTAAGAAAGTTAGGGGAAAATTGTTTGAGAATGGTCAGGATCAGGCCTGGAAGGAAGTTGTTTGCAGTGTATGAGTAGAAAATCGGATGGTGGAGCAAATGGGAAAGGGATCTGAAAAGAATCAAAAGTGAAAATGTAGAACCCAGTTCTGTATGTTCTTGACCTCTTATACTTGGCACAGCAGTTTGTCCTGGGCATCCTGGTGTTTGGATATTGATCAGTTGGAGGAAAGGTCTGAGAGAGACAACATGGGAGTTTTGTGTAAGTGTCTGAGAAAGCCCATAAAGGCTGAAGTGTGGCTGAAGAATTTATGCTTGGCCAGAAGAGCGTAACTAGGAATAATTGGATGTAATGAGGCAATAAGAAATTAACTTTAGACTGAAAGTGAGGAGAAGCTGGCTAAGCTAAAGGCATGTGGACTCACAGAATGTTTTCCTTAGGAAGGCTGTAGAAGAGTGTAGTACTAATGCTTGGCAAAGATCTGAAAAGAAGATGGGCAGAGTTCCCTTGTGATGAGATTGTGCTGTGGACTTCACCTAAAAAGATCAGTACAGAATAGGTGTTTTTGCTGTCCAGTCTGTCCCTAGATGTAGGATATAGTCCTAATGTTGTCAAGAGTCCCATCACCCTCTCTTGGACACTTTTTCTGGCTGTTGGTGGTTGAAGTGTAATTCTCTTAATTTATTGTTGCTGCTGGAAACAAGGAGATAATACACAATGCTTGTCTACAGAGAGCTGCAGGGGGAGATTTTAGGGCACTGCTGTGTAGGGAAGGGGAGACAGAGGGGGAATGAATGTGCAGTGAAGCCAGACAACATTTCTAGGTGCTTATCAAAACACCCCGAGGTTCCACTTCTAGGCAATGAAACAAGGACGAAATAGTAATCATGGTGCCAGATTTTTTTCTGGGATTAATAATGGGCCTGGAGATGTTGATGGTCTGAGCAGCAGCCAAGGGACCCCAGCTGATTGCTAATCCTCAGGAAATGCCTTCTGCCTAAGTGGTGGTTGCTGGTTATTCCCTGAAAATGAAGGTGAAGAAAACTGTATGCACATTGTTCTTTTGCAGTTGATATTCCCTACTGATAAGGCACACATATCTTGCTCTTGCAGAAGTCAAAGAGGTGGGAGTGGCTGGTGGATGACCAATTAATTTGTCTTATCATTAAATCAAACTAATAAAGGTAATTCCGCACTGCCATATACATACCTCATACTTTATTGGAGAAACAGGAGCAGGCGATCCCTGGTCTGGGAAGTCTGCAGTCTAAGTAGGATCAAACACAGCCTTGCAGCCTGCTGGCAGTGGGGAGGTGGGGAAGTGGGGCAATAAAGAGCCAGGCGTCCTTGAATAAGAAAACTGGCTGGGGGACCCAGCAGGAAAACTGTGCAAACAAACAAGCGAGAGCTAGTTCAGGGGAGATAAACACACAGAAATATGGCAGGCCTTATTCTGAACAGGAAAAGAAAACACTCCAAATGATACCTTGATGCAAGGCTGTAACAGTCTCTTTTCCTATCCTAAGTACTCTGTGTTTTATAGCGGAGCCAGGTTCGGCAGAGTAGTCCTTTCTACTCATGCTTGCAGCTCTGGACTCTGCTAACTGGAAGGGGTAGAGTTGTTTGTGTGGGTGTGTCAACAGCCTGAATCCTTCGCCGGGAAGGGAAATACGCATGGTGCATCCCTGGCAGAGTGGCAGCTTGTCTAACCCATTGCTTCTCCTTCCTTTGTCCCTGTCTCAGTAGGATTTCATTGCTTGACAAATAACTTTTCTTTACATGTTTCTTTTCATCCGAGAATTCATATGTACAAATCCTTTTTTTTCCCTGTTTTTTTTCCCCCAGCCATTCATTGTAGGTATGCTTTAATACTTGCTCAAAGTAAACCTGCCTCTGCTCAGATCTCAATAAGCCAATGCATTACAGTTTTTGGTGCACCATTTTGTCACAGGTAAACCCAAACGTGCTAAGTTCGATGGAGAAGCAGAGGCGCAGAGAGGAAGAGGAGGAGCGCCAAATCCTTATAGCAGTGCAGAAGAGGGAGCAGGAACAGTTGCTAAAGGAGGAGAGGAAGAGAGAGATGGAGGAGAAGGTCAAAGCAGTGGAAGGTATGTGCAGCCAGCGTGAAACAGGGGTGGAAGCTTTCAAAGTCAAGATTGAGAGCTTGAATTAAGATCTGCCATTTGCATTCCTCCTCTGCCAGACCTGCTAATGGGAATATCTTTTCTTGCACTTACCTCAGATAAATTGGTCTGACTGTAGCTTCTTTTCCTTTGTCTCCCACAGTGTTGGTGACTGTTCTCTAGTGAACCCTTTAACTGTGTCATCTTCCTCAAATCATGCCTATTTTCTCCTTTGCCCAAGCTGTACTTTTTTTCCCTGCTATTCATGGTGTTCCTCAATTCTCTTCTGTCTCCCCACTTGCCTTCTTATGGATTTCCCTGTGTGCAGGATTAGCTGGCTTTGCTCTTGCTGAATAGCGTTTGGTCCTTTTGGGCCAATACAGGACAAAAGAAGGATTTCCTTTGAGGAGAAAGGGAAGGGGACAACATGGGAGTAGCAAGAGTAGTATTTTTATATTGCTACTGGCCTTATCAACTGGAGAACTAAAGATGAGGGGACCAGGCTAAATAGAGCACCAGAGGTAGCAACTGCAGGTGTTGGTCTTGTTTTTTCATGGTTTTGAATTAAATGTTGATTTAAGCTGTTCTGCAAGAAACAGCCGTGTTGTGTTTAATACATCAGATCGAGGCACAGACAGCAGACATTCAGCCAGTACATGTAGGCACTGGTGTCTAAGAGCAGGCTTTATTTTGACCACCTTCTCTCTGTCAGCCTCCCTTATGGGGATTCTTTTCTCTGCTGCTTTTGCTGCAGTGACTGCCTGGGCTGTTGCAGTTCCAGGGAAAAGCTGAACATCTTCAGACAACTGTGGTGGTAATGTGTGGTAGTATCAGTATCATGAATCCTTAAGTGGATAAAGAATCAGAAAAGGAAAAAAGATTTAAGCTTATGCAAACCTTGTAAACTTTTTAAGATGAAACAGTCTGCTACCAGATGTTTGGTGGCAGACCAGATGTTATCTAAGAATAGTCTCTTTTACCTGCTTACCTTTCTAACCTTTAGAAAATCCAATTACTTGCTTGGCCTTCATATATTCCTGGTTGCCAGTCCTAGCTAATCCGGCACTTTAAACGGAAAATCATCTAGCTTCCATATCTGCCACAGGTACCTGTTTCACCTTGGCAAATTGCATATTCTTTAATTCTCCATCTGTATAGACAAAATTAATCTTGAAGTTCCACAAGAGCTGCAAAGATAAATGAACCTGTACAAAGGTCTTGTTTTGGCATAAGCCATGTCTTCCGGGTAAATGCAATCACTACATTGTCTCATGCAAAGGCACCAGAGCTACTCAAAGAAACTGGCATGGGATTGGGCAGTAAACAGTTTTTAAGCCAATTTAGCATGCATTCATGATTAGCTTGTCAGAGATGCATTTATTTTGGTTTGTGCAGTTTCTTTAAGTTTGGTTTAAACTTGTCCCTGGTCATTTAGGCTAAATCAGGAGAAGTGTCCTTTTAAGCTGGTGCAAAAGCTGTTTGGAAAGGTTATTTAAATGGCTGACCAGTTAAATCACTGCAGTATTTTTCATCCCTAGAAACGGCATCTATCCAGGTAAAAGCTTGGCTTCTCAACCATCTTTCCTTATTGCCAAGCACGCTCTCCATTAGCATTTACTTTCATGTTCTTATGATGAACAGAATATGATTTTAAAATGAAGTAATTTGTTTTGGTGGTTCAGACATGTTAAAACTGGACATCTGTCCACAGAGATTTTAGGGTAACAAAGATTTTCTTGTATTTTTCAGTCTGTTTGGGATTTAACATTCATTTTGTAAGGTCTTCTGTAGAGGAGTGATGTGAAACACAGGGTGAAATATCTATCTGATGAAATTCATCAGCACTTCACCTGTTTCTTGCTTTTGGACTGTATGCCTGTTTTTAGATCACATTGCTGTTTCCAGTCTGGGATTTCACTTCCCCCCACTCCAGTGCACGCCCCAGGTAGCAAGCCTCCTGCTGGGCCCATCTGTACTTTCCTGAATTTATGAGTTAAAGCAGCTTTCTAGATTTCTACCACAACAGCAGGTTAGAGTTTCCCAGTTCTCTTCCCAGATGCTGCTCAACATTATCTCTCACACATACAACTTTCTAGCTGTTTGAAGTACTTTTCAGGCCATTGGTTAGCTTTTGAAAGCTGCTAGGTAGGACTCAACCCAGGCCAAAAGCATGACAACAAGCTCTGCCAGTGATCTTTAACGTGCTAGATTAATCACTGGCTGTGGTAGAGGGACCTGCCATTAATCCTGACTGAGCCCTAGTCTGGTACCAGGGTAGCACACCCTGATTCCTCGGTTTACCAGATAAGATCCTTGGCAGGCCTCGATGGATTTCTAAAATCTACATCACCTTACTTCTTGGCTGCTGTTGCCGTGAGATTTTCCTTGCTGCCCAAATCATTGCCTTATGTTTTTCTCAGCTTTCTCACTTTAGGCATCCATTACAATGTCACCTAAGTGATGCTAATTTTATGGAATAAGCGTGAAGTACTGAGCTGAGCTTGGACAGACTCAGATAATCTCTGTTAACTACAATTTGATGTTGGACTTCTCATCATTAAATGTTATAATAGATGCTGTTACATTCTGTAGGACATCTTAGATACAAGTCCTGTCCCAACTTCAGTGCTACCCAGAGTCTTCTAACAGGAAATTTGAACTTTCTTTTACCAGCCTTTGACATGTCTGGCCGTGAACCTCCTTGGATATACCCACCTTCTAGCTATTCCAGCTTTTCTTGTGCCCTCAACCCTGATTGGTTTTGGCTGAGAGTAAGACAGTAAATTAATACTCTTCCACCAGAGCTGGTGCTTCTTGAGTCTTTGGCATTTTCCAAAGATGGAGCCTCTGCTAGAGGGTATTAGCCAAGTGTGTCCCATCTTTGTTTCACTCTGGGTGTTCCCTGATGTGGCATGTTTTCTGGGGCCTTACTCCTATGACATCTCTTAGTGAACATTACTTTCACAGAATTCTGCTCCTACAGAAAGTTGGTACAACCGCAGGTGTTTAGCAAGTCAAATGAATTCAGATTTCCTGTAAGAAAAAGGAAATGAGGTTCATAAGAGCCCATAAACTTTCTATTATGAAGCAATCTGTTAGCCAGCTGTCTGGTTGCAAACCACAGGTTATATTACCAGCGTTGCTTCTTCCTGTCTCTCACCTCTTAAACCAAAGCTGTCCCAGTGGCCCTCCTGTGTGGCAGCTTGCTCGCTCTGGCTGCTAGCCATGAAGGCCTACCTGAGCAATCTTCCCAAAGCTAGCCATGGTGGTGGAGGATATTTATGACCACAGTTACTCATCACCACCCAGCTGGTAGAACTTCACCCTTCCCTTGGCACTGCTCTTCATCCACTTCAGTGCAAAACCAGATGCCTTGAATTCACCTGGCTGAGGTGTGAAGCATCTGAAGGATGGTAACTTAACAAGCCAGCTCCTTCCATAGTGCTGATCTATGACTAGGTCTGTCCACTGAACTTCTCTCTTTGCACCACACCATGGTCAGGAATTTGTCTGGAAGCTGGCTAGGGGAGCATCTGTATCACAGTAATGCTTCAAAATCAATGATTGTAAAGTCAAGGGAAAATGAAGAAGCATGTTGATGGTGCACTGTAATCTCACCTCCTCTGCTTCTGTGCTGTTGCTGCTTTTACCGAAAGAAAAAGGTTTCACTGGAGTTCTTAAGAGCTGCAGGAGCTGCCTTCATTTTCTCTGCAAGATGTTGTTGACAAGGTTGTTGCTGAATGGTTTTTCACCTCTCCCTCCTCCCCACTGCAGAACGGGCCAGGAGGAGGAAGCTTCGCGAAGAGCGGGCCTGGCTGCTGGCACAGGGGAAGGAGCTCCCCCCTGAGCTTTCCCACTTGGATCCCAGTTCCCCTACCAGGGAAGAGCGAAGGACCAAGGATCTGTGAGTATGCAGCTGGGCATGCAGCACACGAGTGCATTGAAGTAGTGAATACAGGAAGGAGAGGAGTGTGATCATTCACAGGAATGAGGAGGCAGACATGAGGATGGAGAACAGCGAGCAGTAAGCTGAGAAACATCTGAATTTGGTCCAGACTAGAGGGGTGTTTGTGATGAGGCCTATCTGTCAGCATTATGGCACTGTGCATGGGGATGGAAGGGAAGATGAAATACAAGAGCCTGTCTTATATGTCCTCAGTCAGCACATTCACTGTTGCATTTTTCGTTACAGCTTTGAACTGGATGATGAGTTCACAGCCATGTACAAAGGTTAGTCCTGCCCCAGCTTTCCCCTTTGCATGACTTTCTCAAAGTGAAATCCTCCCCTGGATGTATGTGTGTGTAACCGTTCACCTTTCTCTTGTTACTGCCAGTTCTAGATGTGGTAAAGGCTCACAAGGACTCTTGGCCCTTCTTGGAGCCTGTTGATGAATCGTACGCTCCCAACTACTACCAGATTATTAAGGTATGGAAAGTGGTCCAGCCATCTTAACTGATGCACTTTGTTGACTGGGATGCAGTTTTTTGGAAGTGTTTTGAAGTTTTGTGGGCTGTATTACCCTTGCAGTCAAACTGCATGACTCCAGTAGGCCCTTCTAACGTTACAAGTCAAGGAAATCGAAGATGAGAGGCTGCCTCTCAGGAGAGCAGCCTCCACTCCCCATCCCCAATCTGTGAGGAAGCTAGCTATGCAACTCTGTAAGCTTGCTGTAACTGAAGGGAAGTTTTGTTGCGTTTCAGGCACCCATGGACATCTCTAGCATGGAGAAGAAGTTGAATGGAGGTCAGTACTGTACCAAGGAAGAATTTGTGGGCGATATGAAGACCATGTTCAGGAACTGTCTTAAGTACAATGGTGAAGGCAGTGGTAAGAGCAGTGAGATGCTAAGTTCTTCTATTTGCAGTGCTCAGTCAAAACAATGATCTCTTCCTACTCACCAGTACTTGATTTGTGCTTCTTTTCTTTCAGGGTATTTTTGGTAGACCAGGTGAAAGAGTAGGAGCTCCTGAGTAATAAGGCCTGGGGTTTTAGCAAGGTTTTTAGAACAATTTGGTCATGTTGAATTGGGACATGACATACTAAGGGACTCTCATGTTGGTAGGTGGTGAAGGCAGAACATAAAAAAAGAAGAAAGTCTGTTTCTTTCTGAGCTCATTCGTTCATGTGCTTGTGTGTTTCCATGTGCCCCTTTTTTTTTTTTTTTATAATATCTAACACAGACTTTGAAAAGCATTGGAGTCTGGTTAGCTCACACTGTTTGTTGAGTACCACAGAAAAGTGAGAAATGAACTAGGCTTTTGTAGTCCTCTGGATGGAAAATGTAGTTTTTAGGTTCCTTGGCCATTGAATGAACAACATGCATCTACAAATGGGAAACTGGGTTTAATTGCCATGCCAATTAAAGTTCTACACGTTGCTTAGGTAAGAAATCTGTTCCCATGTGCTGGGTCATCACTGAACCAGCACCACCTTGAAAGGGAAAATAGAGCTACCCAGCTTGTTGCTGTGGGCTGCAAGTAAAAACATTCCTGCTCTGCCACTGGGAGAGCTGTTTCCTGAGGAACTTTAGGGTTAGTTTAGTGGAAACAACTGGAAAGTCATTTGCTTCAAGCTCTTGTCATTAACACTTCTCACATGTCTTTCCCTTCCTATCCACTCCAATGAAATTAGGAACCCCTCTGAGCAGAACTGTCCTGTGGAAATGATGCACTGGTGTTGGCAATAGCTTTCATTTCAGGGTTAGCAGGTGCTTTAGAAACTGTACATGGATAAATATGTTTGCTGATTTTCCTCTGTCTTGTAGCATACAGCAGAGATTTGAACAAGTCCAAGAAAAGCCTCTGAACGTAATCAAATAGCATTGCTGGAAGTTCACATTTCTTCTCTCAGCACTCTCTGCTGGCTAACTGTGCAGGTCACACATCTCTGCGAGCAGAGGTGGTGCTTCTCGTAATGTAATTCTTGGCACTATGCTGGAACACTGAGTTAATGCTGACTCTGCAGGCTGTGCCACTAATGGTACTTTGTCATGCCTATGTGCCTGTCCTCTTGTGGGGTTACTGAACAAATCTGATGCTGCATTGCTTATCGAGTTTAAGAACATAAAGCAAAGTTGACTGGTTAGAAACAAAAGTCTTCCTCAAAGAAACTTTGTGGAGGGGAGATGATTTATCTCATGGGGAAATTCTGATGTTGCTTAATTGTTTCTCGCTATAAGACTGTGTCCCTGATGTTGTTGGGGTTTTTTGACTGCAGAATATACCAAGATGGCTTACAACTTAGAGAGGTGTTTCCACCGAGCAATGATGAAGCACTTCCCCGGGGAAGATGGAGACACAGATGAGGAGTTTTGGATCAGAGAAGATGGCAGACGAGAGAAGAGGAGTCGGCGGACTGGCCGCTCCAGCACAGGCAGTGTTTGGACTAGGTCACGAGACCCAGATGGACCAGGCAAAAGGCAGCAACGCCTGGAAAATGGAGGAAAACCTCCACCATATCGAGCTACTTCCAGGGCTCCTGCTTCTTCCTCCTCTTCCTCTTCCTCCTCCTTCTCCTCATCCTCTGCAGAGGATCCAAGTGGCAACGCAATGCAGCCTTCTCGAGAAGTGGGCCCTTCCAATGGGCGAGGTTTCCCTCGCTCTCTGCAGTATGGCGGCATGCCCAGCCCTGTGCCACATCCCGGCCAGATGGTAAGGAGCAGTTTCTGCTGTTCTTCACCCATCAGGCCCACGGAGGGAGGGAGGTAAAGGGGAATGAAGCGCTCTATTGTGAAATCCCTACTGTATGGCAAGAACCTTTTCCCAGAGATTATAAGGTTCAGGGCTATGGTTTCTGCAACTGAAACTTTTCAGTCCTTAGATTTAAACTGGTACAGTTTCACTCTTTGTCACACTAGCTGGGAACAGTCTCCTAACGTTTCCCAAGGCTGGCATGTCCCTGTGTGGGCTTGTGCCAGCCCTGGCGCTCCCAGTTCTCCTCTCTCCTTGGAGAGTTACCCTGTTGTGCAAGGAAAGCAGTCACATTTCCTCTCTCAGCCTCCAGTTTATGATGCTGAACAAGCTGGTCTTCTTTTGTATCAGTTGTTTACAGATGCCTGGTAACTTCGTGCCATCTGTGTGTACTACTGCATTTCATGCCTTGAGTATTTATAAAAGCAGTAAACAAAATCAAACAACAGGCCACCCTGGACTGCAGCAGTGACCTCTCTTTAGCCCAACATTTCTTCTCTGAATGCCACCTGTTCTGCCTCCCCTCTGGGCTGTTCCTCACCCATCCTTCACTGCGTTTTCCATTTTAACCAGTGATGTCTTGTGGTGTGGTGTATCAAGTGCTCCTCTGAGATCCAGGCTATCCCTTTTATACCCAGTTATACCCTTTTAGCTACAGATCAAACAAAACTTTTAGAGCAATTCTTGTAATGCCGATAGTGGGAGGCAGTAGGAGAGCTGGAGGCAATGAGTATTTTGAAATAAATCTAGCACGTTACCCTGTTGCCCTGCTTGCATACTCTTGTTGTCCGCTCCTCTCCTTGGAGCGAACCACTGCTCCCCCCAGGTCCTCTTGCGTGCTCCCAGGCAGTCAGGTGGCAAGTGAGTGTATCACAACCTTGAGCACGGGGATGCATGGCTGGGGTGTGAGAGAGTGGCTTTGGCAGGGGGAGCCGTGTCACCTCGTAGGAAAGAGGCTACAGGTTTTTCATGGTATCTCCAAAAAGCCCATCTGCTCATCTGTGTGGTTCCTTCAGCCTTGGCTTCTCCTCACCTGCAGCAGCTCTGCTGCTTTTCTGCACTTCACAAATTGGTTTATGTCTCCCTCCCGTCCCCGTCCCCCAGAGACCAGCTGTGCCAGGAACGTTTGGTCCCCTGCGTGGATCGGATCCCACGAAGCTGTACGGCTCGCCGCGGGTGCCTGAGCCCCATCCCGGAGACCCGGTCCAGCAGCACCAGCACTTTGCCATGCAGGTAAGAAGCGCTGCAGCCAAGGGATCCAGCACCCTGGGACATGCAGGTCCCCTCTGCTCCTCATGGTGTGATGGCTCTCACTGAGACCCACCCCGTCTCTCTCTCCCTCCTCCCCAGCCGGCCGTGGGACTGAGCGAGCACCGCGGGCACAGGCTGGCCGTCCCGGAGAAACAGGCA